>NW_020897754.1:1598229-1891196 GCF_003984885.1 Neopelma chrysocephalum | reverse complement strand
AAGGGAAGGGAAGGGAAGGGAAGGGAAGGGAAGGGAAGGGAAGGGAAGGGAAGGGAAGGGAAGGGGACAGATCCTGCAATAAAAATAAGTAGCAATCACACAAACAGCCTGTGCTAAGCAGAAATCAGATATGTGACACACAGACTCAGTAAGCAGAACTCAATAGCTTAATTCCAGCTCATTTCAGAAACACACACAGATGTCTTTGAACCTTACCTTTCAGTCTATGGTTTTCCTCCTGCATAAGTGCTTGGCTGACTACTGACACTCCTGGTATGACAGAACAAGCTGTCTCTTTGCAGCTTGACTGATAACCAGACTGACACCCATTACTCCCCTCTTTCTGCTTCCATTTCCAGTAGTCCCCCAAACCGGAACTTTTCCTTTCCTTTAATATTCTGAAATGTATTCCTTTCTCAAACCAGGGTATAAAATGCAGCAGGGAAATAATTATCTGCTTCTACAGTGTGCAAGTTTTAAAATTATATGCCCGGCATTACCAACACAGAGAGCTAAGACTCAAATCCCCACAGCAACAACATGCTAACCATCCTCTTCCCCCAGACTTATAGAGCTGCGGGATGTCTGCCAGGGAAAAACAGAGGAATGTAAAAAGGACTGCAAGAACATGAATACTAAAATAAATATCACAAACCTGGCTGATAGAATCACAGACTGAGAAAAAGCTATTAAATCAGCTAAGCCATCTTCTTGCTGATGGCAGGAATGTTCTCCATACATTATTTTTTCTGCTGCTTTCTCCAGCACGTGCTCAGAGGGGCCCCAAAGCCCACTGTGCACAGTGGACACTGCTCCATAGCCTTCAGAGGGGTCCACATCAGGCCAGAAAAATATGTGCATTGAAACACCTCTCCTGAAGAATTACTGGACTAGGAAGGTGCTTGAACCCACACATATTTAATTCCTTTGACGAGGTCCTCCAATAAATCTTTGTAGTAAGATTTTTTTTTTCTACTTTTTCAGCCTGAAATTTCTGGTATAATATCTCACACTGTTCTTGTATAGCTAGCATAAATATTTCCCCCTTTTACATGAATTTTCCAGCCTTTTTATGCATCCTATTTATCTTTTTTGCTTTGTGCATTTCAAGACAATGTTTTACTTTAATCTCACTCCTCCACTCACAGATTTTGCTTTATTTTAGGTTCATACTTCAGTTCAGTCTCATGTCCACTGACTCTCACTATAGCTCATTTCATTGTCCCCACTGTTCTCTTCATCATCTACCCTTTGTCTCAAGCCTGAAAACACCACTGAGGCTTCTTGAAAACAATTCCAGCAACACTCAGGATGAATCTAGACTTGAAAACAACAAGGCTCAGACAGATGTCGCTGAAATAATAATTAGAAACCAAGATAAAATATTGATGACGATCATTATAATAATAATTTTAAAAAGTCATAAATTAAGAGAGAAAACTATAAAGGCACTTTGGTACAATACAAAACATCTGGAGGTCAAGAAGAACAGCATGACTAGCACATCCCAGCAAGAGCTGAAGAGGGGCACTTGCCAGATTTTGCACTAACAGTGAGACAGCACAAAGAAAGAAGACAACTCTGGGACTCTCAGCAGTACCAAGATCAGTGGCAAAGTGGTAACTCCAGAAACAGTGTTAGTTTTGCTCACACAGTCTGGGATTTGGGGAGGCAATGAAGAAACAAAATGTAGTATCAAAAAAAAGTAGAAAAAAAGGTATTTTCATGCAGCTATAAAACATCAAAGCCATGGGTTGGTTTTTTTTCAGGGAAAGCAAGTAAGACAAGAGCAGTAAAATACCTTAAAGAGGAGCCTGAGAGTTTCTGATGGACCACATGCTTCTTGTGCAAATCACTGTTAACCAGAAACCCTTCCAAGAGCTTTAACAATGGTTCAGGTATTCCCTATACTACAGTGCTCGTCATAAACTGTCAGATCATCCTTTACACCAGGAAACAAGAGCCTTTACTTAAACCCAAAAAAATGCACTACAGAGTATTCTGCAGCAATGGTCCTAATTGTCATAGTAACATATCTATAACCACTAGTGATTGGCTTCAGCATCACAAATTACTATTTTTGTTTTAACCCCCAGAAGACTGACCAAGAGTTAAGTGAACATGCTGAAAATAGTAAAGCAATCACTAGTAAAGCAATCACTCGCTATGAGAAATAGGCTGAAAATACTAAGGGTTTTTGCTGTCTAAAATACCCATTTTAGATACCTCAGATAGAGGCCAATCAATGGAATTAGTCTGCTATCTTCAGTTCTGCCACTGGGAAATGAATGCTGAAATAATCCTAAAAAGGCATTATTCTCTGGGAAAGGATGAGCCAGGCAAATCACTCTGCAGATGAAAGCCTTTCCAAAGGGATACACTCTCCTCTCTCTCCTCCTCTTCACTTTTTGAAACAGAAAACAGGTCCTGGGAAACCAAAACCACCAAGTCTCCCCTTGGCAGACTGGACTGCTCACTTGACAAGTGAGGACTTTAAAGTGAGGGCAGCACAATCAAATGTCATCGAGACTCTTGTGGATTTTAAGTTTGATCGTGCACACTTCTCCTGATGGAATCATTAGGCTTTCAAATAAACATGGTTTCTGTAGATAGAAACATTCCCCCTTGCATTTAAAAAAATAAACAAATAAAACTAACATGTGTTGACGTGCAATACGCACTTCTAAGCCCTTTTCCCAAAGCAAACACTTTAGGCACCTGCAGTTTGTGCCCATGAGAACTAAACAACAGCATTAAAAAATTAACAGGCTCCTCCTGGATATCTGAATTGCAACCTCACAACCTCTGGTGCCTTTTAAGGTCTGAAGTTGTGTCAGGGTAGCTTTAGGTTGGATCTCAGGAAAAGGTTCTTCCCCCACAGGGTGGTTGGGCACTGACCAGGCTCCCCAGGGCAGTGGGCACAGCACCAAGGCTGCCAGAGCTCCAGGAGGGTTTGGATGATCCTCTGGGGCACAGGGTGTGACTCTTGGGGATGGGCCTGTGCAGGGCTAAGGGTTGGACTGGATGATCCTTGTGGGTCCCTTCCAACTCAGGACGTTCTGTGGTTCTGTGTTTGCCACCCTTACAAACCTCACAGAGTCCTTCACGATGAACCTGCAAATCCTGCTGGAACTCTGACCCTCCTTCAGCTACAGAAGCAATGTGGCATTTGGGGGCACTGCTTTTTCTAAATGCCAGTGAAAGGGGCATGAAGTGTGCCAGGGTGAGAGCCTTGGGGCCTTCCCTCCATCCCAGCCCCGGGCAGAGGGGCTGGGACCCCTCCCGGCCCTTCTGGATGCCTCCGGACTCTGCTGCCCTGACTCTGTATCCACACAGGCTAAGATATCCCTGGGTTTAGGCAGCAAATAAATGTACAGATGAGGGTGAGTTTCATTTGCTGCTTGCCAAAAAATTGAATCCATTCTGTGAGAACCATGAGAGGGCAACATGCACTGTGTCCCTCTTCTCCTCAGGGCATGGTGTGTCAGAATACTGCTGTGTAAGTCTGGAAAGTTGTCTTATGGTCAAAAACTGGAATAAAACCTTTACAAATGCCCCTTTACCATAGCTCTCATCTTGAGCACATATGACCCACTATGGTATTTTCAAAAACCTTTGCCTATGGTGTTTCTTTAATTGAAAGAGATCTGAAGCATCCTGGGTTTCTGTCTCTGCTCTATTCAATGGCTTCTGCTGAATCAAGTTAGACCAAAGCCATCATTTATTAAGAGAACTCTTTGGATTGCCTCTATAAAAAAAAGTCTGAGATGGTTTTCTAAGCCAGCAAATCTAAATTTGATATCTGTTATCAGTCAAATAATACTCGGTTTTGCGACTGTATCTTTTCCCCAGGAGTCAGAGCTATTCCCACCTATAGAGCCAAAACCAGGGGACACAATTCTGAGTTACTTGTAAGCCTCAGAATCCTACTCATTTTGTCCTCTTCTGTTTAGAAACTCCTATTTCACATACCAATACACACACACACACACATACATATATATGTGTATCTCACATACATCACACATTTGTTAACTTCAGATCTACAGGGCACTGAGTAATCTGATTTGTAACACGCAAAAAAAATCAGTGACTTAAGTAAAACCTCTTATTTCTCTATAATTACAATTATCTTAACCTTCATTAGGAAAAAAAAAGCAACAAAATCCCCCAAGATATTTCTCACCAAGCTAAAACACACATAATTGTTTCTCCTTTTTGGATCCTAATGACCTGTCAAACACACTATGAGAAAATTCTTCACTGAAATTATTTTTTTGCTTCAAATTAGTTTTCTTCCATTGATCTCGAATACAAATATTATACGTTGCCCTCATCGCTTTATTTATAAAGAACACCAACATAATTGTTAGCTTCAACTGTCACAGAAAGATTATATAGACACAGCAAGTAGGAAATGAGAGAAATTATTTGCCTTTTGGAATGGTGCCCTAACATCCATTTCTGTGAAGCTGCCTGCAAAAATATCCTGTACCTACTGTACAACAAAGTTCTGACCAGGTGTCCAGAAAGACATTGAGTTCAGAAAATACAAAAGCTGCACATTTACCTAAGAAATCTAATTCTGTATTTATTTAAAGCAGTTACCACTTAGAAACCTGCTTAGTTAGTCTTATTTTGAATAATTTCAAATTACCTTTTCTCATTTCCCTACCTGGTTCCCAAAACTGCAGTAACTGAATATTCTATTTATGAAGATTTAATTTTATTTTGGCTCATTAGCAGGAGCATTTTCTGAATCAAATTCTCATCCATACAAATAAACCGTTCATTTATTCAATTTAAAAAAAGAAACACAACCCAATAGTACTGCTTTGTTTTCACCTTAAACTTCTGCTTTACCATATATCCAATGTATTTTAAACACTGCAGTGCTCTTAAGATTTACAAATAGACTTAATGTTTGTCAAGGCTAAATGCATTACTATAATCCTACATAGGATATTGCCTGAATGTGCAAAACATTGTCATATTTCCATGAAATATTTAAATGGATACATTTTTCTTGAATAAAACCTAATCTTTTCCCTGAAAAATATACTATTTTGGTCCCGTACTACCTGTATTTATCAAAAAATACCTGCAGAAGTAGCTAATCCATTTAAGTAATTACCTCTAGAGAAGGAAATTTTAAATAAATATCCAAGAGCCACAAAATTCCTTCCTCACTCTTAAAAATGTGCCTTCGTCTCCGGCAGTATAACAAAATCTACTACCTGAATTCCTGAAAACCATGTGTATATATACATTCATAAAAGACAAATCAAAAGCCCCAAAGTGATGCTACTCATTCTAAAGGAAAATAGCTAAAAATACAGGTTATGTGGGGAAATTATAAAAATTGGACATTCCAACAGGAATAAATTAGGGATGTGGGGATTTGATTCTACATTTCGGTCTGCAATTTGGGCATGTCAGCTGATTCAACTCTTGAATCCCTCCAAATATTATTTACTGAGATGAAGACTATGTAAGTACTGAAACATGACTTATTTAAGAAAGAGCTTGGTTTATTTTTTAACTGAAGAATGTGCTTTTTCTTCACTCTTTTGGCCTCATCCACAAAATAAAAGTGGCCAATCTATTCCCACGGTTCAAGATTAATGGAATGCTACAATACATGCACACAAATATATGTCAGAGGTGTAAAGTAGAATGCAGTTTACATATAAATATATTTAGAGTGATACTACTTCCAAGATCAGTGTAACTTTTTCTATTAATGCCTGGAGTTAAATTATAAACTTTATCAAGCAAATCCTTACCAGCTTCATTTTTTTCTCTTAGAGACAAAACTTTGCAAATGAAGTATACTGCCATATTAATTTTGTTGTCTCCACTTTTCCCTCATTTAGCTGCAGCAACCCCATTGAGATCCTTCATGTCATCTGATTAATGTTTAGGGAAGGAGTCACTGGGTTTGTTACCTTTATTTTTCCAGGTATTCCTTGGTGTACAGAAAAAACAGTCAACAGTTGTTTGAACCACTCACTTGTCCTACCTGTAAAGTCATGTCCACAAAGAACCCCTCTTTATGCTATAAAGCCTATACAGTTTAGGGGTGAAAAGGAAATGAAAATTCAAATGAAAAAATATTTAGGAGGGAAAGAGCCAAGCACTGGACCAAACTCACTACACATTTTTGGATTTTCTTTTCCCTTCTGTCTTATTTGATCAACATGGTGAAATCTGAACATTTTTCAGTGTTGACAAATCTGAAGTTTCCACTAAAACATGTTGAAGTTAACATTTTATTGTCATTCTTGACCAAGTTACAAGACTGTTAACCTCTGGCAGTAGCTAAGGCTTAATGCACCCCATCCCCACTACATTAGGCAATATATCTTGAACTTTTACTCATTTTAGGGACAAAGGGTTGAGGGACAAAACTGAGATCTACCTCAGAACAGCAATACAGTGTAGAAAAGCTCTGAGTAAGAAATTTTTTTGCTTTTCTACCAAAGAACCAGAAGAAAGGCCGTTCCATGAAGTCAAAATAATTTTAGTATTGCTATTTTTTATGAAATCCAACAGCAAAGGATGCTGGACACTGGACAGCCCTACAGGAACAGAGAGTTTCTGCCTCAAACAGTTTAGAGTCTCCAGAAACTCAACAAAGGACATGGGAGAAAAACAACCCAGCAACGCAGAGGAACGATCAGTGCAGCGGCAGCACAGGGTGTTCCTTCCATTTTCTTTTAGGGAGAAGGGAAAAAAAAATAAGCAAGATTAGCATCACAAAAGGCAAAAGCAGCAAGAAGATGGGATATGATAGAGCCAGAGAGAGCAGGAAAAAGGTGGTAGGAAATAAAGTGGCATGCAGGGCGTGTGTGCGTGACACGGCACAGCGAGCAAAGCGACGCGATCGCGGGACCCAGCAGGAAAAGGGAGCTCGTGCAAAGCACCCAGTTAGGAAAAGCAGGAGGAAAAAAAAAAACAATCAAAAATATCAGTCACCATCAACCTCCTTCATATGCTACTTGTACAGCTGCTCTGCTGGCTTCAGCCTTTGGGTGAGGGACAAGCCCCTCACCTGCCATCAGGGAAGACGGACTGACCGCACAGCAGAGGAGCTGAATGGAAAAGGTTAAGAGGACATGCCACACAGAAAAATAGCTTCCAAAAAAGTGATGTACACTAAATATAGTGATCTTGTTTTCAGCAGAAAAGTCTAAATTACAAATATGTAACCAGTAAGGGCTAATACTTGTAATTGAAACATATTATACATCAGCATTACACCTCTCAATCTGAGTAAAGATGAGTCCCTACTACAGTAATATTAGTATGGCTCCCCATAGCCACACAGAATACAGCATATTTAAATGTTATTACGAACTCAATCTTACTCCCATGGTAAATAAAAGCATTTTAAATTGTGACCGAAAAGAAAACACTAAGCATTTTGTATTTGGGTTGGTGTTATGAATCCCAAATCAGTTATGACTGCAAGTTACTACCCATATACCACGCTGGTTAATTGTTAATCCTCATACAATTTCCACTGTCATATCAAATCCCACCAGAAGTGTCACACTTGTTGACATGCCAACAATGAGGTCAAGCAGTGAGCAGCCCCAAAGAATGAGCTGCTTCACCCTCCAGGGGTGGTCACTGCAGATGCAGGGGAATAACCAGTCCCATACCAGCTCTGCCCCTTTTTGCAATAGATCTTGGACTGTCATCTGCAGCCTTGCCCAAGCATCACACTCTCAGTGCTATTTTATTTGGAATAACATTGACTAAAACCATGGTTTTCTAAGAAGAAGTCAAAGGGTACCAATCCAGTGACCTTAAAGGACTCTCTTACATTACTAACTTTGCTTGTATTTCAAAACATAACCTAGAATACCCAGGATTTTAAATGAAGCATTTATTTTAAGTTAGAAATAACCATTAGAGACCACTTTGTTCTCAGGCACTCTCACAAAGACCGAATTTACCTATGGACAATGACCACAGAACCCCAACTGGTGTATGATCCAGAACACCCAAATTAAAGTTTCCAGCACTACACTGAGCCTTATTTTGAAAGCTCAAACAGTACCTTGCAATATTCTAATATATCTTAAGGTAACAGAACATGTGAAAAGGCTCTTCCTTCAGTTTACCTTGCACATCCCCTCTGAATTCTTCAAAGCAAGATTCAGCAAGAACCAAAGGGACTGCATATTTTTACTATGTCTATTAACCACAATGAAAACTGTTTTCATGGACAAAAAATATTAAAATTCTCAATTGCAAATGCACTTTTTAATTACTATTTGATATTGTTTTCATATGTCTGAAAAAAAGAAACTGCCTGGGTAATTGATTAAGCAGTTATCTGGTTTCAGGGGATTTGAGTCTCCTTCCTTATAATTTAGTGGCAGAACTCCAGCTGACTTAAAAAATAGTGACCTTTCTCTACACTTCTGCACATTCTCCTAAATAGAAGAGCCCACTCCTGTGTAACCCTGCAGGTCAGGAGGACTGCACCTGAGGCAGCACATCTGATCATATTTGGTTCCTAGAAGGGCATAATCTGGAGATCTCTTCCTAATTTCATATAATATGTTCAACTAAATAAATATGATCGCAAACAACGCTACATTCTATGAGCCATTAACTCAAGGAGCAGCAACATCAGCGTCAGAATCATCCCTGCCTGCCAAACCAGAACTTCAGCCCGCTTTACATTCCTGCTGACAGTCCCCATAATGAGCATGCAGCATTAAATAAAAACCATGACCTGTTTAAACAAAGATCAGAGCACCAGCTTTATCTCTGCATTCTCTAATGTTTGTTGTTTGGCATCACAAACTGACACTAAAACAAGTATCTTATTAATACCAGCCCAGCAGGTTTTCATACAGGGCAGGAGGCGATGGCTCTTGTCCACCAAGAAGATTTGTATCTTTAAAATGGGAATTTTACTTCATGTGAACATATACAGTTACTGTTTCAATTTAGACCAAAGGAGATAAGAGAAGAGATAGATGGGATAACAAGCAAGAAATTTGAACACTCTTCTGTCTCAGATAGCTCGAGACAATGAAACAAACCACAAATGCCAAGCTAAAACTGGTTAAACACACCATTAAAATTTCATTGCCAATAACTAATGTTAATCAGTTCATGTGTGTATCATACATGGGATAATTATTACATTTAATAATTTCAAAGAAAGCCATACACAAAATAGAAATTAGCCACCCCTGTTTTTTAATACTCTACCAGAAAATTTACAGTGCCTGGTATCATGAAACCTTATTATGAATGGGTGCAACACAATCAGCATTTACAATGTCTCCTTAACTGGTCTTCTCAAAAGATGCACGCTTTTTTGGTAGTCAGATTTCAGATGTGCACTTCAAAAATGCAGTCTTATATTTTAAATCTCTACTTTAGAAAAACTGAGAGCTCACTTCCTCACGAGCCAATCACAAAGTTCAACAATCTTGCCTAGTTATCAGTTTATCCAGAATATCCAAAGATCCTTTGTACTAGCCTAAATTAACTACGAAATTAAACAAACTGAGGTTGAAATGGCTATCAATACCATACATTATCAGCGGATCTCTTAATTATTATACTGTCAAGGTATAGACTGTGTAAGCAGAAACCTTCAACTACCGATCTTCCACCAAAGAGAATGGAATGTTTAAAATCTGTCTAGTTCCTGCATGTTTCCCATCCTTATCCTCTGTGTTACCCACGGACAAGTATTCATTTATAAATGTATTCCACACTCCCCATCTGCAAGTGCAAAACGTAGGACGCTGGTCCTAAGAAAGCAATGCATTAAAAGCCATGAAATCCCCACCTAAACATCCCCGATCTTTTTTGACTGCTCCGCTGCTCTGAGCGTGCTGGACACCAGATAACAGCGCGATAAATGACACGAAAACCGGCGTGAATCCTACCAAACTTATCCAGCGGTTTCCTCCCGGAACAAAACTTTGGAGGTCACTCAATCCTCTCCTACGACAAAGGGAAGTTCTTCCTCTTCCATCACCCCTTCCCCCGGCTACGCGAAGGGAAGCTACCCGGGGAAGGCGCACACGGATTTTCCACAGGGGGCTTCCTTTCCTTGCCGGGAAGGCTCCGGTGACACCTGAGCAGGGCGGGGGGGATGCGAGGGACACCGGGAGCCCGGAGGTCCCAGCGCAGCCTCCGAGGGAACTCTGCGAACAAAGTAACTTCCCGGCGGGGCACGGCGGGGCAGGGGCTGCTCTGCCCCTCGCCAGCGAGCCGGAGGGGGCATGGCCGGAGAGAGGGGGTGGCAGGGTCCCCAGAGCGCTGTGACAGCCCTTACCTTGCTCCGCACCCCGGCGGCGGCAGCGCCGCGGAGCCGGGGCACGGGATGATGCTGCGAGGCTCCCGCCGCCTCTCCCTCCCTCCGCCTCTCCCCCGAGCCTCAGAAAAGCCCTTCCCTTCCGCCACCCCCGCCCGCCTCACTCTCTCCAGCTTTGGGGCATATATATTATATATATATATATTTTTTTTTTTAAGAAGCCAAGGGGAAGCTTGGTTGGAAGAGGCAAAGCCCTGACGTGCTCGGGGGTGGGTAGGTGTGTGGGGGGGGGGTGCGGCTGGAGGGGGAGTTCAGACCCTCACACGGCAATACACAGGCAGACCCATCCCCCCTGTCTCCGCGGTCCCCAGGCGGGGGAGGCAGCGCCGAGGCTCCAACCTCGCTGCCATCCCCCGATCCCGCACCGGGAGCGGGCCCTGCGCTGATCCTCCCGCGGCCAGACCCGCCCGGGGCAGCCGCGCCGTATCCCTGCCCCGACCCCCATCCCTGCGGGGCGAGCCACCCCCCGCCAAAAAAATATACATACCCTTCCCGCCGGGGGCTTGCTTGGAGGACGCAGGATTTTGTGCGAGCGATCGTCTCCTTCTCCGGGAGCTCAGCCTTCCCCTCCCCCCCCGCCTCCCCTCCCCCGCCTCCCCCACCTCCTTTGGGGGGCCAAGAATCCCCCACCGCCGGCCCTCCCTCCTCCCCACCCGGCCGGGTGCGGGGCGGGCGCGGTGATGTGCGGGCGCTGCGATGCTCCCCGGCCGTGGAGCTCCATGGCCCGGTCTCTCCATGGCCCGGTCTCTCCCTGGCCCGCGGCCGGGATGCGCTGCGGCGGAGCTCGGGCTGTCCCCTCCCGCCGCGGGTGCGGGTCAGCGGGGGCGTTGCGGGGCCGCCCCCGGCGGGAGGAGACGCGGCTCCCCCCGGCCCGGGGCAGGGCTGAGGCGGCATCCTTGGGGAGCGGGGGTGTGTGTGCGCTTGGGAGGCAGGAATTCCGCGCCGTTTGGAGGGGGGGGTCCCGGTCATCCCCTTCTTCCCTCAGCAGGGAAGTTTGGCAGCGGGGCTCCAAATTCTCAGGGAGCCGCCGCGCATCCCTTCGGCGGTGGCTGGGGGGGCTCCGGAGGTCCGGTGCTGGTGGGGCACTGGGGGACACGGGGGGTGTCTGGGAAAGCCCCTTCCAGCGCTTCAGAGGCTCTGAGCACGCACAGCTTCCCTCTGCCTCAAAATCAGGCCATCGTAGAATCATAAATATATAACATTACACTCTCGATGATATTATGAGTGGAGAGCAGGAGAGTTGAGTGCGTACATGGAGGAGAGGCAGATTACACGTAGAAAGGGCTTTGCTGCACCAGCGCCGAGAGATTCTGAAGTGGAATGGTTTTAAAATCCTCCCAGGAACAAATGTGATTCCCGCACGCTTCTTCCCGTGTCACCTGCGGGGCAAAGGGAGGGGTGCTGGGTATCCAGCAACAATTTAGGGAGTTACATCTGCTTTTAGTACACACGGTGACTTAGTGCTGATCAAACACTTGTTTAAAAAAATCCCGAGCTGGAAAACACCAGCTCTGTGAAAGAAAATTGCAAGTTGGGCATTTCTTCTATGAAAAATGAATGGAATAGATGACATTAGGAAAATTTTCGGAGGAAATAAAGATCTGTGTGTTGCCAAAGCAGAGGCCAAACTTACACACAGGGAGGGGACACCTCAGCCACCCGCTGAGCACTCCTTTGTGCTGTGGGCAGGGGCTGGGCTGGGCATCAGAAACCCCAGATTGGCCCTGAGAACCTTCCCACAGGGTTCCCTTTATTGGCAAAACATATATTTATCTTGAAAGTTTGCATTTTGACATGTCAGCGTTTTTACAACAATATAAATGTGCTCGAAAAATTTTTGATCAGCCTAATGGTTAGGACCTGTTAGAAGCTGCAGAACATATTCACAATCAATTCACTTATTCAGATGCATGAATAGAAGCTTAGAAAAGTAATTACAGGCACCTTTTTTTTGGAAAATCTTGAGGCTGTGTGATTTCCCCGTGGGAAATATGAGTAATAAGTTCCTACCAAAAAAAAAAAAAAAAGCAAACGTGCTAAGCATTGTCCTCCTTTATTTTTATCTTTAATATTAAAATTGTTGATTAAATGTTCCAGGTAAGGTAAGGGTGGTTGGATGCAAATCCCTAATTTTAACTATTCTTTAAAAGAACAAACAGAAAGATTTGATGTTGGGAGTTTAGATTTTCTTTTCACTTTTTAAATCCCTGTTGTCTTTCTTAAGAGAAATCGAGTTTCCTTTTTTTGATGAACGTGTAAACATAAATTTGCAACTGATCTGTATTTACAAATCTGGCTATTTTGATTTTACAACAGAGAGATGACATTGTATATACACACATTGAATTAATCTGGTTTAGCTTTAAAATATCTTATTCAGAATATTAATTTCTCACCCTTTGTTGTTACGAAATAGTGAATAGTACTTTAAATTATTGGTTATTTATGATTTGCATCAAGTTCTGCTTGTATGAAAACTGACATTCAATTAAAATTTACATGAGACCATGTTAAATTGTTCATTAGGACTACCTTAAATATGCTTGATGCATTTCAAAAGTATGTTTGCATTTTAAAATATTTTATGAAAAAACTGAAATCACGGCCTGCAGAATGGGAATTAAACTGGAAGCTTCTAGTAGCCACAGCTTTCACAATCTTGGAGAAAGCAGATCTTATCCTCTCATACTCAGTTTTAGCTGTAGATTGACAGAGGAAAATAGGTAATCTTCCTTTTTTTCCTAGTCTTAGGTTGATTTTTCAGCTTTAATACTTCTTAACTGAGCTACTTGAATGGATTGAAACAAAGAGGATATTCAGAAGAAACTGCAGCTCTCAAAAATTGCTCCCCTGCATCGGTTCCATTCTGTTCCATCTGCTTAGCCAGGGACTTCAGTCAGTCCAGTGGCATCACCTTCAAAACTTGAGCAGCAAAGGTCTTTCTGATTGACTGTCTCAGTACCCCAGAGCCAGTGCAAAGCTGTAACATCAAGTGTAAATTGAAGAGATGCAGATAAAATTCCAATTTTATGGAACTTTATGGAATTAACCATCAATGTTGGTTTTGTTTTTGTTTTAAATAATGAATTTTGACGGGTGATATTATGAAATAATGTTGTCCAGCTAGGACAGTGCTTGTAGGGATTTTCATCACAGCATGGCACAGTGAAGCAAGGAACCCCTAAATAGTTACCCTGGGTTGTACAAAGAGATTGTTACCTCGAGGTGGAAGAGCTTATATATCTTATTTTTTGAATTATTAGTTTTGAAGACAGTAAGCAATCTGTGTGAATCTTCACTTATGTAGCAACTGGCAAAAATTAATTTCAAGTGATAGGGGAGGAAATGATCCCCTTATCTAACGTGAAAGGTAGGTGGGCAAATGAAGTTCAGGAGATCACTGGGGAAGGCAGAACTGGATAATAAATATAATCCTGTGTGTCAGTGCATCACATCATTTCTGCTGAATTTTTTGCTTTTTGGTGGTTGGCAATTATTTATGTGTAGTTTAATTTAAATCTGTGCTTCAAAATCACCGGTTAAGTGAACAGATCTAGTCTGCTTTAGGGTTTTTTATGTTTCTTGAGTTTTGAGACTTCTGTCAGCACAGTGTCACTGCAGAAGAGGAGCAGCAGACCAGTGCTGAGTGACAGCCTAGAGCTCTGAAATCTGCAATCCATCCTCTCTTACATTATCCATTCCCCATCCTCTGCTTCTCTGACATGTCAGACTTCCTGCACATGCACTGCAGAGCTTGTCTAGGCACTAAACTCAGGACTTCCTAAACTTGTCTGACTTGCTTATGATGCTTTCCTGAAGGATCACATTTAGTGCAAGTAGCAGCTGATCTGATACATTCCATGTGTTTTTTGCCAGGACACCTGAATATAGAGCAGGCAAGTCCAGCTAGGGGTACATGATGCACTGCTGTATGTCCATGAAACCTGGACAAACACAGAGGAACATCAGGTGGTGCCTGGGCATAATTATCACATGGAGAGAATGATGTATTGTCCAGAATGGAAAGACCTGTTACTTGGGCAAAAATAAAAGCTTCACAGGGTTTTCTTGCTAAATTTTACATCCTTTCCACAGAAATTCAAAGATGGGTCTGATGAATGACTATTAGCCCATTTCTTTGGTGGGGAGGAGGTCTCTAGCATGTGTGATATCTTTAATCTAATAAATACATCTTAACACTAAACAGATCAACCAAATCAGTCTCATGTTGTTTCCCAGTAAACCTCGGTGATTTTCTTTCAGCTGTGGTGCGGTGTTCCCTCCAACTCCTCATAAAATATGGAACTGCGGTGCTCTGCCTGTGGGGAAAGAGCCTGGAGCCACATAATGATGTATCTGTTCAACAGTGTGAAAGAGAAATTCCCTATTCACAGCCCTGCACAGGCAACTTTGCCTGCTGGTAAACTTTAAATTGCCCGAGTTGCTTCATGTCACGACTAAAAGCCATTTGTTTCTTCTTTGTATTATGTTGTGTTTGACAAAACAGGGGGGACAAAAGTCTCACCATCACTTGCACGCCCAGCAAACAATTGTATGTTGTCCAATTGCATGGGGATTTTTCTTATTCTTAAAAATATGGTCTAATAATACCATAGATGCCATAGGACCTTTTCATTTGCCCATTGTGAGTGAAATGAAAAGCTGAAGTCTTGAATACCAAAGCACCATTCTGTGAACTGTGAAACTGAGGAGGTATACCCAGGAGCCACAGAAAAAATGACAGGACAAAACCTCAGACAAGCCCTCATTGTTTCATCCCAAAGATGCCAAAAAATGGCTTTGGAATGATATTCAGCTTTTAATTAAGACAAATAAGAAAAGTCACAAATCATCCATTTTACAGGTCGTGTAGAACATAGAATTTCTCCTCTTAAACATTGATGTAATTCCCAGTTTCATTTAACTTGAGTTTTCCTTGAAGTTTGCTGCTGTGTCAGAGGCTGGAATGCTACAAATAACTCTAAAGTCTGAATAGCAGCTACTTATGTTACTAATAGTAAGATGAAATATCTGCATCCTCCTGTATTAAATAGAGGAAATTAAGTAGAGTGAATAAAAAAGAAAACACACTATTTGTATTTTGAAAGCTCTGGAATTATGTATTTGGAACAGCTCTAAAGATGAGCTGCTTCCCAGTGTTACGAATTTAAAAATGTAACTGGGAGGCCATCTATAGCGATAAAAGGAGTTTTGTTTGAGGTTTTTTTTTCATCAGTGATATTTATCCTTGAGCTCAGAGGGAAAAGTCCATTGCAACAATCAAGTGGACATGTTTGTGCTCCTATTTTAGGAACACATCCCTTTTATAGGCATTAAACACGGTTTACTAGTGGAAAATTTTCATTTATTACAACTGCTTCACGTAGTGTCTTTCATGTAAACATTACAAAAAGGATTTAGTGTTAGATTTAGAAGTTGGGGTTTGGGTTTTTTGGTTGGTTTTTTTTTTTGCCCTTTGTTCTTGTTTTGTATTTTATTTCTTTGGAGAACTCTTTTTTTTTTTCCCTTTCAGGAAATTTCACATAATCTTTTCCATTCGTCATCAGCCAGGTTGCTGATTACCAGAGTAACTGCCAAGCTTTCAACTCCTTGTCATCAATGGGCTGTGAATGACAGACAGCATTAATGTTGGCAAGCTCCCACTCTCCTTTTCGCCTTTCCCAAATGTAATTAAACTGCACTAATACAGCAAAAGAAAAGCTGCAGCTTTATTTTACTCACCCTAATAACATAACAGTTAAATCACAGAGGCACACAATAGAGTCAAACAAACCCATCATGATGAGGAAATTCAGAGGTAAGGGAAGTGTGGATCTGCCACTCCGTGAAAAACACGAGTGGAGTGTTCCTGTCCTTTCCTAGCACTGCTTGACCTCCAGCAACATGATGAGGCCAACATGTGAGTAACCCCCCTGTCACAGCCTGCTGAAAGGACTTGAGTGTTTCCTCTTCTCCTGCACCTTTGCTTCAGGCATAAAGGGAATAATTAGCTTCTCCTTCATATGATCCCCTGGCAGGGGACAGCTGGGTAAGGAACAGAAAGGAGGGAGTCAGAGTGTACAGTTTGAACAGCACTGCCCACCTCATCCACTGGAAAGGGGTGGCACTATCCTGATCTCTGAGGAAGCTCTGAGCCTGTGCTTTGAAGCCTGTAGGGGTTAGAGGATAGGCAGGAGTCAGGAAGAGGGAGGAACCAGAGCCCTCACCTCACTTGCAGAGGTTTGTAGATCACACAGATACCACTGAACATTTCTGAAGCAGAGCAATTGTCAGGAGATGAATATTTATACGTTCCCCTGGACGAAGGTGAGTGAAGAAACTACTGGAATTTACCCACAAACCTGTCATTTCTTGCAGCTGTGCTCTGGGATAGGAAGCAAGGGCTTCTAAGGAGGCTGAGAACTGCCTGCCACGAGCTCTGTAAGCACAACTCTGAGGTCAGCAAACCTGCCTTACAGGACAAAGCAATTTTACAGTAATGCAAAGAAATAGCTTGACTAGATGCAGTCAGAAGAAAATAAAGACTATTAGACAGCTACTCAGAAACGAGGGGCACCATCCCCAATATGGAAAGCATGGAAAAGCCAGGACCCTCCCCAGCCAAAGCAGACACAACTTCAAATATGACAATTTTTAGGCCAGCCTGGATAAGCAGACTCTAAGTGAGTCTGTCTGCTTGTGCAATTTTGGTGACTAATAATGACTGTTAGCTGACAGGTGGTACCTTATAAATCCAGCCTGTGCCAAATTCTCTGAAGGACTGTTCAGTAAGTACTGGAAATAACTAACTTCTGTGGAGTAAGTGATTTACAACTGTGAACAAATTGTCCTGCAGCACCAAAGGCGGTTCAGCGTGTTGATAATCTTCCACTTTAGCTTTTAGGCAAAGTTTAGAGCAGGATGTTCTGTGTTACATTTTTTTGCAGATCTGGAGCAGGGGTGAAGTTTTACGTGTGATAACGTGGCTAAAGTGTAGTGAACAGCAGAAAGGAAAAAAGGGAGGCACGTAAAACATAAAAACATAAAGCCACTGGAGTAAATGAATAGTGTATAGGAGAAGCACTAAAGATGTGTTGAGGGTTTCTGTTAGATTTGGTCTGCTGTAGTGCTGTAGCTTTAAACAGGCAGTTGCAAAATGGCCCAAAAGACCTTTTGGGTAAGTGTCATGATTTTCTCCTTGATTCAGCAAACATCAAGGTTGCAGTGTTCCAAGCCAGCTCCAGACCCTCAGAGGGAGAAACAGCACATCAAACACCCACCTCATCTGTTTTTGCCATCAAGCAAAGAAAGAAGATGCCACAAAGGACATGGAAAAAGCACATCAGAAGAACACAACTGAGCCTTCAGCTGTTCTTGTGTGTCAACCATAATTCTTGTTAGAAAAAAAAAATCCATGGCAGATTTGGTTGCTGTACAGAAACTACCTTGAACACTTTAAAAGGCTTGCTCTGAGTTACCACGGATAGATGATTCCCAAGACTCTGTAAAAATTTAATCTGATTTTCACACTGAATATTAAGTGAGGATTGGCAATAGAAATTGGCCCTAAAAATGAGAGAAAAAAATGCTTTTCTTGCAAGCAAAGTTTGCAGCATTTCAATGTGATGGCCTTTGATTGTCAGAGTGGGCAGCCACATTTGAGGGACTGCTAGAGGAGGCTTTGGTCCAGAACTACTCCTGGCTTCTTCCCTGCACTTAGATAATACCCTGGGCACATGGTGGTCTCTTTGAACAAAATTAGATATATTTACAAATAGGTTGGGACCAGCCCAGGGCTGCTGGCCTGAAACTCTACCCAAAGCAATAGGAATTGTGTTAAAAAGAATCAGTTTAGGTCTGGCACACAGAACAGTGGGGAGGGAAATTCTACTCTTAAGATCTTTGAACACCAGCCAGCTCTCCAGAGGCTTCCAGATGTGCAGTTTTGAGGGACTTTAATGCTACCAGAGGAGGTTTATTTCTGTGTTTCACAACATTACATAACATTTGCATAAAAGAGGTAGGAAAAGAATGTTATTTCAATGGTCAGTGTGTGATTTTAGTATTCAGAGATGAAATGGTTCTTTTGACTTTTTCCCTGTTAACTGACCAGGGCTTCAAACCTCATTTTCAATTAGACACAGATGCTGGTGTTTATGGACTGGGTATTGATAGAGGAATTAAAATTACTTGAGAGGATGGCAGTTTATTGAGAGTCAAAGGCTAAACTCTCATGGGAAAATTTATCTTATGCTCTGCAAGTGATTAAAACTACAGAACATGTTCACGGCTACTTGTATAGGAAGAAGTTTGTGATGGGAACAGACCAGCCAGTGGTTCTTCAGATTCAAAAACAGAGGGTTTCAACCTCAGACTGGAATAACTGTGCTGCTCTGGTTTTGTAGTGACCCAAAAGCCTGGGCTCAGGATTAACATGGACTGCTATTGATGTTTTGTCCAAATAACTTCCTTGTGAGATTGATTGCCAATGCCAGTCTAAACAAGGAAGGAACAAAGAATTCATCATTCAGGGGAATGAGCATGTTTGGGAGAAGGTGATTGTTTCCTCCCTTCCTGTATTTTGCAGAAGTGCAAATCCAGTGGAACAGTTGCTCCAGGGATTCCGATTCCCAGGAAACCAAGTGATTCCCACAGAAAGAATCTGATATCAGAGTGCTGTGTTATTTGGAACAGCTGTCCTTGGAATATAATCTGTCCCTTAGTGTACCTCAGTGAAAACTCTGTTCACAGTGGAATGGCTCAGAGTTTAAGATCAAGTTCTGCATAAAAGATGGGAAGCAAGTAGTAGACTATAAGCTTTATTATCTGGCTCTAGATATATTGAAAAAGAAAGCTATGGTGTAATATCATCATTTAAAACTGCTGGATATTTGAGGTGATGTAAAGTGGTAAGATTTCCTTTGCATGAGTTACAAAATAGATGTTTCTGAGAAGAATTTTCTAAGAACTGTTGAGATACAGGGAAAGCCTCTGTCAAGCAGGATTTTGCTGAGCAGATCTTCCTGATATTTTTGAGTAAGGGCTGATATTATTTGCTTGGGTATTTTGCAATAGTTCTCAAAATGGCATAAAGATCACCTGGGAAGGCATTGTCAGGTGAGTCCTGAGTGCACTAATAAGTCTTAATCTCCCTGACCAGCGTCACCTGAGGCTCATCATGTTCATAGGCCCAGGAGCTCTATTTAAGCTCAGTCCCAGCCTTTCTTTCTTTTCTTGAGCTTTGCTGGAGAGGTTCTGAGCCAGAGCTATGCTGTGCAGCCTCCTGATCTGGATCTGAATCCATGGGATGACTTCCTGGCTTGACCTGAGACCTGCCTCATCATCATGGTATTGTCTTAAGGTCTGGATTCTTGGTTGGACCTGGCCACCACCTCTGAGTTTGTCTGGATTCTGTGGGATGGGCCCTGCCTTGGTGGCCTCAGCATTCCCTTGGCTTACCTTCCCTAGGGAACAGCCCTGCCCAGCCTGCTTCCTTACAGATACAGAGTAGAGCAGGCTGTAGCAAAGGGGATTAATTAGATTTTGAAAATTTGGGGTGGGCCTATGCAGATCAGGGAAGAAATTTTGAGTCACAAGTGTTTCTGTACACTTCTGAGAGAGTATAAAAAATATATTAAGTATCTACCATCCCAGTGCACCAACTTCTGATGAGATAGTGGGGGAATTCAGAGTGGTTTTGCTGGCTTTCTTGTCAACAAGAGGCAGAAATGAGCATTCTGTATCCCTTTTGACCTTGGAGGAGTGTAGGCTAGCGCTCCTCATTCTGGGTTTGGGGCTGGAGACTTTGGGACATCTTCAACCTGGAGTTCCTGTGGAGCAACAATTATTTAGGTCGTTTAGAAGGCCTTAATTCCAAAGGGAGAAAAACTGAAGTGTCCTATACTTGCAGAATATATTTAAAGATAACCTCTGATAAATGGGACTACCTACTACTGATGCTCCTCGTGTGTGAGCCAGGAGTTATTCCTTGCTCTTGGGTGTGGGTGCTGTGCTGGGACAAGACCCAGAGTACACCAGCCCTTCACATCTAAATTTTCATGGGGGGATTCAAAGGAGTTGCTCAGCTGGAGAGATCAGGATCGGGGTGTGCCAGAGAGGACTCCTTTTCAATGGCAACAGTGCCATCCCTGACACAAAGAGGATTTGTCAGAGGCATCTCAAGCCCTGTTTGATTTCACTGGATCTAAGATAGTTCCCCAGTTTCTGGCAAACTTTGGAGATTATCATGTCCTCCCCACAGAACACATCACAGATGGAACTACTTGGAACTGGGAGTTTGAGTCCCTATCCCTGCTTTGTGAAGTCAATGCTCATTTTATCTGTGATAATCACTGAGCAGCTGAGTGCTTTGGTGAACTTCCAGTTCAGAAGAATTCCTGAAAATATCTCACTTAGATTTGATTTGGACTGAAATCAAGTCTGAAAAGCCCCCTCAAATTTCCATTGAACTGCAAATCTTGCTTTTGAGCCAAATCTGATTGGAAAACTTAAACTGGGTAAACCTTGGATAGGGCCCTGCATAGGACTGATGTGAATGCAAGCAGTGTCATTGAAAAGAATTTGAGGTTCAGTCCTGGAAATAAATTGCCGTGTCCAACTGAGAGAATTTTCAGAGTTAAGATTGAGAGAATACTTTCAATAATTTCAATCCTGAAATGGCAAAGGCTGTTTCAGTGAGGAGAACACCAGGACACAACGTGTGGGGTGCCTCAGCCACCAATTTCGGCTCCTACAACTGACACTGCTCAGGAGCCTGTTGTCAGGAGTCCCTCCAAGCAGCCTGAAGGAAATCTGGGCAGTGAATAGGAAACCTCCAAAGACCAAAGCAATGAGGTACAATTGGATTGGAAACAACAAATAAATGGGATACAGCTGCTTAAAGTTATGTAATTTGTATTGAATCTTCTATGAGGGCTCTTCTACTTTTATTTCCTTTTGAAGGTGATATATAGGTGTCAACTTTCTGTGCAGAGAAGCTGAACCTTGAATCTGATCCTAATTCTAGAAAGCCATAGGAAGCTGTAAAGCTTCCTTGTAAAAAAAACTGCAGCAGAAGTGATGGAGATTTCAATCCAAACAAATTTCACTATTCAGAATCAAAGACACAAAAAGCTCTTCAGGAATTTACAGGCACAGAGTCTTCAGTGGGAATCCTGTGTGTGTGAAAAAGAGAGGATCCAGCCTCATCTTGTTTGCAAATGGGCAGTAGGGGATGAAAAGAAATGCTGGCACAGAGACAGGTGGATCTTTCACACTGAAGTTAAGGAATAGGGACAAGCACAGAGGAAATCCCACAGTAGGAACTTTTTTGTTCATGGTGCCAAGAAAAAGCATGAAAGATGATACTATTAAGGTTGGAAAATAGGAATCTCATGCCACTGATGTTAGAACCTCAGAAACAATGCATCAAAGATGTTGGAACATTTAGAATACAATCTTTACTCTTTCAATGTCATCAACATGTTGTTCTCACTATTTTCTGTGACAGGAGAATTTATTGAGTCAATTTGTCTTGAACATGTTAGATGTACTATGTGTGGGCTGGTAAACTAACCTTATTTCTGTGTTATTACCAGGGAGAATGCTAACTCACTCTTGAAAACTATTTCTTCTAACAGAAAATACCACATATTCAGTGCTCAGGTGCGTGTGAGAATACTATTTCCTAAAAGAATGTCTTCAACAAAGAACTAGACTGGGTGGTGACCCTACTTGTGATGGTGAAGATACATTGAAAAGTTTGTTTGGCTTTTGTTACTTTGCTTAAACTTCTCACACACTACTCACCATTTCCCCTCACAAGTTATCGCTCAGAACGAGACCCTACGATGTCTTTTCTTGCTGACCCTGAAATATCTGTCCCCTTTCTGCTTCATGCATTGCTTTAATCTCCTCAACTTCACCTTTTTACTTCATTTTGTGTTGCTCTTGATTTAAGGGAAGAATATTTTTTGCCTTTTTCTGCCTCAATATTAATTTTGTTACCCCTCTCCCCCATGTGATAGAACAAGTGAACTCAACCCTTTTCATTTTTCTTATCTTTAACCTTGGCCACTTTAAATCTGCTGGTAGATCCCAAGGGTCTCAGTTCTCCAATCTGCTCCTCCTAAGCTGCTTTTTTTGTCCTTGTCTGGTACCTGTGCAATACCACGTCCATCTCCACTGCTGCACATACTCAAGTCCAAGTGGAAGTTGGGCTGCTTTGTGTTAATTCCACATTTTGTTGCAATATTTAAAAGCCTCCAGCTCTCCAAGAGTTGCTTCTGACTGAGGTGGTCTTCATGCTACTGAACTTAAATGGCTGTTCTTTCCATGTCCTCTTCTCCCTGTGGTGGCTGCCTGCCACCTTTGGTGTTTTCCCTGTTACTTTTCCAATATGCCCATTTCCTGTACATCCACACAACTGAGATTGTGACTGTGTACCTATGTTCCCTGGCATTTCCCTGCAATCTGTTCAAGATCAGCAGTTGTTTATTTGAAATTTCACCCTGAATATCTAATTTAAATATACGCCCTTTACATTTTTAACTTTTGCCCTTCTGTTTTTCTCTGCACAAATTTGCCTTCTCAAAGCAGATGATTCCTCCAGTCTCATCTTTTTCAACCCGTTCTATATGTTTTCTGAGCAGCTTTGCCTTTTCTACACTTTCAATGGCTGTTGGTCAAAAGCCAGTATGGACATTTCAGCAGAGCAGTAACTAAAATATCCAACAGCCCTTTTACCCCTTAGCAAAGGTGGGCTTAGTAACATTTCTGGGTCATTAATTAACCTTTAAGTGCCTTCCTGTTTCTGAGAGGGATGCCATATGCTTGACTTTCCCCTCTTCAAGCAGAGGTGACGTAGCTGCTTTTGCTAATCATGTGAAAGGTGATATTATATGCAGAGAGAGCATAACGAGCAAGCTGAAGCCAAACTAGTCTAAAGAGTTCACAACTTGAGAAGCACGGTCTGACACCTCACTCCTTTTCCTCCCCACTCTGCCAAATATTTCTTCAAAACATGACTTTGGTTTCTCCTCTTGCTAAAATAGGGGTCCTTGCCATACTGTGTCTCATGTCAGAGATGCTACAAGCTGTTCTCCTTTGGCTTCGTAACAGCAACCTTAGTTACACAAGCTAAGCCTTTAGAAGCCACAGTCCTTGGATGTTAGTCTCATAGCTCAGCCTTTCTTCCCCTCCCCACTCTAAATTGTTGCTTTTCACACTGAGCAGAAAGTCTTTAGTCATGTTTCAGCACTCAGTGCCTGTCTGGTGGCACTTCCATCGGCTTGAGCCCAGCAAACATCCTGCTCCTACAAACTGGTGTGGACCATCTTCCTTCCCTGCTATCCTTCCTTCACCCAACCCCATGTTTGGTTTGGTAAGTATTTGTTTTAACATGTGCCTAGAAGGCTGTGCTGGGTGTTGTGCCCTGCAGCCTCACTTACCCTCAGTCACCCCCTCAGGTGCCCTGCAGTGATCTCTTCATTCTTCTGAATTCTGCCGCTAATGATATTAAATGTCCAAAAGAAACAATCCATTTCCTGTATATCAAAACTGAACTGGTTCTTTATGGGGATGCACATCTCATCATTTGTTCTGGTGTCTAGGGGAGAGCAACCCCTGACTGAAAATGTTTTCATGGTTGAGATGTTTGAGTGGTCACTCTTGCACAAGTGAATACTTGACATCTAAAAATACCTAAATAACACTCATTTCCTCAGCAGAAATAATTGTAAGGTTTCTGGTCACTTCAATTCATTAATGCTTGAAGAATTTGGTTGGCCTGCAACCTTTGCTGTCTGACAAATTTGGTTAAATACTCTTAATGGCTTGTAGAGGTACCTGGGAGGGATAGATGTGCATGTGCACACTGAGAACGTGATTGCATAAGAAAAACCCCCAGAAATAAGATTTTAATGTTATTATTGTCAATCATGATCTTAATCTCAAGCTGCTTTATTGTTGCAGACCTCTTACACTGTAATTCCTGACAATTTTGCCTCGCCTTCTACAACTTTTATTGGGTATAATACATCCTCATACTACCACTCTCTAAAGTTTGCGTGGCTAGAGGATTATAGGTGACATCAGGTTTCCCTCCCTTTCCAGTTGTAGTTCGGATCATCACCTGCCAAAATAGGTCTGCCAAGAAACTAGTGGTATGTATCCTTTGAACATGTAAAATTATGTATGTGAAAACTGCTTTCAAGAAGTTCTGCAAGTTTGTAGATTTGAGGGTGTTGTACCTTAGCACAAGGCAACAGAAAAAAATAGTTCTGTACCAATGTGTGTAAAGGGAGAAGTTGGATCTTTCTTTCCTCAGTTTTATTGCTTTTGTTGGAAGAGCAAAGAGCTCTGGTGGCAGAGGTCACATCTGTACCTGCATTTTGTACAGTGGCAAGCACTCAACGCAGCCACTGATACAATTTGCAAATAGGGGTGCTTTAAAAAACATGCCCAAACACGGAACTTGTGCACTATGTTAAGGACTCACAGTTTGAATCAATCTGGCAATAATGTTGGGTACTTTTATAAAAGCAAGACTAAACAAAAAGAAATTTAAAACAAACAAGTGAACAAAAAAAGACCCCAACCACCAAAAATCCCACTTGAGACCTGAAAGTTTGGATGTTATTCAAACCACAAAGCAACATAAGTGCAGGGCAGTACAACTGGTAGCTGTTGAAATAGGTCTGGAAACTGGAAGAATCTCCATTTAATTTCAATGATGCAAATCCTCTGAAAGGCAAGAACTCAGAGTGCTGGAGCAGGTAAAAAGACTTTTATCTAAAGTGGATGAAATGGCAGTGACATAAAAACATCTTTTTGATATCTGAGTGTGTTAGGGCTTTAGCTGAAGTGGAATTACACTAAGAAAGCATGACTGGTAATAGGACACTAAAATGAGGTCTGTGCACACATTGTAACCCTCATGTTGTTTGAATTTTACTGTGAATGTTCTGAATTACAGAGCTGTCTAAATATGAACAACAACAAGAAAGGGGTTTAAAATTTGGGTTTAAGAAGAAAACAAGAAGATGGAGTCACAGTGTCCCTGTGAACTCCATGGGACAGGGTCTGATTCTTTCTCAGCATTTGCACCAAGCCCAGATTAATAGAAGGACCCTAATTATGGGTATGGAGCAATAGAATAGAAGGTAAATTAATTTTCAAGACACTCAAATCACAGAGCAATAGCAACTGAGAGGAGAACATGCTGCAAACTTATTAAAATTAAATCCACTAAGGTGATGTTTAGTTGGAATATTTTGCAAAGTTGGGCACTTTGTATACAAAATTCCTGTTACATTCTGCATGAGTGTTAGGCAATAGTTTCCAGCTTCCTTAATTTGTTATTTGTTTACATTTTTCCTAATTACTATCCTTAATTTTGTTTCATTGCTTCCTGTAACGTTAAACCACATAAAAAACATCAATATCCAAATGAAAGTACCAAAAGAACCTCCTTAAACCTGTTAATTCTGCAACTGTGCTAAGGCATCTGTCCTGTAGCCAGGTCACCCCAAGGCAGGATTCCCCGGTCTAGTCTCAGGTCTAAGTGATTCTGGATGCCACCCACCTTTCACCGGTGTTAATGTTAACACTCACACCAAGTTCAGTGACCTGCTTTGAGTCACGAAATCTTATGCCTTGGTTTACTTTGACTAAAATGGGACTGAATGAAGAATAGAATAGAATGGAATGAACTTTTTTTCCATTGGAAAAAACAGTTCTACAGGGAGGATGAAAAAGAGGAGTAAACAAACTACTGAAATAGGAGAAAATATATTTAAGAGAGAAATTGAGTGACTTCAGTTGCTACACCAAGGATTTCTGAGCAACATTCAGATGTGTCTTTAAACTTTGTTTCGTACCTAAAATACCTGTGGAGCAAACCTGAGTTCACACCTTTGATGCCTGGCTCTTGGGAGGTTCATGGATTCTCTGCTTTCCTGGAAAAACCCTAACTAAAGAGAAGGTAATTTTCTGGAATAGACTTACCTTCAAATCCCCTTTCATATTTCCCTTTTTCTCCCATTTTTTTTTCCCTTTTTCTCGTAGCCATTAAACTACCCAAGGCCAAATAATAACCTCCATTTTGTTTGAACAACTTTCTTTATAACTCCGGCCATGTCTTTCCAAATCTTGATTTTTCAGAAATAAAACGCTCCAGGTCAAACAGAATGTTTCCTTTCACTTGAAAAGGAATGTTTTTCCTCTTCTTAAAGCTAGAAGTGTAACTGTGGGTCATACTGAAGCCAAATGTATATTAGAATCAGCTACCAAAATCATTTATTCACACAGCTCTATGGCAGGGTGTTTTTCATGGCAAATTAACAACTGTAGTGGGCTTTAGGACCTTTGGATGAAAGGGACCATAGAACTGGAAGGGATCATTGGGTATATTTAATTTGCCTTTAGTAGAATGAAGGAGGAAATAATCAGTATATTAAACATACATGAAATATTTTTGGAATGTGTGGTCTGTTGGAAAGGAATGAATAGTTGGTGTTATTAGCTGGAAAGTGAAGTATATATAATCCACTGTGTGTGGCTGTCATCAAAGCCCTACCAGGAATGCAAGACTAAACGTGCTATTTTTACCTTCTTTTTCTTTCCTGCTTTGTTTGTGGGTTTGGCAGAACAAAAAGAGACCTGGGTAAAATGAGAAAGATTGTTTTGCATTTATCACGATTGTGTTTGAGGCACTGTCTTCAGCATGAAGGCACAATAAGCTTCTCATTTATTATTTGCATTAGAGCAGAGCACAGAAGCCTGGGCTGATATTAAGACTCTACCATTCTGGGCACTCTGTGTACTGGTGAGGAGGAACAGCCTCTGCATCCAAAGAGTTTATGATAAAATGCTTATGGAAAATGATGAGGAGTGATCAGATCCATGGAGGAGTTACCCCTGTGTTTACCCCATACCTGGAACATAAATCCAGTGCTTGGGTTCTGCTCTGCTGCCTCCCCTGATCCTGACTGGATGTGGATCCTTATTGGATGAGTGTGGTACGTGATTCACTAGAAGGTGCACACGTGTGATTTTAACTTTCGTTGTGACAGAAATTTAAAAATAAATGTATCCCTTTCACCTCCCATACCTGACCTGGCAAGAACATTAATTTTAAAAAGCTGGTGATAATGCCACACAAGATATTAATCAGCCCTAAACCTGTAGCATTTGTAAAAGAAAATGGGATGGTACATGCCTAGTCTTATTTTATTTCAGTATTTTAACAACAGATGCAATGCTGCCTTTGTTATTATCTTTTATTCCTCAGACAGTGTTCCCCCTCCTAATTATTACTTGTCATCTTTAGTAAGATTGAGAATTGGCATTTTTTTGAGCTCAGGTAAATATCAAAGCAATCTTACTTGTAATGACAGAGCTGCTTTCACTGGGGAGTGAAGTGTAATGAACTAAAAAAGGAATTTAATATGCTTTCCAAATTAAATAATGTATTAATTTCTCGCAAACAGAGGTCCCCAGATTGAAAACAGTGGTTCTTGTAAATACCTGCAAAGTTTGAGACAGAGGGGGGGTAGCAAACAGCAGCCAAGAAACAAAAGGTTTATTGGGGCACTTTATGCAGGGATTCTCTGTGGACACAGGACTGTGTCCCTCGTTTTTTTTCCTTGATTTTTGCTCCTTTGCCCCTGGCAGTGAAGCGTTTGCTGCCATTCCCCACCATCTGAGCATCCCTTCAAGGGGATGTTATCTCTTGGAATTCATCACAACACGTACCATTTTCCTTGCTGGAATCACGGTTATACCCCCCTCAAAACCGGCTGGGTGTTCCAGCTTTTGTGATTGCAGGGAACAGTTTGAATACAGGAATTCAAAAGGTTTAGAAATCAAAGGCAAGATTAAAAAACAGGCTTTTTTTTTTTTCTTTTTTCCTTTAATATTTCTTTAGGCAGATAGTCTTTTGTTTTAGGTATGTGTTTATTTAAAAGGGAAAAGGGAAGATAAGAAACTCACTCAGCTTAGTAGTTTTAATGTCTTGGAGACTTCTTTAGGATTGTGTTGAAAAAAATCTGTGTGTTCAATGATTTTTTTTTTTCTGGCAACTTTTTTTCCTCTCATTTTTTATTTCAGAAAAGGAATAAGAAACCCCAATTTCAGGTAAAATTTAGTGATTCCTCTCTGTGGTGTAGCTGAGAGCATGTAAAATAAAGGAAAAGTCCCTGAAACTGAGAAATTTCCAGGCTATCACAGATACAACAGAACTGACAGAGCTGGCCAGAAATTTGCTGTTTAAGAATTACTTCAAAAAAAAAAATCTACTTTTGTTCATTAAATTCAAATCCATTTCATTTAAATCAATACTTAATGAGTGAAATGATCTTTTTCACTTTTGAATTAAAAAAAAAATCAAGGCTCTGCTTCACAGGGTTCATTTGTCAGCCTTTCCATTTCTTTGTATATTACTCGTGTTATTTCAAAACAAACCAGTGGTACTCATAGATATCCTCTCTTTTTTCAGTGTCAAAATGTCAGATTTTTTCATTAAAGTATAACCAAGAAGCTGTTCCAGTCAGAACTCAGAAATAGGTGCTTGTCATTATTTTTGAAGTAAAAGATCTCCTGTACCATGGTGACAACTCAGGGCGTGGTAACATCACGCATCCTTCTTCATAGCTGGGATGGAGGTAAAAATAAGAAAAATATTTTCTATACATTTTAGAATATTTAGAAAATTATATATATAATATTTAGAATATAGAATATATTAGAATATTTAGAAAAATATGTGTAATATTTCGAATATAGAAAATAGTATATTTAGAAAACATATCTATTGTATATAAGAATATTTAGAAAAAATATATGTAGACTATTTCAAATATAGAAAAAAGCATATTTAGTATATGCTATATATTGCTAATATATTAACATGTAAATATATTTTATATATAATATATCATGTGTTATAGCATATATATGTGCTATAATATTAATATTTAATATTATATACATATAATTAGAATATTTGAAAATAGGCATGTATAATATTTAGAATACAGATATATTCGAATATTTAGAAAATATATATCATATACAATTAAAATATTTAGAAAATATTCTAATATTTTCTTTCTTTTTTAGAATATTTTTATTTAGCATAGTAGATTATTTTTAGAAAATATTCTAATAGTTTCCAAAGCGCGTTTAGTTAAGACATTTCCTCTCCAAACTTTTTTTTTTCTTTTTTTATTTTAACAGGCTCTTCAAAACAGTTCGTCGGGAGAAGCGGGGGGGTGGGCATTGGAAGGCATGTCCTGCGAGGTACTGAAAATCATGTGCTTTTACTGCGATCCAGAACTCCAAAATCTGGCAATTCCCAGCTCCCACCGCCGGTGGCATCCGATGGAACTCACCCGGTTTTAGGGAGCACCTCACCGGGCAGCCGCAGGGGAAGAGGCAGGAGGAGCTCCGGAGGCGGTAGAGCCCTCCTCGTCCCGCCTGGAATAAAGGATTTATTTGGGAAAAACCCGCCCTGCTGTGACCCCAAAACCCCCCGATGTGACCCCAAATCCCTGGGGCAGCGGGCGGGGTGAGCGGCGGGCGGCAGCGCCCTCGCGTGGCAAGTTGTGCCAGAGGAGGTTTTCATGGATACCCGGGAATGTCTCCTCACCGAAAAGGTGGTAAAGCGTTGGGACGGGCTGCCCCGGAAAGTGTCTGAGCCACCATCCCTCGAAATGTTCTAAGAAATGTGTAGGTGTGGTGATAAGGGACGTGGTTTAAAGAATCGCGGAATATGCCCAGTTGGAAGCGAACAGCAAGGATCGAGTCCAACCCTCAGCCCTGCACAGGACCGTCCCCCACGAGTCACACCCCGTGCCCCAGAGGATCATCCAAACCCTCCTGGAGCTCTGGCAGCCTTGGTGCTGTGCCCACTGCCCTGGGGAGCCTGGTCAGTGCCAACCACCCTCTGGGGGAAGAACCTTTCCCTGAGATCTAACCTGACCCTGCCCAGACACAGCTCCTGTCATTCCCTGGGTGCGTCCCTGGTACCCCAGAGCAGAGCTCAGTCCCTGCCCCTCCTCTGCCCCTCCCCAGGAGAGGTGTAGACTGTAATAAGTTCCCCAAGTAGATCACACACAAAAGTGAAAAAAGAAACTGAGCCGTTTTCTTCCCTTCCCAAGAGATACGAAAAGGGATAAATGAACTGTATGACACGCAGGCTGCAGCCCAAACATGTCCCTTCATTTTTTTTTCAGCCTAACTGGAAAACCTGCCTGCTTCAGATGTTTTCCCACAGATGTGTGGCCAGTTGTTTGCCTAAACTATGGAGTCTGTGCTCAGCTCTTACAACTGGGATCCAACACGTCCTCCATGGGAGTGGGGTCTTGTGAGAAGTCCTGCAGGAGCTTGCCTTCTTCCCAAAGAAAGGAAATTCATGCATTTCTCTGTCTCTTTAGGAAACTTATATCATAGTTTGGAGGGTGGAGAGCCCTGGAAGCCTTAAACACACACTGAAGTATTTCTACTGAAGACCACACCACACACATTTGTAGTAGTTCATCTCTACCAAGCTCTCAATCCTTATGCCCCCTGTTTTTAATATTTAGTTGGAAATTATAAGCTAAGTCTGATCTGATATCCACAGACTGAAGGAACACCTGTGTCCAGGTAGTATTCAGGTGATAAGTAGGTAGGTAGACAGATAAAACCCCTAACATTTGACTCATTAAAAATAGTCACATTCTTTTATTTGGCAAAGGGATCAGAATTCCTGATTTTGTAAAACTTTCCCATTCTTTTTCTTTACCTACAGGTGAAAAAGTGCATCAACAACAGAAAGCACCAAACTAATTTTTTTTTCTTCATCATTTGTATTTTCCTTTAGGAAAGGAATTTGCCTGCCTTATTTTGCTTGAAATGTGTTTGCCTTTTTTTTTTTAATGGAGAATGGGTGAGAAGTAAGGACATGAGAAGGCTTCTTGATCTTTACTTACTTCATGTTTTCCTTTTTATTCCATGGAAAAAGAAAGATGGTTGCAGAACATGTCTTCCCACACACTCTTATTTTGAGTTCTGTGCCCTTTTCTTTGAGAAGAAGGGGTTTAGAGAGCACAGAACTGAAATAAATCCCTCCAAAATTCCTTTTTTTTCCCCCCCAATATTTCTTCCTGTGATAAAGACAGATGCAAGATAGCAAATAGCAGTAGAAGTGTGTTCTTTTAAAAATGGCACTAGGAATTCTATTAGTGTTTTTCTTAGAGTTTCAAATAACTTTCCCCTTCTCTGAAGTGTCTGCTGTTTTGTGGAAGTTTTCACTTTTTAAAGTCAAAAATCTGAAAACTGAATTTTTCTTTCAGGGTTTCAACAGAGGCTGGAAAAAAAAAAGTGAGAAATTTGACAGGAAAAAAAATTAAATCCTGCCAACCAGCTTCCATAGTTACATGAAGTGGAAAATACAGCCATTGCTGGTGCTGCTCTTCCTTGCTCGACTGACATCTGGTCTGGGTGAGAAAATTCACATAATTGACATGTAGGGTGTAAATCAGGTGAGATCCCATGTCCTTCTTGCCCTTTCTGTAATTAACATCTCAATGGGGCTGTCATGGCTAGGCTTCGCGAACGAAGATTTGGGAAGGGCTCTACCCATTTTTCATGCAAGCGCGTTGGTGGCTAAAAAGGCCAATACGAGAAAGGCATGTCCGGTTGCAAAAGACACAGCAGAAAGACTCCTTAGATGGTATATTCTGCAAGGTTCGATTCTTTCTGCGTTGTCTTTTCTCCTCAAGAGTGATCCTGCGTGCCTTCTCAAAAGCATCAGCAGCGTTATAAATGGTCTGTCTCCAGGCCTCCCGATTAGAGGCCAGAGTGGACCAGTTATGGTGATCAATATGCCCGAGGCTGAGTTGTTGCTTCAGGGAGTCCTTGTATCTTTTCTTTGGAGCTCCTCTCTTGCGGCAGCCAGTGGCAAGTTCACCATAGAGCAGGATCTTAGGGAGGCGGTGGTCCTTCATCCTAGAGACGTGCCCTGCCCATCGCAGTTGCGTTCTCAGTAACATGGCCTCAATACTCGTAATTGCTGCCTGTTCGAGAACAGATGTATTGGTCACATAGTCTGACCAATGGATGTTAAGGATTGTACGGAGGCAGCGTTGATGGAAGCGTTCTAGGAGACGCAGGTGGTGGCGGTAGATGACCCATGATTCGGAACCATATAAAAGAGTAGACAGCACTATGGCTCTGTAAACACTGATCTTGGTGCTTTTCTTCAAGTGTTTATTACGCCATACTCGTTTATGGAGTTTTCCAAAAGCACTGTATGCCTTCGCTAACCTATTGTCTATCTCCCCATCAATCTTACCATCTGAGGAGATGAGGCTGCCTAGGTAATTAAACTGTTGGACTGAATTGAGTTCTGACTGGCCGATGGTGATGTGGGGATGGTGGGGGACTTCCTGAGGTGCAGGCTGATGGAGAACTTCTGTCTTCTTTAAGCTGACTTCCAGCCCAAAGAGCTCAGCAGCATCTGCAAAGCAGGATGTTAAACGCTGCAGAGCTGCTTCTGTGTGGGCAACAAGGGCGGCGTCATCAGCATAGAGCAGCTCCCGGACAAGATGGTTTAGGGTCTTAGTATGGGCCTTCAGTCGCCTTAGGTTGAATAGGCTTCCATCAGTACGATATCGAATGTAGATACCGTCCTGATCATCGAGGTCTGCCGAGGCCCTTTGGAGCATCATACTGAAAAAGACTGTGAAAAGGGTAGGAGCGAGAACGCAGCCTTGTTTCACACCATTCTTTATTAGAAAGGGCTCAGAAAGTGTGTTGCCATATCTGACTTGGCCGTGCTGATCCTCATGAAGTGAGATGATCATTTTAAGGAACTTGGGGGGACAACCTAAACGTTCCAAAATCTGCCAAAGACCTTTTCTGCTCACAGTATCGAAAATGGGGCTGTGGTTTCTAGGTAAAGCCTCTGTTCCAGGACTATCCAGCCCATCCTTGACAGAACAAGTGGCTCCCTTTGGGAATGTACCACCTTCACAGGAATGAAACAAAAGATCAGGGGAAGGGAGAAGCAAAACAGGAATTCATGTTTCCACATCAGTGTGGTCAGAGATATGACAGCATTAAGCACAGATTGAGGCTCTTTGTGCCAAAAAGCCAATGTTATATTTTTAGGAGTTGACAATTTTTCAGCCTGCTGCAACATTTAATGCTAATAAAATATTGTGATTATTTGAAGATTAAGTTACTTCTACAGGTGGATTGCTCAGATCTCTCCTTAAGCAATTTCCAAGGTAAGTGATGTCCTGCTCTGTGTTATTACTCTGTGAACTAGGCATGCCCTGTTGTGTTTAAAGCCATATGAGAAAACTGTGACAGAAAATTTCTATGGGAAATTATTCCTGGGAATACCTACTCTTAATGCCATTTCATTAACTGCTGGCAGGACACGTGTTATGGCCTTCTGCAGTTCTGGAGGCTTCCTGGAGATCTTTTGGAGGAGTCAGGTGGGAGGCAATAATCTCCCAGTCTGTGCTGGCCTGAGCTTGGAGAGCTGACTTTGCAGAGAACAAATGGTGTGACTCCCCACTGAACCTGCATCCTGGTGGACTTGTCTTATGATTTGTGGGAAAGTGCCACAGAGAAGCTCATATATCAGTGGTACCTTGTCCTGGGTGTGTTTAGTGATTGGTAGGCTGTACCCCTGCTCCTTGCTTATCCAGTTGTTAATCCTGCATAATTCCAAGCACATAAAACAAGAAGCTCTCCTGAGCTTCCTAAGAGGAAGGTCCCCCCACCCCCGATGATAGTTCAATGCTTAATTAAGGAGCAGTGCAACTCCAGAGGATGGTTTAGCTCACTCAGGTGGCTCAGATGAGGTGGAATCCCACCACCATCTTTCTTCCCCAATAGAAATCCCAGTGAAGGCTCCACTGAATCTGTATCTCACAGCAGTGAGAGTGCCAGGTGCTGAAAGAAATTTGGGGAAGTAAAAACACAAGAATAGGAATAACAAAGGTCTGACTGGTCCTTTCAATGCCAAAGAAGGGCAGGCAGGACAGTGCTGCCCCTGACATGCCCTTATTTTGGCAGGCAGTGCTTGCTGAGTCAGCACTGGCTCGTGTCTCCTCCAGTGCTAACCAAGAACTTGCTCTGTGCCCCCAGGGCAACCCCACCCTTCACTCCCTACAAAAGGCTTGTGCAGAACCTTTTGATTTGCTCCTGTCTTCTGTAAAATGGGTGTTGCCTTCCCCCTTCAACAGAGGGTCAGAATTATTTCCCTCTCTAAGTTTTTCCTCAGGAGTGGCATGGAATAGAAACACAAGTTGTTGTGCTCCACGGGGATGAGGGAGACCCGAAGTGGAAGTTCCATTTACACAGCACTTGAACCCATTTAATTCAGCTCTGCTGCCAGTTTGCTGCTTCCCTACCTGCACTAACTAGAGAGCAGGTTTGGGGCTAAAACAATAGAAAACTAACTTTTTTTTTCTTAAGCTTAATATAGGAATAGTGGGAATGTGTAGCAGGGTGCCACAGCAGTTCCTTGATCACTCGAAGTCCAGCACCAGATTCAGGGACTGTGCAGCACCTTACTGTTAATTTCCCCTGTGGACTGGCCCACTGATGTACTTCCTATAGCTCCAGTGCATTCTTTGCATTTTTAAACATAGCAGATAATTAGAAAAACTCTTGCAAGTTGGTTTGAACTAAAAATGCTCTTGCCCTTGATTCTGGTTGCAACAGAAATTCCAGCTAAGGCATCCCAGTCTCCACAGGGAGGCAGCAGAATACCTGTCAATTTGTTTGTGAGCTTAAACTGGCTGATGCTTTTTTAATTTTTTTTAACCTTCTTTTAAAAGAGTTCTTTTACCCAGTACATATATTGTTTGGGTTAAGGGGTTTTAAGAATTTTAAGTTCAGACGAAAATTTTTTTTTCTTGCCAAGATCGAGCTTGCCAAGATCAACATTCCCCTTATTTCCCCTCTGAGCTGCCACCAAAATGATTTACAAGTTATATAAGAGCCGATTTTGACAGAAATATGCTTTTAATTGGAAACTAAAAATCATGGTGATTCATTTGAGACGGTGTAGTTACAGTTCTTTCAGTATTTCCATTATTTTCAAGGATTTATCACCTCAGGAGAAGAAAGCATTCTAGTCCACTGAAACTTGGAATTTTTGGCCTCAGTACAATAAATATAAAATAAGTAGGAAATAATACTATAAAGTCCAGCATTTCCAAACCAGGCATTCAAATCACATGGAGCAGACATCCATTCCACCCCCCACATTACGTGATTGGCTTAAAAAAATTGAAAGTTTTAAAATAATACACATATATTCTTTTGTTTGTCTTCTACCTTCTGAGGCTTTATGATCTTGTATTTTGAAAATGTTTATTTGCAACCACAGGGGCTAAAAGCTCTCTGCTTTCTTCCTTTTTCTGAATCAGTCTGCCTCTGAATCTCACTTCATAGGAGAAATTCCGAATAAGCTTTCTCAGCTCCTTTGTAGCACCATGTATTTGCAAAAATACCCCTCTCACGAGGACTCTATTAACTGATCCAGTGTGGAAAATCCTATGTTCCTGGTAAGACCGGGGTGTTTAGACCATTCTCACATGTTTACTGACTTACATCTTTCTCAGCTATCTCCAGGAGACTGGATCTTACTCTCTTTGTAGTAATTTCTTTGCAACACAGTGCTAGATTTGCTTTGTGCAACTCTTGTCTACTTGGGAAAAGACAAAGAGGAATATTTTATGTTTCTGTCCTTCATAAAATTCTGTTGAAAGTAAGAACTTTAGTGCGTTTTTATCACATGCAGGCATTTTTTTACATGCTTTTCAATGCTACAATTCTAAAATTAATCCGTGTGAAAAGCTTTCAGATTTTTTTTTTTAATTAAACCTTTTTCTGGTGAAACAGGGAACAGGTAGAGAGGTACAATTTGAAGAATTGGTAGTGTGAGGCACTGGCTTCCTTCTCCAACACTAGCATTGATCTTGCTGCTTTGGAGAGGCTTCATTCCCAGTGTGAGCTCTTACCACGAGCTGAAGGGCAGGGTTAGATGCCCCAGGGTGAGGTGGATTGTGTGGCATCAGAAGAGCCAAAAGAGAGCTCCAGCTCCATGGTCGATAATAAATGGAAACAGCCAATCAGGCATGACCCAGCAATAGTTAGGAAGATGCCATAGAATGCACTTCTTTGGTGGAAGAAGCCACCAAACTGTGCTTTGTCAGTTCTATTCCATGAGCCTGGGAGAGATTTAGGCCCCAAACCCTGGTGGAGCTTGTCCCTGAGGAGAGAGAGGGGACAACCCTCAGCCTCTGCTCGAGGTTTTGGTGAGGCTGGCACTGTGATCTAACTGGGAGAACAGCTGCTGGGTATGGAGGATGTGAGCCTGTCTGAGCCTTTGGTTCCTCCTTTGCTGATCTTCACTTCCCAGGATTGCTGTGAGGGTGACTGCATTGGTCACTGTTCCTGTGAAAACAGGGATGGCTCTTGTCAGGTAATTTATTACCAGTCCTCCCTTCTTTGCTGCTTTATCTCCAGTGTTCGGAGTTGGTGTCATTGTGGCAAGTCCTCCTGGTATTCCCAATGATGTTTAAAATGATCATATTATGGCCAAAGGGCAAATGCACCTCAGAGCTGCTGTGCATGACCACTATGTTTCAGCAGTAATGGGGAAGAACCTGACATTAGGGCATCAATGAAGATTTTTGTGACGTTTTCTGTTAAGTAAGTGGGATTCAAAGGCTCTGATTCAGGCTCAAGAAATTCATCTGCCTTTAAAATTAGCTGATCTATTTTTCACATCATAGCCGCAGTGTTCCTGTTCTCTGCCCTCCCTTTCACTTCAGATGTAACCACATTTTGGTGGCAGATGAAGTGATTCCTATATATAGCATGCAGAACACTTTGGGATCCTTCCAGGGAATAAGTCCCGGGTACATGTCAGATATTTATTTAGCGCAGCACTTTATAGGAGGCATCACTGTCAGGAGCACAGCCCCAGAGCACTTCCTGGCTTCAAGCTCAAAGCTGAACCTACTCTGTGTGGCTTGACCAGAATAGTAGACGTGCTGAGAAGAAGAAATAATTTTGTCTGCATCTTTGTTGCAGCAACGAGCTCCTCACCCTGGATTAACTGTGGTTTCCAAGGAGCCTGACAGTTCTGCCCATTTCCATAGGAAAGGAAATACTCAAAGGGGGCCTTTCCAGGAATTTAGGGTTTGCTATACCTACCAGGTCAGATATCCTGTTCCCAGCAGCTGTCAGGACATGATGCTTCAAAGGAAGTTGGCTGAGTTTACGTAGCCAAAGCATGACTGACTAAAGATGGAGAGAACGGAGGCAGGGATCTCTTCGTGGGGCGGGACTCAGCTTTCTGCCCGGGGGAGGGGATCTGGTTACACCTGGCTTAGGAAGTTGTGCAGCTCTAATGTTAATAGCAATCGTATTCAGGCTTCTACAACTCTGCCAGATCTTTACATTGTCCCTTTCAATGTACCTGTTCAGTACCTGCTATGGTTTCCCAAAGGTTTTGCGACCAAAACAGGGTGCAGCTCACTGGGGAGGCACCAGTGATTTTATGTGACCAGTTATGTGATTATTCTGCAATGTATTCTCCGCTGGGCCCTGAGTTTTGAAACAGATGGGGAGTGGGCAGAGAGCTGAAAGCCTTAGGACCCCTCAGCTTCAGCTGCTTTCCTGCCCACTACATTACAAGGTCAGGCCTTGCTTAACACTTCTGAAAAGTGCCATATGCTAGAGATACCACCAGTTCTTTCAAGTGTCTATTAACTTCAGAGGCCAGACATCTTACATTACCCTTCACTGAGTGTGGCACTGAGGCTTCACAACACCAAATATTTTATTCCATCTATTCTTTCGATGTGCCTCATCTTTCAAGAGCTTACAGTGTTAACTGAGCTTGGCATTCAGAGCAAGCAGACCTGGGGTTTTCTAAATTATCTGAAAATCAAGAGTTTATTTACTTCTCACCTGCCTTTCCCTCCTCCCTGGAAATTGTAACTCATATGTTGTCGTGCCCTAATGTTACTTACTTGCTTCTAGGAGTGGGTTGACTTGAAAGTAGGTTGATAATTTAGTCACACTTATCTTTCATTGTCTCTACAGGAAAAGGACTCTCAAAAATGTTTAGTAGGTGAATACAATAGAGAAACAGTAACTTATTTAATACCTTTCTAAACCCCTATATGTTTTTTTTTTCTGAGGTGTTAGGGACAGAAGAGGGAGAATATTTATTTTAAATCTTGTTGGGGAAAGGTAAGAGGTTAGAGTCTTTACTAATCCAAGTAATTTTATTTTAAAATGGATGTTCCTTCTCCAAATCTCTTGAGATACTATACATATCTTCTAGCATAGGAAAATCAATGGCTACAAGGTTCCAGTTCAGTTTCCCCTGGATGTGATCAAGTACATTCAAATATGAAGTGATAAATAGGCTAATTTACACATCTGCCAAACTGGCATTAGCATTTTACCAACTCCCTGCAGTGTCATGAGGTTTAATTAATGGTTGTAAAGCACTCCTCTGAATGAAAGGTATGACTTTTTACATTTGAGATTATGTAGATCCATAAGTTTCTGCTGCATTTGTAACAGCTGTCTACAAGACTAATAGCTTTGCAGATTTATTGCTGTGCTCTGCTGCTTTCTGCTGGCCTGCACTTTTTGTGAGTTTGGGACTGCTGGGAACTTTCAGAGATTGAGACCAGTCCTGGATTTGTTTTCAGCTGAAAGACACCCCTTAATTAATTGATTAAGGCAATTTCCTTGCATTTTAATACCTGGAACTTACAGGGTGTCAAATTAATACAAAGTGGACCCCATTATTCATGACAATGTTCAAGTAGCCATGGAAAAAATATCAACTTAAGCAGCCTCAATGAGGCAACAAAGGGAAGAAGTGAAATCTTGTCTGGTTGCAGCATCACTAGGTTGGCTGCAGGACCAAGGTTGCATGCACTGGCATCTCCACAAATAGTCTTAAGAAGCTGGATGAAGTGACAGTTCAAAATATTTGAAGGCTCTTTCTCAATTTCTATGTTTTACTCAATGTGGGTTTTTATGTTAGCCCTTTGAGACTGCTCAGAGTGTTGTGAGATCACCAGTCCTCACTGAAGATCATAATGAGATTATCTTACTGGGGTGCAAAGGATTGGGTTTTTCTACTCCCTACCCTCTGTTCTACTCTGTCCTGCTAATTTGGTATAATAACTGCCCTTTTCGGGTGGGAGAGGAAAGGATGACAGTGACTGAATGACGTTTAAGTACAGCAGCAAAAATCTGCAGCCTGATCGAGAACTTACTGAGTTGGGCCTTTGCCTTTTGGAGTGTTCCGCATCACTTGGTCCAAAAACAACATCAGTTTTTTTCTACCATTGGTTTAAAAACTAAAGTGAGACAGAAAATGCAATTTCCTCGGTCCTCCTGGAAGGACCATATCCCCATCTCCCACAGAGCTATTGTGTCCTGCCTGAAACCAGAAAGGCTCCCCAGCCCTGCAGCTGAGCCCCAGATAATCCACTGCAATGTGCCATGTGGACTCGGTGGTCTCCCGAGGCTGACAGAGAGCTGTCAGATGTTGACAGAATGAGTAACAACCAGGTAGGGTTTTCTTAGTATTCTCCTGTAATTCTCTCAGATATATCAATGTTAGATGTAGATTTAGGCAGGCACATCCTGGACGTAAGCAACCAACAGGAGAATTATGGTGTTTACAGAAGGACAGTACTTCTGGCCACACCAAGCAGAGCAATTAAACCAAAGTTGCATTATGCATTCTCTATTGCTCTATTGATCCTAAATATCAGGGACTGCCAAGTACAGCCATCTCTGCTTTAATTGTTTTTATCTGTATTGGCAGCATAAAGATCAGGACTGTAGGAGCACATCTGCCTAAAGTGTTTGTTTTTTCCCTTGCCTTTCCTTAGGATAGCCAATTTAGATGCAGTTGTGTTTATAGCCCAGCAATTCTCTGGCATGCTATACAAAGCAAAAATGATCCTGGCTCGATCCAGATGGTGATATGTATTTTGATGATTCTTTTACTCACTTTCTAAGATAAGGATGGTGCTTGAGATGTACTTTTTTTTTTTAACCAGCACATCTTGTCTGGATTGCTAAAGAGCAGCCTTGCAAATAATTATCACCTCTGCATCAGTGTTGGAGCAGAAAGCAACGCTGTGTTAGTGAAGCACAGACGAGTATAGGATGGCCTTTGGAGCTCTAATTACTGAGCAATTACCCCACAGCAGGTCAGCAACCTACTGTAATCACCAGAGTTCTATACTCTGCTTTTAAATTGTTTCATTTTCCTGTGAGAATTATGACAAAAAAAACCAAACCACAAAAACCTCTGCACAAACCTTGTGTGAGTTATGTGTGACAGCAAAAATATTCCAAAAGAGAAAAAAAAACCCCTCATAATTGGTGACTTCAGTGAATGTATGCTGAAAGGCAGTGAGTGATGCCTCTGTGGAATGCTCTAGGGTATGAGTTGAAGTTACAAACAATACCTGGGAGGATGCAAGAAGGAAAAAGACAGGACAAAAAAAAAGAAGTGTCACTGCTCTTATATATAGAAGAGGATGTCTAAGGGGCTACAATTCCTGTAGTGACGAGTTGCTCCTGCAGGATGATGTTTTGCTCAGGTGGCTTCCTGTTAACAAGCTCTTTGCCAGCCTCCTTCCACTGCCAGAAGCAATCCCAGAGACACAAACCATGACAGCTTGGTAAGGCTCCCAGTAAACCCTCAGTTTTCCTTGCGTGGGAGCAGCTAGAGGCCAGCAGGAGTGGAATATCCCAGTGGGCAGCCCTCCTGTGCTAAGGTACTTCCCGGGAGCCCTGCAGTCTCCTGGCAGGGAGGTGTGGTGGGTTGACCCTGACTGGAAGGCTGGTGCCCAGCAAAGCTGCTCCACCGCTGCCCTCCTCAAGTGGGCAGGGGAGGGAAAATACAATGTAAGGCTTTTGTGGGTGTAGATAAAGACAGGGAGGGGTCACTCACCAGTTACTGTCACGGGCAAAGCAGACTCGACTTGTGGAAATCCAATGAATTTATTACCAATCGAATCAGGATAATGAGAAATAAACGCAAATCTCTAAAACTCCTTCCTATGCCCCTCCCTTCTTCCTGGGAGGGGTGAATTCTCTAGATGCTCTGCTACCAAAGCAGACCAGATAGAGGAGGGGACAAGTGCTGCAGCCACACAGTGTCCCCAGCAAAGAGCTGAGCTTCAGCCTTGGTGCTGCCGTGGTGGCCTGGGGCAGATTGGTGCAAATAATCCACTTGTACAACTGAATTGGAGGAGAATGGGAGAGGGGGAAAATAACTGTAGATGTTTTAAAGCAGCGAATGGAAGATTGACTTAATAAACAGAATTTTACCATAATGTAATATATCCAGAGAGTTTCTGTGCCTCCTTTGTGCTGCCACCCACAAAGTTGGTTTTAGCTGTGTGGTGCAATCTGCAGACCAATTGAAGGATATGTCATTCCCCTGAAAGCTGTTGTTTTGTGACTTGAAATTGCATCTTTTGTTTGACATTGGACCACATTTGTAGTTCCTGAATTGTTTTCTGTTGGCATTTTGAGAATTGGATGGTATTTCTGAGTAAAAGTGAATCCATCCATCCTCTGTCAGGAGCACTTTCAGGCAAATAAAACGGTCAGTATAATTTGCTGTCATCTTTGTTCTTCAATCTGTTATTATTTAACCTTTATACAATGTATTCATTTTATCAGAAGTGCTAAATAACCCTGATGTTACGCTTTGCAGGTTCAGCACTTTCCTTACTAATCTTGATTTGTCTTTTACTGACGAAGCAAGAGACCAATTTGCAAGCAAATGGCCTGGCAAACAGCTGTGAGGACTCTACCTTGCCCAAAACCAGGCCAGTTACTCTGTGCAGTCCCTGCTTTGTACAACACCATCCAACCAGGATGTCAGTTCACGGACAAGCTGCAGTGCCCTGACAGCCCCTGGTGCCTTGGACAGGTGAGAGAGGAGTATCCCACTTGTCTTGGTGCTTGTGTTGGATGTAAAGCTCTTGACCTTTGTTGCCTATGGACCACGACTCCTTTCCTAGTGTTTGTGAGGTTTTTATGGGCAGGGACTGTTGAAGCAGATGGATGTCATTGCCTTCCAGTGTCCAGTCAGAGGAGTCGTTCAACACAAGGTTGGGTTTATACCCATTGGTCTGGGAAGACAAATAATGTCATAAATAGTGGTTTCCTGGTTTAGTGTCGGGTTATGGCTCAGTCCTGCAGCCACTGCCCAGGGAGCTGCAGCCTGTGCTCAGTGACGTGCACCCAGAGGCCATCTGCTCCTGTGAGGATGTGATTTATAATGGAGCTAACAAGCTTCCATTATGGATAGAAGTGTCACAGTGTGTCAATAGTTGTCCATCTGAAAGGAAAAAAAAAAACCAAAACCAAAAACCACTGTGAACTCAAGTTTTTTTTTGTTGTTGTGGTTTAATCCAGCAGGCAGTTAAACACCATACAGCTGTTTGCTCATTCCCCCACTGGGATGGTGCAGGGAATCAGGAAAAAAAGGTAAAACTCATGGCCTGAGATAAAGAGAGTTTAATAGGACAGAGAAGAGATGCATCACTTGTTTTGCTCCTACCTCCTGACTGATGCTCAGCCAGTCCCCGAGCAGCAGGTTCCACCCTCGAGCCATCTCCCCCCAGTTTTATTGTTCAGCATGATGGTCTGGAACATCCCTTTGGCCAGTTGGGATCAGCTGTCTTGGCTCTGTACCCTCCCAGCTTCTTGGGCACCCCCAGCCTGGTTTGCTGGCAGGGCAGTATGAGAGGTTGAAAAATCCCTGACTTATTGTAAGCTCTGCTCAGCAACAACTAAAGCATCAGTGTGCTATCAGAATTGTTCTCATCCTAAATCCAACACACAGCAATGTACCTGCTCCTAAGAAGAAAATTAACTCTATCCCAGCCAAAATCAGAACATTTTTAAAGTGTGTTTTTGAAATAGTGCAGAGCATGGCAGGAGTCATCTCTGTAACAGTAGAGTCTCTTTGGAGACAGAGTCCAGGCCAGCCCCTGTATTCAAATGTCACCAGTCAATTCTCATGTCTCATTTACGATAAAATATTTTATGTTCTTGGTTTTGAGACAAAAGGTTTCGGCAGACACTGAATGTCTCACTCAATAATGGGTTAGTGAGAGCTTCAATTATACCAAGAGAGCAATTGCATTGTACTGGCACCAAAAACTTCAGCAAATGTCAAGCAAGCTGCAAATGAGGCAACTCTAGACTGGACTTCTATTGAATTAAATGGATTATTTCCTTGGTGCCTTCAAAGTCTTCAAATATGTCTGGAATCTCTTGCCCATTTCTCTAATGCTGCCGAAACCAGATTATTAAAATGGCCCATTTTCCGCAATATTGGCCTGCATTTTTCTCATCAGTCCCTTGATTTATTATAAATTGCATGGTATGATATTTCAGAAGATTAATATTCCATCTGCCCTGCATGCTGCCAGGGGATCAAAACCATTGGCTGCTCCACCTCAGACTTAATCTGCATGACAGGCCAAGCCCTGCAAACACCCTGTGTGTTCATGGTGGGCTGCTCTCCATGGGTGGTTCACACTGGTGGAGAGCTGACTGTCAGTGTCAAGAGATCTGTGCCACACATCAGTGACAAAGTGCTCTAGAGCTTTAAGTTCTGGTGACATTAGTAGCACTGTCACAGTGGAATAAATACTGTTAATTTTGTCATGTTTTGTTAGCTGTCCAATTACCTCCTTGTATTTCCTTGTGTCTGGTCCCATGCAGCTGCCCTGAAGATTCCCATGTACTTCTGGCCATCTAAATGAGAAAAAGGACCTATTCCTCATTAAAAAGGAACTAGTATTAGCACCAAGCTGTTTGGGACACCTACCCACAAGCCTGAATATATAAAACAAATATTAAATAAATCCCATCAGCAGCCAGCAGTTAGCAGTTTGTTTTGATATGGTTTCTGTGTGTTATTTAATGTTAATACAGCAAAGAATCATACTGTAATGTGAATCTCCTTGCACAGTAACATATTAGTGTACTAGTTTCAGTATGAAGGCTAGTGGAATGAAGATAGCACCAATAAACCCCATATTTGTAGCTCAGAAGAGAGTAAAATTAAGTTTTCCATTCTGCATCTGTGCTGGCCAAGCTGTGACTGGTAAGTAGTGTTGTTCCCTGCCTAGGCAAATGTCATGGGTTAGGATTAATATTGTGGTTTTGCCAGCAGAGGAGTTGTTGACTTACCTCAGATCCTGACAGGGAAAGCAAAACTCCTTGGTCTAGTGTTTATAGGAACACTGTGTCTGCCATGCAGCAAGAGAGGGGGCTCCAGGTCAGCCTGGAGTGTCACCTGGCAATTTAGACTCTTCATTTACCTGTGGCAAAGGTGAGCTTCAACTCACAGAGGAACATGCTTCTGGTAAGTTTTTACACTCAGGACTAAGCTGGGTTGTAAATACTCAAACATAGTCATGACAGAACAGTGTTGTTCACTTAGAGGAATGGCTTTTACTTCTTCTTCCTCAGTACTTTTATACCTGTAGGCTTTGCTGACCAGCTCTGCTCCAACGTGCTTCTGGTCACCTCTGATGCCTGAAGGGACAGGAAAGCATCCTGAGAAATGACATTGTAAGTGCCTTTGTGATGTTTGTTTGTACATCTGTGCATCTCTCCCTGAACAGTGTCAGCATGTTAAATCCACTGCTCGGTCCAATCCCACTATAACACTATAAATCAGGAATGAATTTGGTAAATTATGTCTAAGGGGTTGCTGAAATTGTGGTGTGTAGGTTGTTCGATACTGTCCTCAATCTAAACTATCCCCAGCTCAAGAACTTTTACTTGGTGATGTGCACTCTTTAGAAGTTGTTTCCAACTCTTTTTTTGGTCTCCACTGTTTTTTGGTCCCCCTTTAAACTACTAAAAGACATTGAAAGTCTGTGTGAGCAACAACATATTATCTGTTATTTTTGTGTAGTTGAAGCTCACGAGGCCAACCGAAATCTGTCCTGCTGGGTTTCATACAAACATGCATTCTTCTCTGTGACCAGGATTCAGAGCCTGAGACCTCCCAAACCATCACAGAAATTTCTCTTGAGCCTACAAAGGCTTTGAGAACTCTCAACTGGTGTTGAATTTCTAATTCAACAGAGCTGGAAAAACACAAGTTTGTACCATGGAAATTATATTTCTAAATAACTTGGCTGTTCAGACCTTGGAAAACCAGTTAAGACCAGCTTTTATCATTATTTTGGGAGTCTTCCACCTACACTTTGTGTCTTGCAAGAAAGTCACTGTCTGTAGCAAATGTGTTTTTCAGGGTAAATACAGCCCCCAAATGGTAAGGATTATTATTGGAGCTTAATTGTAAAAGTCACTCTGAAAAAGGTCCTGGATATTCCAGTTGAATGATGCTGGGTATTTTCTAAGGCATGATGGTCTGAATTATTCTTCATGCCAGTGCCAAGCATTATTATCAGGGTCTTGAAGATGAAACCCTCTATTTTTTTGGATGTCCAACCACTGTGGGAGTCCAGAGTTCAAACTGCCCCATTAATTTCAGTTGCTCTCCAGAACCCAATTATCTACCAGATATTTGGACAGTCAAGAAAGGAACAGTTACTGTAACCCTGGGAGAGTCCCACTGAAAGGTGCTTTATCCAGTGGAAATGAGGATAAAATCTGGCTGTAATGAAAACCACCCTTTGTATTAGAGAAAAGTATTACAAGTGAAGTGAAAATATCCATGTTGTTTCTTTCTAAAATACTGAAAACAATGGACTGTGAGATTCAGTTCTTCACCTAACCTGATCTGTTCCCCAGTAGCTGTTAACTTGACACAAATGGAGAGAAGGAACACATTCTGAAAAGTAATCAGTTTTGAAATTTGAATACATGGTGGTGTCTTTCTTCACTTTTACAGAACAGCATCTTTTATCTGTGTAGTTCAAAGCATTCCTCAAATAATTTACCACATCTCACCACCTCCTCTCTGAGGCTTTTAAATATTATTTTCCTCCTTGCGGAAGATGGAAAAAATGGAGAAATCAGAAAAATTAAGTTATTTTCCTCAGACCACACAGTGAGTCAGAATCAGAGTGAAGAGTACAAGTCTGGAGTGATAACTGCAACTCTGCTATTCCAAGTGCTGGATTATATAGTTTGTCTGCAACATTCCCTATAGTGAGAAGAAACAGCTTTCTGAAGAACTGCTGGAATTCAAGCTGGAACTTACTGGGACAGATGTGTTAATTACTGGGTAAAACTCTGTGACCTAACTATTCAAAGAGTCACACTAGATAGTCAGAGAGGTCTTGTCTAGTCTTAAAATAGGAGTCATAGCCATCATACAAACCTATTTGCCCTTTCTCTCCTTCCAACAAAAATCAGCTATTAAGTCTTGTTGAAAAGCTTGCTATGAAACTGCATTTTTCAAATCTTAGGCATATTATGGCAGAGGTTAGCAAAAATAGCTCCAGAAATCCTGAAAAATTGACAGATTGAATCTATCAAATCCATTTTTAATTTTATTTTGACAAAAATTCACACTGGGGCTGACAGCTCCTTGTAAAAACAACTTTGCTGACTGCAGTTTGAAGCACACATGCTATAAAACCTTGGGAACAGGATTTATAATAGAAACCTGGCAGTCTCCTAACTCTCCCAGTATTATCACCATGTGTGACAATAATATATTAGGACCATACTTCAGAGCTCCTTCATTAGATTCTGACATATGGAGGAGAAAGGAGAGCCTGAAAACTGGGGAGGACACAGAGTGCAGTCTCAGCTGTGCATATTTATCATCTAAATCAAATGAAGGCTATTTATTGACTTATTGATTCTAATTCAAAATGAGAACTTAATTAAAAGTTTAGTTCATTACCACACAATTACATGGCCCTCAAGACATTTCCAGGCTAGCAAAGTGCACGTTTAATCATGTGGTGTATTGGGTCTTCAGTTGTTATAAATCAGACATTAGTGGTGCCATGCTAATTTACACCATCTGGGGACAGGGCCTATTAGTTTTCTATGCAGGAGACATTTGTTATTGTTTTAAATCAAGGATACACAATGCAACGTTGCCCTTTGCTGAGCAATAGCCTGTGTTAACTTCCTACCAGAAGGCAAAGTAGGGATGAGAAATTTATGTGCCACATATCCCACGTACATACAGCAGCCTCGCATCATCGAGGCGCGAAGGACTGTCTGCCAAAATTATAACACCAGGCCCCAGAGAAGCTGTTCTGCCTTGGAAATGTGCTGGAGTGACTCTGCTAAGAGATATTCTGGCAGAGAACAGACTTTCTTGCTGGTTTCTCTGCAGAACCGCAGCACACGTGTGCCTGGATGCAGGCAAACAGCGACACACGTGTGCCAGGCAAGCTCTGCCACCCCTTTTGGTTCTCAGCCTCACAGCTGCTTGTGCTGCTCCCCCTCAAAGGGAAAACCAAGTGGAATAGTTTGGTTATGCAAATTTGGCTTCTGAGGTTGAGGTTCTTTGAGTGCAGCAAACTTAGGATTTGTCCCTGCAGAGCACCAGAGTCACAGAACATTCCGAGTTGGAAGGGAACCCACGAGGATCATGGAGTCCAGCTCTTAAGCTGTATTTACATTCAAATAATGCAGTGTTTCAGGGCTCTGATCTTTAGCATTTTTACGTGTTTCTGTATTTTTTTGATCATTTTTATGTACTTACAAAAGGCCGGAACTCACAGTCTGGGAATCAGACTGTGAAAGACTTTCACATGCAGGCACGAGGCTTATTAAGGCACAGAGCATTTGAAGGCAAGTTAAGCTGTTCATGCAGAATCATTGTGCAGCTTCAGTGACTGAAGTTCATGCTCTAAAAAAGAAGCTCAGGAAAACTGCTCAGAATGGTATTATGCAGTGTGATCCACAGTAAGAGTCTGAAGCCTTCACTTTGCCTTGCATCTTTATTCAGCCAATGTTCTGAACTTTTCAAAAAGAATTATAGGGGAGATAATTTCTATATATGCTCTTATTTTTTGACTCTCAGCACAGGACTTTCAGCAGTGCTGTTGAGTGGGCTGATGTCAAGGAACTCAAATAAATTTTACTGTACTTCTGGCCTTAGGGACTAAAAGATTTTTCAGCTTATATGTACTGTACTAAGACTGACTTCAACACACAAGTGATACCCCAGCAAGGAAGCAGGGACAGAAAGAGTTTTCAGTCAATTTTTTGTTGGCTACCAGGCTATTTACAGTTAAAAGTGGTCCTGCCAGCAAAAACTATACCTGTTCAAACTGAAGCAAGTAAAGAACAGAGGTAAATGAGCACAAAAGGGCAGCAGACACAGCACCCATGTGTTTGTCACCCAGCAGGAAGCACAGTGATCACCTCACACAGGTATTGCTCGTGTCCCTGCTGTGGTGGTGGCAACAGAGCCAGGCAAGAGAAGCCTTAAGTGAGAGAGCTTTTGAAAGCTCTGTAACCCAAGGAGTATCCTGTGAGGAATCGATTGGGGGAACAGGCATTTTAATAGCTCTGGAGTAGGTGCACCTGCTACTACTCAATGTTCAACCAAATAGTGTTTTCCAGCTATTGATTGAGCACATCCCAGAGCTGCTGGGGAGCTGTTTTTACATAATGCTGGGTGATGTGTGTGACTGCTCTGCTCTGGATGGTTCTGTAACAAGAAAACATAGACTAAGATGGCCTCTGCTCTGTCTGACTGCAGTATCTCCAGCTGGCAAGAGCCCATGTTTTACCCATTACAATCAGAGTGATGGTCTGTGCCTTTCTAGTGCTCAGAGCTCTGAGCCACCACACTGACTTTGTAGCAATAGCTGCAGGAGGCATTCTGCTGTCCCAAATCCCACTAATTGTTTTTGCTTTCCCTGCCTGTGCTTTCTCCTAGGATCCTTTTTGGTAGGTTGAGATCACACAAGCTTTTTGTGTGTGGCCAGTGTATATTCCTGGAATGGACAGAATAAGGATAAAAGAGTTTGCCCTGCAGCCACGCTCTGTGCCATAGTGCCATAGCTTGTAGACTGGAGACAGTTTTCATTTTGATTCTGTTATGTCCATCTGGTTTTTCCATGCAGGAAAAAGAAGAAGAAACAAACAAACAAAAAAAACTACCAAGTTTTTGCCTAGTTCCCTTGCAGAACTTTTGACATCCAAGAGAGAGTTTCCCTGATACCTTGTGAATCCCACTGAAGCCTGAAATGGAGCAGTTCAGGGCTAGCAGAGCTCCTTATAAAACTGCCATCAGAGCAACGCAACCAAGCAGTTTATCACTGCTTTTCAGGCTTGCAGACACTGATCTGCTGGGGAAGAGCTGATGCTAGAGAAATTTTACATTGATTTCTGAAAGTGTCCTGGTAGTGAGGGTAACTGAACATTACAACAATAGGTGAAGGGGGCAGCATGATTGACATCACTTGGAGCCTTTAAGAGGAAGGTTGGATATCTTTCTAAGAGATATTCTTTCAAACTGGCTTTGGCACGAATGGTCCCTTCTGGCCAAGGAATCTGTCCAGAAAATGTATCATTCATTCAGCTCTTTTCCTTCATATGTAATAGGCAGAATAAGTCCTCAGCATGATCATCATTTGCATAAAGATAATGGTTGTAATAAAAGCCTGTGCTTCAGGGGTTTAGCTGGGTAACCGCTGGGGCCAAGAAAGATTTATTTTTTTTTTCTCTCTCGCTCTACAATTAGCCAGATGTACTCTGGGTTAGTGTTTGCTTAGTTCCTCTGGAGCACTGGAAATCAGCCATGCCTAGAGACCAGCTCCTCCCTGGTGAACCTTGCAGTGGCCCAGGGTTGGACTGAGACTCCTCTCCTGGGTATCCAGGGCATGAGGTTTTCTCAGACCTCATGGCTAACTGGGTTTGTCTCACCAAACAATCCCTCCTCTCTAAATGCTCTTCCAGTCACCTGAGAGGCTTTGGAAACACAACAACCTGCAGTAAAGATTAGAGTGAAACTCCTTTGTTTCTAAACTTTGCTTCTTGTAACACCATTTCTGGAGCTGTAAATGCCTTTCTGGGCTCACAGCTGTCACTTGGGGAAGACAATACCAAGAAGCTGCAGAGCTGGGAGTATCTACATTAGACAATCAGTAGTTTCTGATGGCCTTCAGCTGTGCTGCTGCATTTGTACACCCCCACACCCCAGTCACCTGCAGGACCTCTGAGACGGCTCCCACAGAGCCAGGGTGTCCGTGCTCACCTGGGAAGGTGATTGGCATCAACCACACCCCAAGTATTAACACCCAGCTGCACATACTTAGGACATCTGCAAGAGGTTGCAAAGCAGACTTGCTGGCAGAAGGCTGTAGAGCTTACTGTGCTCTGCTTATCCCTGAGAGTGTTTTTTTGTTATTGTTGTTCTTTCTTTTTTTACTGAAAAATGACTCTGAATGATGAAGGCAGACTGTGAATTGGAAGAGGAGATCAGAGGTGAAGGTAACCTGGCAGTCTTTTCCTCGGTTTCTGAGTTGTTGTGTTTTATTCCACATTTGCAATGTGCCTGTATCAGATTAATTTCTACCCTGTGGCCATTAAGAACCATCTATATTATTCAGATTTTTGGAGAAATAGGAATCACTGGGCTAAATAATCTTACCTGTGTTAGTAAATAGGTAAATATAAAGCCTGTACCTGAGGGTCTGCAGCAACAGATAACACACATTTGGTCCTTCTTTCCTAACCTCCAGTGATTTTAACAGAGCAGGAAGAAGCCTAAGGAGTCTTGCCAGGAGATATTACTGAGATCTGTGGCAGCTGAATGTTGCAGAAAATGTGCAACTCTTCATATGATGCAGAATGCTCAGATTGAGTCATTGACCTCTTACTGTGGTTCCTTTGGCAGTAAAACTTCCATCTTTGAGACAAAGTGATTTAATCCAAATGAGTTCTCTAACATGAGGCTCCTGCAGCTCAGGAATGGCTCCTGATCCTTTCATTACTGTAAACAATTATTTTTAGTGGAGCTACTCATCCCTTTTAAATTTGCCCAATGCTGGGAAGTTTTACTTTCAAACATTTTTTTGAATCAGGGTGACTTTCTACTCCACAGCCCAGGTTTGTTGGCTGTTAATAGACTTTGGTCCATAAGTGAATTCTTTCCACATTCTACACAGTAGCTTTTCTCCTCTTGTTTTGTCAGGAGCTTCGGTGAAGATGGATTTTAATGCTGTTTTTTGGTGGTTGAAACCAAGGCTAGGGGAATACACCTCGTGTACCCAAATTCATAAAGCAGCTCCTTGGCACAGAACAAGGTCTGATTTCCAGTCTTCCTGCTGCATGATAACAGAAACACAGTAGGAACAGGAGATACTTTACAAATAACCAAAAATCTGTCTCGTGTAGGGTGGGAAAGCATCAAGTTTCTTAGAGTTGAGTGCCATGAGATGAATGTCTGCTCTGAGGCACTTCCTTTCAAACTTTTTTAGTATTTTTATACCATATATTTAGGTAGAGTGCTGGTTTTTCACCAGTACTCCTAAGCAGGGCTGGATATGCCACATTAGATGTTTACAAAATCTCTCTCCCCTGTCCATCCCGTGTCCCACCCCCCCTCAATGTGTATTTGCTTTCTTCTTGGTGTTAATAGCAGAGCTGCCTCAGAATTTTTAAAATCTGACTAAAGAGTTTTTCAGAAAAAATTCTGCCAAATCCTGCTTGTTTTCAACCCTCCTGCAGAGTGCTAAAAGACAATGGCATTTTTTTCACTAACCAAGTTAGTAAAGCCTAACTGTGCTTAGAATTTTTGTATGTTTTTCCAACTTTCTGTAGTTCCTACTGGACCTTTGGTTTTGTGCTGTTTGAGAATGTTTTGTTTTTTTTTTCTTTGCAAGGAAAGATAGCACCTGATTTACCCTTAAACCTGCTTCCCACAGAACTTTGTCACCTTTCAGTGACTCAGGTGTGCAGGTTTTCTCCCTTCCTTTTGGAAGGGAACAGGTGGTCCAGTTACAAGCCAATTTTCATATAATCATAGTAATTCAAATAAACATTGATTTCTGGTCCTGTCTTGCCTGATGAAACTCATGTTGTCAGTGATGTGCCAGTGTATGACACCAGGACAAACATTTGTCCCCCAATATTCCTATTTTGGGGATCATAAATTGACTTTTACAAGCCTTACCAAAACCTGGGAATTTTAGCTTAAGATATATTGATTATTAAATACAAAGTGTTACCTTTTAAGAGAAAATCACAGATGTTTTAGTGTTTATACCAGTTGCAATTCCTTTCTCTCGAAATATTTAAGTTATTAACTTAACTTATATTAAATTCTTTCTTAAAAAGACAAGGACTTACAGTTTTCCAACCACTGCTAAAATTTTCTTTACTGAACTGCATTAATTTCAAAAATTTGAATCAGGGTTGCAGCCACCACTTTCTTCAAGGTTTAGATGTGGTTGTTTGCTCCACTATCTGATGAGTGTTGCAATCATCTGTAAACACAGGGGACATTTAGAGATAATAAAAGGAAAACACTGAAGCTTTGATCAGGGGAAAAGCAGGAGGTGGGGTTTGTTTTTGAATTTCTTCTCGGTGATCTTAGTTTATTAGCAGCAACTTAAACAAGCTAATAGGTTCAAATTATGACTAAATAATTCCAGTTTTTTATAGAGCCACTATGAAATAACCTCCCTCCCCTCTTTAACCTTTCATCTCAGTCTCATTCTTATCTGTGAACTGCCCCTTTGCCCTCTTCTTCCACTTTGCCTGAAAAATAAGCAGAAAATACAGTTTACATTATGTGTGTACACACTTCCAGGGTTTTCTTTAATACCTCCCCAAAGGAAAGTGGATAAATAAATATACATTTTTCAGTAGTTGCAAGAGCATTTGTTTAACATGGACTAACTCCCCAATAACTAGCAGAAGATTATACATGCAAATCTAATTTTCTGGCTAACTTAAGTCTCTCTTGGGAACCTCAGTGACTACCTGCAAACATTTTCCTTGAAGCAGCAGCATGAGCAAAGATACATTGTGTTGCTAAAAGCATATAATGCAAAACGTGAACTAAAAAATGGAAGAAGATTTAGAAAGTAGGAGGAGATGGAAAAGGGAAGTACTATAAAGGGAAGGGCATCTATAAAGACAGAGGGGTCTAAGCCTTTTACAATAGAGGCAGACTGAAATAACCATGGTTTCTTCTTTGAGTCGTGAGAATAGCTATTTTCTTGTTTAAAAGCTTAAAGAGCTATTAAGTTGGGCAAATCACTGGTAAAACAGCTGGAAATGTAAATAGCAATTTAAACAGTCCATTGCCCCTCAATCCAAATGTGGAATGTGCAGATCTACTTCAAAAAAGTTCCTCTGGTTTTATTATATTGTCAATGGTAAGAGGATTGAGTAGGCACCCTTTCTCCACGGGCTGAATGGAGACAGTGTGCTTTATTTAGAAAATCCACAACTTTTTTTCCTTTTCTCATTTTTCTCCTTTTCCTCTCCCTTTTTTTTTTCCCTCTTTTTTCCTTCTCAATTTTTTCCTTTCTTTTTTCTTTTTTTTTTTCTTTTTTCTTTTTTTTTTTTGCGAGTGAGCAGACGAGTCTCTAATTTTCACACCACTCTCCCTTAGAGACCTCCTTCAATTGCACCATTCTTTCATTATGTGGAACTAATGAAGTGCTCTGCAACCTTTAGGTCTCCAAAGAATCCATTCCATTGCTCTAGGAATATAGTCCTTAAATAAAACATGTTTCATTGGCTGACTTCAAAACACTATTCTTATGGGGGAGGGGGGGGATAAATAATTGGCCTGGAATCACTGTGTGAAAAAAGGAGAAATTACATCAGACAATGCTTTTAAATTATAGTTACAGTCAAAGGATACATTCAGCAATGGTAGTTTGGGTTCTTATTCCTAGTAAGTTGCCAAATTTGGAATATAATTTCTTTGAAGTTCCAAACTGCAAATCTTTTTATGACTATTGTCTTTCCAGTGCCTGGGTTCTATTGAAAACTAACGGGTTTTGTGGGGCAAAAATAATGCAGTGCCAGATCAATAAGACTAATAATTCAGCAGCTGAGTTTGAAGGCTGCCTGCTTGGGTGCCTTAAGAACAACACCTCACATTTCATACGTTGCTTTTCATCTTCAAAGTGCCCACCAAACACTAAGTCATGTGGCTTGTTTATTCAGCCTGTGAGAGCACAGATCTGTGTTATCCATGTTGTAGCAGATGCCTTATTCTCCCATGAATATTTGTGAGTCTGAATGCAACTTATTTTCCTTTGCATTATGGACCTCGTAGAACAAGGCTGTTTCAAATTTGTCAAAGTCTCTTCTCTCTTCCTAAGCAGTGTCTGCCCTCTGGCATTTTTAATTGATTTGCCTTTCTTCTCTAAAGCTTTTAATTGGTCTGAGCCCTGCTTTCCTTCCCCTGTCCTAAAACCAGTATCCTCACAACTGAAGTGTGCTCTCTCATAAGATCTTTATCTGCATAATCTGATTTTAAACTTAAAAAAAAAAAACACAAACAAAAAGAAGGGGGAATGATAACAGAGGGAAATGAAGCTGTAGTTCAACATAAGATATTTGTGTAGGTTGAGCTTGTCTCTGAACCCAGCAAAAAAATGGAAACATTTAATTTTTTTTTTAATAGCATTCATTACCTTTTGCATTGCTTATCTTTTGCTTAATTTTATTTGGTGCTTGATCTAATTTGTAGCATATTGGATTCTGGCTTTGGTAAACTGAAATAACACTATCAGCATGATTATTGTTATAGTACTGGCATGAGAGATTTGCTGGCTTAATTTCAGTGAAAACTAGAACAAACTGTAATGTCTGTCTTTGGCTGTAAAACAATTTATATTTATAGGAACTGTTGTAATCATCTATTTTTGAGGGAAAGGATTTCTTGGAGCATAACTGTTCTGCAATGCCCAGGACTTATCCCAAATTTCTAGTACAAAAAGAAAGTATTTAAGCTCTGTTGAACTGATTAGAAAACAAATCAGTGCTTAATGAATGTGGAGCTTTGATTTTTGGGTGGCTGAGGATAAGTCAGAGCCTTCAATGAGCTCCCAGTGTATTTTGGTAGGACAGCACACTGTGCTTTGCAGTGCTGAAGGCTGTGGAGCAGGAGTCAAGAGCAGGGACTAAGTTTTGCCAAGGTCATTAGTAGAAGTTGCCTAATTGTGGACCCTCTTGAGTGGCCCGATTTCAGACCTGCATGGAGTTGGGTTAAGCCACTCTGAGATATATAAAGGAGACACCTGAAATTCCTTCAAAGGTCTCAACCTCTGATTCTATTTCTGGGTTTCCAAACTTCCCGTGTGAACCTGAGAAAGTAATTTAACCCTTTGGTCTGCTCTTCCCCTTATCTTTACTAGGGGAGAATAACGCTCCCCTTTTCTGTGTTGTGAGACCTAACTCATGAATATTTATCAGTGTTTTGTGCAGGAGAGAGTTGTTCAATAGTGGCCTCATCACAAATAATTTTTGAAATTGCAAACTGGAGACTTGCTGGAGTTTCTATGGCTTGATATAAGGAGTCATTCTGGAGCTGTGTCCTGCCAGTTCCTTCTATGGAGCAGCATTTGTGTAACTTTGGTACCTAAAGACAAAGTTCCTGTTGTGCTTTCTTCCCATAACAGGGTATGCAGGCTGACAAGCAGGGAAAGATGTAGAAGGCAGATGGATTGTTCAGTGCCAGGTCAATAAGCACATGTAGGTTAAGTTGTCTGTTTTCAGGCAAAAAGAAACCTGGGATGTTGTGTCTAAAGCAGGGTCTGAACATCAGCAAGATCTTACCTGTGCTATCTGCAGTCTTGGTCTTTATACATGTCCTTATCTCCATACCACTGAACTGGCCTCTTTGGTGTCCAAGGGTTCTTTACATTCATCTAGAAATTGGTGGCACAAGTATTGATTTTGCTTTTTTTGTAATTCGACTGTAGGTATTGGATTAAAATTATTTCCACATTATTTTAGATGTGTAACTTAAGTATGATCAGCTGAAGTACGATGGGAGTTTACCTGGGAGCTTCCAAGCAGTCAGTAGCTTCTGCTTCCTGTATTTTCACTCAGGGATAGTATATATTTTTCCTGATTTCATCAGCTCTCTGAGCACACCTTTGTGAACCAGTCTTACTGTCCTATTGTCTTCTGTAAGCTACTTTCACTGTAATTTAGTGTACCTGTGCTAATCCAATGCACCTTTAATGACAAAATAATGCTAACAAGCTGCAACATTAATAAGGGGTCTACACTTTGTATATTGTATATTATATTTCACATAATTTGAGAAGAGAAGCAATGAACATATGAGAGCAAATCCTGCTGTCTTTTTTCATACAGCTATGGTCATTCAGTTGAACAGAATAATATGCAGGATTAAGGTGAGAGGAATTTTACCCTTTCTATAGCCAGGCCTCCTGAGGATGCTGCATTTAATTCTATTTGATAATCTTCTCTTTTATTTGCCATTTCACACCAGCTGAAACTGCAGCTGCCTGTCAGGAATTGAGTTAGTCTCAGCTTCAGTGATCTCATAGGTAGCTTAGTGCACTAAAGCATTGGCTCCTCTAGAGAGTCCTGAGGGAGAAGAACTCATTTAGTAGGAAATTATAATTGGGTTTTCCAAGTGGTTCTGGAATCATCACTGTATATTTGGATAGGATGACGTATTTTTCAAAGCCTCTGCAACTGTGTAACCAAGCAGGGTGTGCTTTTAAGGATGAAGCAACCAGGATACCTTGACTCCTGGTCCTTTTAAAGATGATTACTGGGAAAACATGTGAGAAACATGCTGTACCACAGAGAAGCAGCAAGGTTTCAGTATAAGGGGTCTGGGGAGGGATCACTCCCAAGTCCTTCACAGCAGTGCTGGGAAACAGGGCTGGTGGTGTCTGTATGAACATGGTCTGTGAGCCCTCGGCTCCCCCACAGCAGTTGGAATTGCCCCTGCAGTCAGAGCAGGGCTCTGAAATGTAATCCTGGGACTTGGGAAAAACGTCCTAGAAGGACTGAAGATTTGCTGACCTCTTGTTTTGATAAACTCTCCTCAAACTCAGGTTGGAACCACAAAGATTAACACCCATGGGTGTGCAGGCTTTATTTAAGGAGGGGGAGGCATTGGGGAGGTTGGTGTGGTGGGAAAGTCTGAGGGAAAGATTTGAGCTTGGATGTTTTCTGCAATATCTCCTCTGTTGGAAGTTTCTCTTAAACCACAATCATGGTATCTTGGTTCTATCAGGTTTGCCTGGTGTATTGGGAAGTGCAGCATCATTCTACACACAACATGGTCTTTGGCTAATGCTGAATAGTTCTGTGGGAATTGAATTTTACTCTTGTATTGTGCCCATTAAAACCCCAAGCACACAGCTGTATCCTTAGATCTAGCTTTCATTTTTCATTTACTTTGGCTACTCTTTCAGACTAAAACATGCTCATTTTCACTGGTGGTGACTCTCACAGTAGTGCTCAGCATCAACATTTTAAGCACTTGAATATCTAAAAGGAAGGAACACAGCTTATCCTTCCATAAAATAATCTACTTAGTCTTCTTTAACTACTAGAATATTGTTTAACTTTTAAGATGCTTCATCCAAGTATTTTAAAGATCCTATTGCAAGATTTTTTTCCTTTTTTCTTAAAAGTCACTGAGGAAAAAAATCACCTTCTCCCTTCTCTCCAGAGTAACTGAATTAAAATGCATTTAATTACAGGACAAAGAATTACACTTATTCATATTACAATACAAGTACCTACTTTGGAATAAAACTTTACTTGGTCTATACAGGTTTTGTCTAAGATAAAATATATTGGTAATAGACCAAGCTTACTGGATAAAGTCAGGGCTTGAATCAAACCACCTCTTTAGCAACATGGTTCTTGTTTAAGATTAAGCTTATATGGCAATGGGCTCTTAGACTGTGGGCCATGTGCAGTACAGACTGCAGGTAAACAAGGGGATGAGAACATATATACACTGGCACCAAAACAAGCACTTGGATTTTAGGAAATCTGTGTGCAAATCTCCACCACTCCACAGCAAGCTTGGACTGGGATTGGGAAAGGGCTTGATGCTCTGACCTGCTGCTCAGCCTTCCAGATGTTTTTGATGGAAGAGTTTTGCTCCCTGCAGTAAACTGAGCAGATGCTGCAATACACAGTTAGCTGAGTTCCAATACACTGGGCTTTCTTCACATTGCAGCAAATTAAAGAGAAAGTCTTGAGAGGAACTATGGTCCTGTGGGCCTCCCTGAAGAATGCAGAATTCCAAATCAGTACACAAATCTCACTGCAGCTCCCAGTGGCTGCCTGGGTGGGGAGGTAGGGAAATCACAGGAGCTGGCTGCATTACAGCTATTTTTCTCTCCTGTCTGCAAGAAGGTGTCCTGAGAAATAGCCTTAAATTGTTTGTGGAATTGTGGCGTCAGGAAAAACTTCGATAAAAGAACTTCTGATAGAATTTCCCTGAGAGTCTTGTTGCTGCTGGTAATGTTTAAAATGAGACATTTTTTGCTTCGGGAAAGGTCCAAAAGAAGTGTTGCAGGAGTCTTACGGGATCTTACCATGATTTGGCAAGATGTGCTGCCAACTCACCCACCTCTGCAGCTGCTCTGCCAGGGTGCTCTTGAAATCTGCAGCCTCTGGAAGCCTTGGTGCTCCTGGGAGTGCTTTTGGTTTGTGCAGGTTTTTGGGGTTGAGCTGTGGTGAAGGATAAAGGGACTGTGAGGAGAGGCCATGGCCTCTTCTCTTCATCTTGCACTACACAATTCCCAGCCTGCTGAGACAGTCTTTGCAGAAGTCTATAGGAAGGAGTGGTCCTGCTGATAAACATGTATATGCTCCAGTGTTCCTGGCATGTTCAGGGCCTTTTTTAGACAGGGAAGGTGAACTGATAACTGGCCACAGATCATGGGTAACAGCAAGAAAGGGAACAATAGGAAGTACCTCAAGTGCTTTGAAGAAGAAATCAGGGCCAACTGTAGCCATTTTTGAGGAAAAGTTCACTTTAAAAGGAGAGCTCATAAAATGCCTTCCAAAACAACCCAAAAGCTCTCTCATCTGTTGTGTTACTAGAATTCAGGTTGCTGTCCTGTGCAGTCCAGAGCAGTTAATGGCTATCCAGGATCAAAGATTTCAAATTGCTGTGATAAAGCCCAAAATACCCAAGACAGTACTTTCCTCTGAGTTGCTTGGCCTTTTTAGACTGTGGTGTTCAAGAGAGAGGCATTTTAAAACAGCTGCAACACAATAACTTCTTTGCAATCACAATAATCAGTGAAATTCATTTTGAGAGTAACTGAACTGCCCAGGCTAAGATACAATGGGAGGGAATGTGTAGCAGATCAGGAGCCAGGACTTGCACTATCACCAAGTCACAGTTTTAAGGACTTTGGTGGAGGAGTCAATGAATAAAAATTCTGATCCTGCTCTGGTCTGAAGTTAGTGGATGGGCAAAGAGCAACGGGATCCTTTTTTTTCCTTGATATTTCCCTTCTGGCTCCCTTGTGCCTTATCTCCTAGAATCAAACCATTTCAGACTGCTGCTGCCCATCTCCTTGTGAGCACAAAGACACACCACCACCACGATTTTTGGCAACAGAGTTCTCCAACAGGACTTTCAGAGAGGTGTCCTTTTCAGCTGCATGTTTCCACAAGTCCTTGTCATCCTCTTCCACCTGTTGGTGGCATCTCAGAGCAGGTTGTACATAAAACCTTGTTCAGTGCAATTTCTCTTGCAGGTTTTATAAGTATCCCTTATTCATTTTAAGAGAGACTGCTGTAACCAGTCTCCTGTAAAATGAAGGTTATAAAGTTTTATCCAGCTCTTCATGCATCAAGTCCTTCTTCACCTGTTTGAGATTAATCTTCATCTTGACAAAACATGCCTTTTACTAGGATGGAGTGAGTACCAGTAATGGAAGACCTACTCTACTTTACCCTTTGTGGTGATGGTGGTATGTTCCATCTCTTCATTAATATTATCATCTTTCCCTCTTGCTCATTATGATTCAAGCAGGAAATAAAAAAACAACTCCATTACTCTTCCCAATAACAGTGAAAGGGGAGGGTCAGTTGGATGAAGCAGGTGAAATGTTTTGGAGGAAGGTAACAGCACAGTAGAAATAGGAGAGTAGCTGTCCTAGAGCACGACTTGATGTATCTCTTCAAAGTTTGGCACTGGCTCACACCTTTTCTTTTTTTCCAGAATATCTAAATTCACCACTGCTTCCATGGAGTTTCACACATTGTCTCACTGATGAGAGAGTGAGACAGAATTGATTGTAATCTCACTTAGATGTCGTGTTTTCCTGGAAAGAAGTAATATAGCATTAAGCATGTGGTGCTGTTCATGTCCATTGCCTCTAGTTTCAAAAGCTTCCCCTAAGTACATGTAGAAGTGCAAAATATGCTTTGAAGAGCTGGTTTTACGTTGCTCCTTTCTTCCTAATAGGAAATATTTAAATAAAGCTTGGAGATTTATGATGCAGGGTTCAAAGTATAGCTGCTCCCCACGCAAATTCTGGCACATGGACTCCTTGTCCCCTCATCTGAGGGTGTCAGGCTTCTCTCAGATGATCAAAGTACAGTTCAGGGAAAGAGAAGAACTGAAGTTAAAGGGGTCAGATATGTCTCACTGGCCTCATGAAAGCCCTAACTGGGGAGACAGACAAAGTAAGTTTAGTGTGTTATTTTGAAAGGTGCTGTGTTAACACAGTGAAAGACAGGCCCTGCTGCAATGGGCTCTCCCTGTAAATGGACAGGATGGACAGAAGGAAGGAAGAGAAACAGAAACACAGAGGTACAGCCATTGGCTCAGGTTTGCACAGGCTGTTCAGCCTCTGCTGTGATTCACAGCCCTATCTATAGCTCGTGTTGCCTCCTGAGGCAGCACTGGCCCCAATATACAGGTGTTCATAAATAGCAAACCAGGAAACCAGATAATTCTGCAGATGCTCTTCTGTCTTCTCAAAGCATTTTTTGAATGTTTGTGTCTGTGGGAAGAGGTGTTCTGAAGGCAAGGCTGCTGCTCTGCAGCCACTCTTCTATTTATGCCTTTTCCTGACATTCAGCTCTTCATGGACCTTCTATAAAGAGATGGGTCCTAATAAAACACACCTCTTTCATTATTAATTTTTGTTATTACTTTATTGGAATAGTTCCTTCCATGGTATGGAAGAACATTAGAAGCCAATTAACATGCAAGCTGTTGCTGCAGGCTGCCCAAAGGTTCTTAGGCAGAGCTCAAGTACTTTGGTAGAGAGCTTAAACGTGGGTGGTGCTTCCCATAATGTAATATTTGGATCAAGGTGACTCCCTTTCCCGAGTGCTGTACAGGTGGGGGAAGTACTGTATAGACTATAAATGCATAATTATATATTCATGGTAGAAATATCACGTACACATATAATATGTGGTAGAGAACATCGAGGCAGCTGGGAGTATTTTGTTGCTTTATCAAACCGCTCTGTTGCACCGTGGCTTTTTAAAAAGTTGAGAGAGTTCATTTTTTAGACAATTTCAGTTAATTCCTTCATGAAAGAGAAACATTCTGGACAATTTGTCCCGTGATAAATTTTAGCGTGATTTCATGAAACAGAATGACAAAGCCGGTTATGAAATATAAAAAAAAAAAAAAAGGGAAGAAGATTTAGCCTTGCTTTTTACCTAGAACAAAACTCATACTTCCAAAGTCTTGGAAAAGCCTTTGGGTCGCTCTGCTGCAACATTCCATAAGTAGGTCACTAGGTGGCACTCCAAGGCTCCAGGTGATGCCTCTGGGGACCTCCGTGGCAGGAACGCTCCGCGTATCCATGGGAAGGCTTGGGGCATGGAATTCACCGCTGCACCTCCGCGTAGTCACACAAAAAAAATAAGGGACCGGATTTAAAATAGCAATAACCGCTGCCCCAGCCCTGAAGGATTAAGGCCGGGAATGCCCAAAGTCGAGGTGTAAACATGCGGAAAGCAAACAGCTCTGGCACCGTGCAGTGAGAGTTCAGTTTTACGAAGGATAAGGACGGTGGTTTGTGCTTTTACTACGGGCTGAGCAACTTTACTTACATTTCCTTCCCATCTCTTCAGGCTTAAAGGTACTTAAGAGTGCTACTTTCTGGGAAAACTGTACTGAAACGCACATACATTTGGGAGTAACTCGTCAAAAAGGCATCCAAGGCTGTGCCGGGGTGTGTTTATTTTCCGGATGACGAGTGGATGTCGCACACAACAGCCTCGCTGGGGAATCAGGAGTCGAAACAACCTAAAGTAGCGAAGCATTTCAGCAGGGGGAGTGTCTGTGAATGAAAGGTGTAAAGGTAATAGGGGGGCACATCACAAGGGACGTCTGCAAGCTGTTTCAGTCCTTTAAAAACAGTCTGGAAGACTTCAGCGTCCCGGAGTTTGCCTCTGAGGGGGCACATTTCTGATGTTTGGGTTTAAGTGATGGATTTTCTCCTCCAGGGTGCTGGTGACAATGGCACTCACGTGTCTGACTGCAGCACAGGCAGTGCAGCTTCCCTGATGATTTTGGGGAGAGCATGCCACCCGGGCTGGGCCAGGACCACACGGGTCACCTGCAGAGCCCTGGTTGGATCCAGAGCAGGACTTGGAGGAGCGAGATGGGGGGAAGGGCTGGAAAGGGACAATTGTCACCACAGCAAAGCTCTGGAGGAGGCCAGTGGCTGGTGGCAGGCAGGGATGGAGTTAGGTGAAGTTGGGAGGGAGGCAGGGGCAACCAAAACAAAATTGTGTTTTAGCCTGAGCCTGGGAAAGGGGAAAGGATCCCTGCCTGCAGTTGCCGAGGAGATGGGCAGCAGTGTCTGCTGGCCTGTCTGCCCTCACAGCCCGAGGTGTGGGGCCACCCATCCCTTCCTCTGTCCATCCATTCCTCCATCCCATCCATCCATCCATCCTTCCATCCACTCACCCCTCCATCCCTCCACTCACTCACCCATCCACCCCTCTGTTCATCCACCCATCCATCCACCCACCTATCTATCTATCCATCTAACAACCCATCCCTACATCCACTCATCCCTCTGTCCTTTCATCCGCCATCCACTCACTCATCCATCCCTTAATGCCTCCCTCCCTCTGTCCACCTCTCTATCCCTTCACCCATCCCTCCATCTGTCCACCCACCCATTCTTCCATTCCTCTGTCCACCCATCCTTCCATCCCTCTTTCCATTCATCCCTCCATCTCTCCACTCACCCATCCTTCCATCCCTCCACCCACCCATCCCTCCATTCCTCTGTTCATCCATCCCTTCATCCCTCTGTCCATCCATCCCTTCATCCACTCATCCATCCACCTGCCTGTCCTTCCATCCCTCTGTCCATCCATCCCTCCGTCCACCCATCCCTCCATTCCTCTGTCCGTCCATCCTTCCATCCCTCTACCCACCCATCCCTCCGTCCATCCATCCCTCCACCAACCCATCCCTGCACCCACCCAACCCTCCATCCCTCTGTCCATTCATCCCTCCATCAACCCATCCTTCTGTCAACCCCTCCACCCACCCCTCCCTCTCTCCCCGTCCCCGCGGCCCCCCGCCCTCCCTCCGCGGGGACCGCTCCGCGCGCGTCCCGTTCCCGGCGCGTCCCCCGCCGCTCCCCGGCCCCTCGGCGGGCATCCCCCGGGCCGGCGGGACGCCCGCTTGTCCCGCAGCGCGCCCTCCCCGTGGGCGGCCCTGCCCGCGCCGTCCCGCCCGTCCCCGCCCCGCGGCGGCTCCGCGGCGAATCAGCGGGGCGCTGTGCGGGCGTCAGCGCCGCCGGCTCCGCGGCCGCCCCGGCGCGTCCCTTATCGCGCTCCCGCGCCGCCAGCGCATCGTTATCATGGGCACTGTTTGCTTTGCGCGCCGCTGCTGTTTGCTTTTCGCCCTCGCCTGGGCCGGCAGGTTGGCGGGAGGCAGCGGGGGCGCAGGTAAGGAGAAGCGGGGCGGGGGGGGGGGGGGGAAGGGGGAGCTCCTCCGCGGCGGCCCCCGGGGGGGAACCGTGTCTGTCTGTCTGTCTGTCCGCCTGTTTCTACGCGCCGCTCTCGCCCCGCTGTAAGGTGCCGAGGGGAGGGTCGTTTCCAACGCCCGGGGGTGTTGGAAGTTGGGGTGGGGAGGCGTTTTCTCGCGTGTCTGACACAGCCGGAGCCGAGGGACTTGTGCAGGGGAAGAGATGGGGAAGAAAAAGTTACTTTGCTTAAGTGCCTGCGAGATAAGTCTGTGCTGAGCCCTGAGATATCTTCACAGGTTTTCCCTGTCTGCGCATTAACCCGAAGACCTGGCGTTTCTTACACTCTGTTTAATAGCAGCAATGATACTAAATCTTTGCCTTAAAAAAAAAAAACCACTCCGAAAAATCGAACACCCTCCTCCTAGCTCTGTCTGTCTAGGAATGTTTGTAAGCCCAAAGTGATTTCTTGAAAGATGTGTATGCAGTCTCTGAAGTTGTGCTAGAAGTAATCCTTTAAGGTGAAGTACGAGCGGGGAGGGGTTGGGAGGGGGATGCGTGTAAAAATCCTTCAGATAGAGGAGTCTGAATGCAGCAAAATGAACGAAGTCAGCGTAGAAGTTCCTAAAGTCCGAGAAACGCAATGTGAGATGTGGAGCAGAGCAAGGGCTCATATTTGGTTTTGCCCTTTCATTTGACTCATTGGCATTCACGCCTGACTCCCAGGCATCCTCTGGTTGCTGTGAAATGTCCCCCTTGGCTCAATGCAGTTTGAATTTTTGACGGCATTATAAAGAGTCCAGCTGTCACTCTTGCTGATCTTGATGGGAGATGGGTGCCGGTTTAATGACTCAAAAGTATGAACCAAAGCATTTAAAAAAAAAGAAGTAAAACAAAAACCAACCCCCCAAAAAACTTCTTTTCTTTTTGTGCTTGACTGAATCTCTGCCTGATCCAGGCAACACCCTCGGACCCCCTAAGCTAATTCACGTAAATCATGGCTAGATCTGAACCGGCTCGGCGGTTAAAATAAACGAACGGACAAGAAAGAAGGGAACAGATTACAGCAGCCCTGCGTTTCTCCTTAAAATCACGGCGCTTATTGCGCTGTTCCCCTTTTTTTTAGAAAAAAAGAAAGAAAAAAGACAAAAAAATCCCCCACAACAATACAGAGTCCGGGGAATTCTCTTGCTGGGATCCCAGAGGTGCCCCGCGGGGCCGCCCCGGTCTGCACCTCCCAGACAAGTTCTCTGCTGCGTGCCATGCCACAATGTCTGCTTATCCTCCCCTCTCCAAACAGCCCCCTCCTGTCCCCGGTGACTTTGAAGGATCCGTGTGTTATCACTGGAGATGGCTGAGTGAGCACTTCTGAAACAATTAGCGTTAGGATTTCGAGCTGACAGTAAAGTCCTTTTCACTTTAGTGCACCTTTTTGGAGGAACTGTTAATCTCGCTGGCATGAAACCAGCCGCACATGTTTCTCGCTGGATGTCCCCCCGCGACTCCCCCGGTGCCCTCGGTCCTGCCTGGGCATAAAGGGCAGGCTGTGCTCCGCTCCATCCCCTAGGCAGCGCGCTCCCCTGCCTGCCTGTCTCCTCCCGGGAGCCCCAGGTGTGGCTCTGGCGTGAAATGGGGAGGCAATCCCCGTGAGGTGAGCTGTCGACACGACCCTGCCCGCCCGGTGTCCCCAGGGCGGGGGCGGCATCGCCTCCCCCGGCGGTGGTGGGGGACCGTCTGTGGGCACTACGGGGGGCAGGGCAGGTTAGGCAGGGCTTTAAATGTTCCCCTGTTAGCAGCACACCCCATCCCTGAATAGGTCAGAGCTGCTGCTTTTTCCCTTTTTTTTTTTTCTTTTTCCCCTCCTACGTTCACTTCATTAACATTCCCACGATTACCGAGTCTCTCTCACTCATCCTCCTCCCTCCCCATCCTCTTTAAATCCGAATGCCCGTCACTGAAATGTTTGTAAAGGCTTCCTACCCTGAAAACAAGCGGTCTGGCTGCCCCCTTTCCAGAGCAGGGGCCGGGGAGACTGCTGGGACTTTCTTCCTCCTAAATGAGTTTTAGTCCAAGTAGATGATGTTATTGCAGGTTGCTTTCCTCCGCACTGACTTACCAAGTTTCATATGGTCTGCCGTTTATTTTTTTTTTTTTGCCTCTTAGTAAAAAGTATTAATGGGGTTTTGGTGTTCAAATATTTCTTTTTCTAATTCCCCAACCAGCAGAGTTTATTTAAACTAGAGTCTATCTTTATAAATTAGGAAAATCTCTCTGCTGGAACACACCAATGGTCTTTTTCTCTCCTCTTATAGGTCATTTAAACACTGGTTTTTTTACCAAGGGTCTCCAGTACCAGACCTGTACAGCAGAAGCTTAATTTTTAGTGTCTAAGGATTTCCTAATGTGGGAATGTGAGAGCCAGTCCCTGAGGCTCGATGGAGCAGTGCTTATAAACGACCTGAGGAGAACATCACGTTGGCAGGTTCAGTTATCTGACCTCAGATGTTCCCATTTCCAGGATGACACTGGGAAGGCAGGCGGGCTAACAGCTCCAAGGGGAGTTTCTATCCCTGGTGTTGTGTCTCAGGTCTCCCTCCTTATCTGTCCCCTTGGGGTTCGTTCTGTACTTCCAGATGTTGACGAGTGCGCGGAAGCCACGGATGACTGTCACATCGATGCCATCTGTCAGAACACACCGAAATCCTACAAATGCATCTGCAAGCCGGGCTATAAAGGGGAAGGGAAGCAGTGTGAAGGTACGGACAGATCGGCTCCTCTCCTATCTCTCCTCCCCTCCCTTCTCTTATTTGTTTGCTCTTTAAAAGCTTTTGTAAATAGCTGAATTCCTGAAACGATTAATGCAGATTTACAGCTGCTTAACCTCAAATCTGGGTGTTTATTGGCAAGCATCCCCCTGCTGCTCTTGCTAATTGTCTGGCACCGCAAACGTCGTGCCCGCCAGCCTACTTTGAAAAATAAAATTAAAAAAGGGGGGCGCGGCCGCGGGATGGGCCGGGATGGGATGGGATGGGCCCCTGGATCACCCCCTGGGCTGGCCTCCGTTCTCCCCAGGCAAGTTACAGTAGGTGCTTTTCTGCATCTCCTCGACCAGGACCTTGGAACTTGTATCTCTTTGACTCTTATGAATGTGTCATGATCATGTATTTCTAATCTGCGGTACACTGTTTTAAAAGGAAGTATTTCAGATTATTGTGCTTATACAGACTTTAAAAAAAATGTTGTTTTACTTTTATATGCCCTGTTGTAATTGAGAAAGACCTAGCATGTTTTATTAGGCACTGTGTACACTCATATTTCAGATTTTGTCCCCCATCTTGTCTATTGAATCTCAGCAGAGAGATTCTCTGGTCAATAGAATGAATATTGTAATCACAGCCTTACAAATAAAAGATGCAAGAATATTATTTTTCCTACTTGTAGGTGCTTAGCAGGTATAAAAATTTTCCTTCCAAGTCTCTCTCTTTCTATGCCAGAATGAAACTTTAAAAAAAATGTTTATAGCCAGTCCATTAAAAAGATTAAAGACCTAGAAATGACTTTGCTGAAGTCTACAAAAATTTGAAACCACATATTATTCTCCATGGACTTCCAAAGTGTTTGTTCAAGTGCCCTCATGAAGCATTTTTGTGGTTGTCATATTTTTCTGTCTTGGGCTTAAATTGACAGAGACAAATTCTTACTGTCCACCTCTTGCTGCTCTGAGCTGCTGTTCATTTGGAAACCAGATTATCTTCCTTGCAAACAGGAGAATCATTCAGCACCCCTTCTTCCTCTCCTCATCCCTTCCAGGGAAAGAGCTACAGAACTCTGAGGAAACTCAAGGCCCCAGCTGTGATGTTACAGCACTCTCAGCTCTGGTACTTGTGTTGGTTTCGCACATCAGGAGTTTCCTTAAGCTTTAACTATTCATGTTTTAGTTGTTAAGCTCTGTTTAATGGTAGACACTGCTTATACTCATGCTTATTTAATACACATATTTTACACTCATGCTTATTTAATATACATACATCTCTTTGCCTGACTTACCTTGGCTTTGTAAAAATTAAAAAAGAGAACTCAGTAAGCAGTAAAAGCCAAAATTCCTCTTTGCAGTGATGTACAGAATAATGGAAATTCTGTGTCTGATATCAAACTCATAGAATCAGTGTCTGATAAGTAAAGTGAAGTGGGGCAACCTGTAACATATTCTGCATGGACATTCAGCATTAGTCAGGTAAATGAACACAAGCTGTCTGAACCAGGTATCACTCTGCCTGATATATAACCCTTTTTACAATATTATGTTACCAGTTCTAAAGATTTTGCATCAGCTGTCTGTCTCAAGTTTGTAATTAATATCACACTTTTGGATAAGTGGAAAGCTTGAAGTGTTTTTGAATGCTTCCTATCTGGAGCTTGTTTTAAATTAGTTGTGTAGTACCTGTTAATTTGTGTAGTACCTGTTAATCCCAAAGTACTTTGAAGCACGAAGTAGCTGAAGTTATGTACATTCAGTGTAGGGCAGGTATTATTATGTCCTTTTCATAAATGAGTAAGCTCATAATTAAAAGGAAAGGTCACACAAGTCAGTGGCAGATCTGAGATCTGCCTCAGGCCTGCTGTATAATGTAGGATGGGTTTATTTTCCCTCTTGAGGTTAAGTATTCAAAACCTACAGAAATAAACAGGCTAACTTCGTGGATGGGTATTTAGTGTTCTGTCACAAGACAACTTCAGTGATCAGCCATTAAAAATTACCTTTTAAGATAAAGATAATTTGTTTAAGATAAAGGTAATTTATTTCATATTATTTCATTAATAAAAAATGAAATCCACTGGATGGTCTTTGTGGTGCCGAAACCAAAGCTGGGTCGTTAAATGATTCTCAGAGTTTGTAACTGGGCTTTTCTAAATAAGCCTTTTGATCACTGAAACTAGTTACCTGTGAGAAAAAGATAACATTTTTAGAGATGATGTGCTTCTTTAGCTATGTCTGTAGCAATCTACCTGTATTGTTTCATGTCTGAAGAACATTCTATATAGCATAACTAACTCACTTATACCTCCAGGCTCTCCCATGCAACCAGATTTTACTAAACAAGCAGAATTGCAATTTATGCAGTATAGTGAGCTTAAAGGAATTATACTACATGATCAAAATAATTCTGATAAATTTTAGTTGAGGTTGTACTGAGGCACTGCAATTAATTTAGAAATGTGTCCATGTTTGTTTATTTTAAACATCAGTCTTAAATATTGCTTTTGTTCACTTGAAATCCATTTTTGGAGAAAGGGAGTAGAGTATGGGAAATAACATTTTTTTTTTTTGATGAGTCTTAGGTTTTAGAAAAACAACAGAGCACATACTTGTGGAAACGTGTCCAGCATGTGAATATGTATTTGTGTGCTCTTGTGTATTTATTTATAGTTTTTCTAAGGAGTGGGATCTTCAGGTCAATGCAGTAAATGTGGAGCCCAGCCACTTGGGCAGGATTTTATGTGTGTTTTGCTGCTGTGAGCTAAAGGGTGGGGAGAAATACATAAGACAAAACCATTTCTTTAAGGACCCGTGGCGTGGTCTACCAGCAATTCTACGTAAATGAAACATTTTCTTGACAACCTGTTAAATTCCTTTAGCAGGGAATTTCTTTCCGAACTTTGCTTTTCTCTCAGAATGTCTTTTGGCCTCGGTTTCTCCAGAGGTTCTGAGGATTGTGGATGACTTGTTGTCAGACAAATCTACCTTATATTTTTTCTTTATTTTATTTTCTGGTGAGCCTTGTTGCCTGAACCAGCTGACCTGTTTTCTTTCCACAGAGCACTGTTGTTTCTCCAAAGAGAAGAGTTCCTCATTTTTCCTGTGGCCTGTCTCCTGCTTCCCCCTGTAGATTTCAGTATATAGCTTTTTTCTTTTTTTTCCCTGTGCTTTGTAAAGCCTTGTGGTCAGCATTGTCATGATGTTTTCCCGTATCACATAATATATGTGTTCAATATCCTTTGAAAACAAATTCTCTGCCTGGCCTTTTCATAGGACAGAATGAGGTGTCCAGCTCAGGTGATCTTTAAAAAAATAATTGCTTTCAAGTCTCTGTTTCTATTCAATATATAAAATCCATTAATTGATAATTAATTTATTCACTTGGCTAGGAAATCTTCCCTGTTGTGATTTTATTCAGTACCTCAAATGCAGTCATCTTCACGCTCCTTAGGTCTTTGTCCTTACCTTCTCTGCGTTGACTTTTGGCTTCCCCACAGGTTGGTATCTCAGTAAAATCATGAGCTGGAAAACAGTGTCAAAGCAGTGGAAATTCCAGAGGGTTCAAAAGGATTCCAAGTCCTGGCGTTCCTTGTGCCTTGGTGGCCCTTCTCTCTCTCCAGTGCAGTGTGTGTCAGCTGTTGTGGGGTACTCTGTCACTGAGCAGTTTATGAAGAGGTTTAGCTCTTAAACCTAGTTTTTAGGAAGTTTTTTTTGCCAATGCTGCTACTCTGGCTACTCGAAACCCTCACCTCATTAATGGTTGAAATACTCTGTGTAATTTTTCGTTGATGTTTATCTGTGCCCGTTTTATATCCAGTTACTGCATTAACATTATTTTAAATGGGTTTTTTTCCTTACCCTACTCTATCCTCAGTGTGACTGTAATGCCAATGAGTTGCTCTAGCTATAGGTGTTTTTTTCTTTTGGATTATACCTTACATGTAGGACCATTTCTCTACAGGGTGTAGAGGATGTGAGTGGGTGGATGGGATTTTTTCTTAAGACAGTTCGCTGGGACCTGTTGCTTCTGGATTGCAAAACTCTACTCTGAGATTTCCCTTATTGACTGTGATTTTCCTCTAGGAGTGTGTTTTTCCTTCTGTCTTTCATAGTATTTGCATAACTCTCCTTCAGTTCTTTTAATAATTGATCACACACAGGTGTTACCATGTTACTTTTTGTACAGGAATGTTCACGGTTTTTAGCTGTACTTTTTGTTTTAATTATTTTTCCTGCTGTGAAGCTTCATAATTTTTTTGATGGACTTCTTGCTGAGGGCAACATACACATACCATGGAAAAGTATCTTGGTCAAGTCTGCCCTGAGAGGGTGATCTTCACATTCCTGCTCACATTGGAAATTTGTGCTGTATCAGCAGCAGCAGCAGCTCTGCTGGTCTGCTGGCTCAGTGGGCCTGTGCAGTTCTAGTTATGCAAGTTTGCCACATGTTGATGTATTTGCAGTTCTGTTCCTAATGTAAATAGTCATTCCAGATAAACAGGCAGGTGGTCGTGGTAACCTGCAATGAGGGCTGTTATTCCTGGTTACCCCATGAATGGCACCTCACTGGCTTTAAACATGATCTCAAAATAAGATAAACCATTCCTGCCTCAATCACAGGTATATCCAGCCTCACAGCAGGTTATATTCCTCATATGCCCATTTGGAAACACATATCAATTGTCCTTTCTGACCCCCAGTGCTCATTTAAAGGCTGCTGAGCTGAAGTAAGTTTTTGGAAGATGTCCAACCAATTTAGCAAGGCATCTCCTAATCTCCTAGACTTTTACCATAATTCCTAATATTTCTCTGCGTACAGTGGATGAGAAAAACTCAATGCTGTATCTGGAAAAACCCTTTCATTGATATCCCTAGATTTTGTTATTTCCATTGATGCTCTGTGATGCCTGACTTTGTGTCTGACATGACCTGTTGCTGCAGACAGAAAAGCACAGAGTTCTGCACAGATCACCTCTTAACTGCCAACTAAAAGCCCTTTTCTGAACTAGGAATTCTAATTTTGTGGAAACGGCAGGATGGTGAATTTCTTACTTTGGCAAATTTGAGACTCTCGAATCTGTCACACGGAATTCACAGAATGTGCTGGGTTGGAAGGGAACCACAAGGATTATCTTTATGCTGCAGGTACAGTAGCATCCCTAAGCCAAAATTTAAACTACTAACAGTGTTTAAAGCAATATACTGAAGTTTAAAATGATAGCTCATTGCACTTGAATCAGAAACTGTATAGATAAACTAGCTGTTACCATCTTCAGTAATTTTGAATTCAGAAAATCTTTCATTTTCTTGGGAAGCTCATTCATGGTCTGACACATTGGATTTTCATTTTACTACGGTATTTGAAATACCTGCTGTGTTCTTCTCATGCCTTTCAAAAATGAACCCAAATATTGTGAGAGGGCTGCTCTCTGAATCAATCAGCCTGGAAACAGTACAGGGTATCTCAGACTTCTCATTTCTCACCTCCTGATCCTGTATCTTCCACTAAAGCCCCCTCTTGTCTGCAGGGATAAGTGAGTAAGGGGCTTCTGGATGTCTTTTAAATGGAGCAGTGATCCCATTTCTTTTGAGAGCTCTGTGCTGTCCTATCAATCCACTCTCAGCAATTCATTCTGAAGTGGACCATCTTCATCAGTGATGTCATGTGAGAGCTGGGTGTCCTTTGGTTTCTGGAATTTGGGCATCCTGATGCTTGCACAGCTCTGGGGAGCTGAGACTTGTTCTGTCTGTCTCTGCAGAGTGACAGCGATGCCACTGAACAAGGCAGCTTAAGTGACTCCTTCCTGATTGATCATTCTTATAGTTGCAGTTGAAGGTGAATTAATTCTTTCAAGGACACCCTTGATTTCCCTGAATGAGATCTGTGGTGGGTATTAGACACTGGAGCTGCTTTCTAGAGCTGCAACACCTTAACAGATGGTATTAATGTCAGATATTGTACTTCATGTCACCCTCCCCTCATGGCTGGATGAGACCTGTTGCTACAAGTCTGTGATGCTGGTTTAGGTCCTACGTACTTGTAGGGTAGCTTGATGCATAATTTTTGGTTTCGTGTTTCCCAGAATTAAATTCTGAGGTGTTCTATATCCGTGCTTTTTTTCTTTTTAAATTGTCTGGTACCATTTAATACTCAATTCTGACTTGCCAGTTTTCTAATTTGCTTCAGGGAATGAGCTTTCTTAGGAGATGGAGAAGCTGAGAAGAAGTAAGAAAATACTCCTGAGAACATTCTCTATTAAAGCAGAATTTTATTACAGCCTAAGTGAATTAACAGCTTATGATAACTTTTTCTTTTTTTCTCCTTCATGCTTCTTCAGTGAATAGAGCTTTTGTTTTGGTCAGAGTTGAGCCTTGATTTTATTTGTTTATTCCAATTGCTTTAGTTTTCCAACTTTGTTCAGTAGTTTATCCCATAAAAGCAGAATATCCCTTAGCTGGGCTGACATGACCCATTTATCTTCTCACAGGGCCATCAGTCCCTATGTGTCACACACACCCTTTTGTTTTATCCTCTCCCTTTTCTCCCCTATTCTGTTCTACCTCTTGCTTTCTGCCAGCCCATAATGCTGCTTCAGTGAACAGCTCCCCCGGTGGTCCACTTTGGAAATCTTCCATTTTTACTTAGAAAAAGAAAATCCATTCCGATTTTATTTTTTTTTTCTCCCCAGAAATGCTTCTCAGATAGAAATATAACTGTATTTTGCATAAACAAATCCACAACACTAGAAATACGGCCCCATTCTTCAACAGCATTATGTGTGATTCTCACTCTGGAAAAAATATGTTTTTTTTCCAAGGACACTTCTCTAAATAGTTGATAAGCTCCCTATCTGCTGGATGGTCTGTGGATACTCTGGGAACTTATAAGTATCATAAAATTTCATCAGTCTCGACAGTTGCTGAGCTGCAGAACCCAGGGTGGCCTCCTGTGGTGATGTGAACTTGGTATTTAGGAGGAACTTCTGCTTTCCCCCAGCTATAAAGTGTGAGTTATCTACCAGGAAAATGATAATAAGCTGAAGGGGCATAAATAAAATGCACTAAGTTCAGTAGGTAAGGGTCTTCATTCTTCTGTCTTCATTCTTTATCCATCTGCCAGACGCTGTCTGTTTTTCCTTGTTTTCCCACCTGTCACCTTCTGGTGCAATCCCTTTTCCTTGCAGTCTTCACTGTGTTGTCTTGTATATTCTGTTCCTCAGCTCTCTTTTAACCTTGTCACTTTCTTACTGCAAATCCTACTTCTCTTTTGTCCTCTCCTTGTGGACTTTCTATTATTTTATTCACGTTTCCTTCCCCTGTCTTCTCTCTCAGGGAGAGAGTTACCCAGCAAGACTTCTGGGACTGGAGAACTGGCAGCTGTAAGCTCTGAATACCCTTTATTGCTCTTTTCATTTGAGTTCTGTCTTCAAGTCAAACTAGCTCTCAGATTTCCCTTTGCCTTTCTTTTTCTCCACCTCTTTCCTGGCCTCCATCCTCAGCTCGGAGCTCACCTGTCCCTCGGCACATTCCCTGCTGTTCCCATGGCTCTTCCCTCAGTGGCTGGCTGGAAAAACCTCTTTGCATGGCTGTTTGCCATCATTTGATAGCTCCCATTGGATTATGAGGACTCCTAAAATACACATTCCGAGGCTGATGCACGACAAGGTCATGGAGCCTCTGGTTAAATGGTGGCAGAGGATTTAGGGAATGGGACCTTCTGCTGCTCCTTTGCCCAAATCAACTCCACTCACCTGGGTTTTGTCTCCTCTGCATTTGAGGCAGGTAGCATCCACTCTCTTAGTTAGCATCCATGCTGTTAGGACACTCTGAAGGTCCTGGGAATCATGGATGTTGGATACAGACTGTGCACCCATGGAAGAGGATGGTGGATATAGTCTGTACCCGGGATAGCTGTGAGCCTGAACTACAAGTCTGACCAAACCTCAGGCAGTCCTGGGGTGGAGGATGTGTGGCAGGAAGTTGTAGGGAAAATGGGTATAAATTCTGGTCCCAAAAGCAGTAACTCTTCCTCTGCAGTGATTGAGGCAATTCCTTTTCCCTGATCCTGTTTTTTTTGCACAGGTGCAATTGATGTGGGGCTATTCTGTGAAGAATATCACCGAAATAATGCCCCTAAAAGTGGAAGAAAACACAAAGGATTGTGTAATGCTGGCCCTGTGAGCAGTTCTACACTGAAAAGGCAATGAACTAGGATGTAGAGGCTGGGACACATGGCAGGGGGAGAAGGTGGTGGTGAATAAGGTGAATAGATTTCCTAATCTGGTTTGGTTTCTGGAGCCATTGTGTTGTGAAAGGCTGGGGGAAAAAAACCACCTACAAAGAAGGTTGTTTTGGAAACTTTAGCTGCATAAATTTCAGCAGGTGCCTGTTGTTGAGCTTTGAGTTTATTATGTTGTTTGGGTTTTTCTGTAATGATTTTTTAAAGTGGCTAGTTTTTGTTTGGTGAATTTTCAGTTGTAATTTGACCATCTTTTTTTTTTTTTTTTTTTGTCCTGAGAAATCTCCTGAAAGGGAACTCCCCTATTCCTTGTAGGAAACAAAATCTGAGAGCATTTAATTTGTCCAAGTAAGGGGGGAGATTTTTTTCAACGTAGCAAAGCAGTGAATTTTCCATATAATCACTTCAGGAAAAAAAAAAGCCATCTTCTTGGGGGGGTTGTTTGTTTGTTTGTTTTAGTATGTATATATTTGTTTAAAATTTCAGCTGAAAAAAGCAGACCTGCTTTAAAGCAGATACCTTGCATGAAAAACCATAGTTCATACATAAATATTTGTCAGAGTTGTAAGAAATTGAAGGGAGAGTGTGACAGGCTCCCTTAAATTTCAAGACTTTTCTACACATTTAAGATGCTGAGCAAAAGGAATATACACTTACATTAGTTTGAAGAATTGTTTTGTTCAAATGGCTTGAATCTTCAAAGTACTCAGGTGCTTAATCTTAAGAAGCTGTTACCCTTTAATTTTGTGTAAGTGCTTTATTAAATTGAAGATATTATTTTACTTTACAGTGCTGCTCCTCTGGAGCCTGTAGAAGGCCACAGTTTTTCCTTCAGTGCCCAGTGAATTTAAAAAAAAAATCTGGATCACTTAACAAGCTGATATAAGACCTTGATCTTGCTTTAGACCTGAACTTAGTGCTTAATACATGAGCAGTTAGTTTGGTGCTGTAGGCCCCATAGACAACATATATCAAATTCAAGACCATGCTTTCACAAATACTGATGATGTTTTACAGTTCAGCCGCCAAAGAATCAGAGATATTAAATAGATTAAGCAATTTTCAGATTGTTCTGATTGCTATAATCAATTAGTTAAGCAGATGAGCTGTTAGAATGTGGAAGCTGATTTTCATTTACTTTCTCAGCTTGAGGTTACTGAGCTACATCTCATGATTCCCATGCCTTAGTCTGCATGAACCAGTGTCAATCCTTACCTTTAACAAGGCATCGTGCTCACAGAACATCAAAAGTTTAACTGATGGGGGGGGAAGAGCAATGCATAATATCAATTTGGGGATTACTGATGGGAATGGTGTTGGTGCAGAATGTGCTTCAGAGCATGGGAACCTCTGCAGGAGTAGGTGTTTGTTGGATGTATCGTTGCTGAAAATCCTGCAGGACGTAACTGCTGTGCATTCTGGTTCTTGCTGTTGGAAGAGGGGAAGCTACTCTGAAGTGCCTTTTTTCTGATTTCATTATCTGGAAGCAGAGGTCACATTCTAAACTTCCAGTCTCCCTGTTGCAGTGGGAAAAGGGGATGAAGTGAGTGGGTATTAGCTTTGCTGAGCAGGGAGTGCAGGTAATGCATATCTCAGTTGTTTGGCAGCGCGTGCACGGGAGGAATTTGGTATCTGACTTTTTACCTCTAGAGATGTCAGTCTCTGCTGGGTAGGGTTGTGCCTTTCTTCTTTTTGCACTTTCCTGTTTGCAGAAATTCCTTGGAAGAGGAGTCCGTAAAAACCGTGACTTGGAGACATACCAATGCATTTCTCTACCTACAAAGCACCAAAGTCCAACTTCATTTAGAAATTCCCTTTTTATTCTTTTTTCCTGGTGCGTTCCAACCTGCCTAAAGATGAATGTGATCAAAGCTCCTCTTCCCACGTCCTTCCCCCCCCCACACCACACTTTCCCCTTAAACCAGCCTAGTTATTGCTTGCCTAGTGGTCCAGTTCATCTGACCTTTGGTCTTGGTGTCCCACACACTGCAAAGGCAGGTACTCCAAAGGGATTGCTCCTGATTCCTGGCTGCAGTGGGATTTTTCCAAGGGCTTTGTGTGCATGGGAAATGCAGCCTCACTCAGGCTGTGCTGCAGCCTGACCCACAGCCAGGAGGGAGCCCAGCCTGCATTATTTGGCTACCAGAGGGCAGACACAAGTGGAACCCCGTGGCTTTTGCTTGGCTTGAATTCCTAGGAGAGTGGTTTTTACCTCTGTTGAGGCTGGAGTGTGTAGATGTATTCAGAGAGCGAGGAACAAACGAGGGCTTGCCAGGATTTCTCTGCCCTGTGACTGTTTTGGCTTGTAAGAGTGAGCAGGGAATGGGTACAACAGAGGAATAGGCTGTTGGCCTGAGATAAAAACCTGAAGACTAAAATACTTTGGTTGGATATAAGCTGTTTTATTATCTGTTTTCATTGTGTGAAAATGGCAGCAGTTTATTCTGTGCGCAGTTGTACATTTAAAGAAATTATGGCTTCAGAATGGAAGAACTTTTATATTACAGTTCTCTCAAAAACTTTAACAATGGAAACAACCCCATCAAATTGTTTATACTGTGATTGTTGACTAGGAAAATACTCCTTTTGTGCTATGGGTAAAATCTAAGGTGTTGTCACTCAAGTTTTCTGTTAACAGTCACTTCTAAAGACATATAAAAAGTATTTCTCTTTTTTATCCCTCTGGCACTTTGCATCCTTTCACTGCCTGTTCTGAAGTACTTTTTAAAAATCTTTTTCTTGAGGGAAGTGCAAGAAGTGCATTATAAAAAAAACACCAGTTGACTGCATCACTTTGTGGTCTTATGAAGGGAAACCTAAAAGCTTTAGCATTTATTCTGAATAGGGAATACACAGAAATATCTTCAGAACAGCAGCAGCAATTGCATTAATTTTCTATAATAGCTCAGTGACATAATTTGAGTTAATACAGAAGTGCTTTCACTGGAGTTTGTTGCCCAAAAAGAAGTTACTGGAATGTGTTCCTGTACTGCTTATCCTCAAAGGCTCTCAGTGATGACAATTAATGTTGATGTTATGATTTATGTACTAGTCATAATTTTTAGCTGTTTCTAAGGCAGGTATTTTGGTGGTAGTTGCTGTGACCTGTTTCTCAATGGTAAGACAACATCAACCTTTATCCTGAGTAGGATTCCATGATACAATTGCCTGAGTGAGCAGGAGTCTGGACTTGATCTTAAAAGATGACACCAAGCATGAAGAGTTTCAGTCTTTGAAAAAGCTGTGAAAATGGGAAATGGAAGGAGAGGTGGGAATGGTTTAAAAGGCTATTTATGTCAGGAATACAAATCATAGTATAATTCTACCTTTACCTGTCAAGTACACACACAGCTGCTGAAGACCATTATGCTAAGTATGAACACAGAGAGGAATATGCTACTGGCAAGTTTACTACATATTTTTATTACTAAACTGTATAAAATTAAGGGGAAAAACATAATAGGAGCAAACTTTATACTATATAAAATCACAGAAATGCTATTTTATGGTTAAATTGTGGACAATAAGCTGTAACATGAAAACATATAGCAGATCTTTGTTCCACTGAAAATCTAGTTCACCAAGGGTTTCTTCTTTAGCAAACTTTATGATCAGCAGGGAAGTAAAAAACTTTAGGGGAAGTACATGTCTTCTGGTCTGAATTAGTCACTGACATAGTCTTTTCTATTATAGTATTTGAAGCAGGAGGGAGTGCTTTAAATGCTTCAACCCATTTAACCTTAATTGCTCAGTTTTAATAGACATTTGCTAACTAAAGGAACCAAATTATAGCTTGAATTAGGCCTTACTAATCTTAATTAAAAGCTCTACTTTATAATCGGAAACAGCCTATGTTTAAAACACTGAGCCTTTCTTAAATGGCTTATTTTAAAATGCTAAGGCCCTTTTGATAATAATTGTTTGGACTGAATCCGGGTAACCATTATTCTCCTTATACTGCACTTAATTAAAAATATCTCCTCCATGTGGTTTTGTGCAGTCTGCTGGCTGTAAAATTGTTTGACTGGTAGGGGGTGGGATTACTTTACTTTTCCTGGGGTAATTTGAAAACTCGTTGCTGCCCTTTGTTTTAAAAGTTTTCTGGGGTCAAAAGTTACAAAATTAATATGTGAATCAATACAAACATTAGTTTATCAGGCATTTACAGCCATTAATAATAAGCCCTCATAATTAATTTATTTTAACATCAAACTGTGGTCACACAGTTGGTTTTGGTCATTGCACTCATTTCAGAGACCTAACTTTCATTAAAAATAAAGTCTGTTATATTGGGAGGGAGGCAGGTCCTGGCTCTGTGTGTTGAGCATTTGGGATAGGGACAGAGTTTCTCTTCATTTCAAGGATATCTGAAGAGGACAAAGGGTGGATTTCATCTCTGCCAAGATGGGACTCTGTAGCACGGATCACTACACTTAAATTGCTTTATTTTCCCTTTACGGTTGATGGAGAGAAATTTCCTTAATGCAGTTTGCCTTGTGTTACTGGAGTAAAAAAAAGGTCGGATAAGTCACATCCTGAAAATAAAATTCTCTGACACAGATGGGGAGATCTACAGTGGAGGTGTGTAAAGCTGGGTGAGGTGTGCCTGGGCCAAGGAACCTGCAGCTAGGAGGTTCAAAGTCCACTGAAAATTAGTGAAAAAGATTCTGTACTTGTGAATTTAACCAGGACAGGGGATTTTTAAGCTGCCATGTGAAATTCATCCTCCCGGTCCCAGTTTTACATTTCTGTTCTTTAATTTAAAATGGGCCCCTACCTCTCCATCACAGGCATATAGTTAAAGACAAAAAAAAAATCAACCTCCCACAACTTTGTTTTAGGAGAGAGCTGATTTTTTAAACTCTGTTTTCTTAGAACTCAGACTTGAGATTTTTCTTAGTGCATCGTGTTCAGGAAGCACTGCTGAACTGTGTGATCATACCTTTATTTAATTCACATTGCTTTTAATTCCAGCAGCTGAACTGCCTGCTGGCATAAAGGCTATTAGACCTTTATGTGCACTTGGAAGTAAATTCTGTAAAAAGTCACTCGTGCCAGTCATGGAGGTGGACAGACCTTAAATGTCAGTTCTCAAGGAGTCTCAAGTCATTTGTGAAAAATTAATAGGTATTTGGAAAAGCTTGACCTGGATGTTTAAGCTGACTTTAGATGGCTACAGTGTTAAACCAGGTGCCATGGCTAAACACCCATAATCCTATTATTTCATTTTTGAATCTGTTGCTGAGGGTGAAGTCCTGTGTTATTCATGGGTGAATTAAATAGTCAGGCTTTGGGACCCTGTTTTTAATGGATAAGCAAGGATGTTGTAGTGTGCTCTCTCCTGGACTTCTGTTTATGTATCTTAGGACTATACTGGTGTATATTCATTGTATTTCTAAAAGACGGATTGTCTAGAAAGAGGGGAGGGAGGAAGAAGCATGGGGAATTCATCAAGAACATTTCAAACAGTGACATCTCTCATCTCTAGTCTTATATTGGCTGTACTGTCCAATTAAAAAAAAAAAGCCAACCCAAACTGTTTATTGGGTTGTTAATCAAGTCTTTAGGCAAGATATTGCTGCAATTTGCTTATCTGTGCATAATAAAATAGCTTTGTTGTGAAAGGCTTCTCATGAGAAACCATGGAAATGAGAGTACTGGGAATAAGGTTACAGGACTAAAGAAATATTTATATAAACTTACCCCCTTTTATGCCTCTACTATTGGGGAGGAGATTTATTGGAGTTGTACACTGCTTGGCTTTTTATGGTGCATTCTGTGAATAATATTCAAAAAATATTATTTGAATACTGCACAGGAGTTGTAGGTGTTCTTTGGTTCTTTCTACCTAAAGTTCTCCCCAGTATAACAAACATATATAATTACAAAAAATTACCACAGGAAAATTTCCAGGCTATGAATATGGACACTCTTCAATTTACAGCATATGCCCCCATTACTGTTTCTTTATCTGCACTTGCACTCTTTTTCCACTGAAGAGCATTAATGGAAGCTGTGTGTACTTTTTAGTACAGGATATTTGAACACTGGAGCAGAAATGTCTAATTTTTCTTGGCAAAACCAAAATTGCATCTGTTTGCTTTATCTTCCTTTCTTGTCCAAACATCAGATGTAAGCACAGCTTGTAAATGAAAATATTTGATGATTCACAGGTCAGCAATTGTGTTTTTGAATTTTAAATTTCATCCTCACCACTTTGCCTGGATTTTCCTCATTGGGAAGTAGGTGTTTGTGCAGCCTGGCTTCATCTAACCCTCTAGATAAGTGTGTAAATTCATAAATTCCTGTTCAGAGAGGCTCTGCCATTGCTTACTTCTCTGGTGGTCAGAGAGTCCAGGCAATGTTTGAGATTCTGTAAAAGGTAATGATGTAGGAAAAGCCAGTGGGTTGCATTAATATTCACTATCTGTACATCTCTGTCCTCGCTGGGCAGTGGATACACATCCAAAGGTCAAAACCAAAAGGCTGCTTACCACTGTTGGTTAGATTTTTTCTGTGATTATTTGTCTCTGGTGATAAATAGAGCTCTGGCTCACAAGACTAATTTCTGCATGGCCTTTTAGAAGACTAAGGAGACCCTGCATCCTAACTGATGGACTCTCCCTGTGATTAAAATCTTATAATTGTCAGCGTGTATCAGTAGGATGGGGTTCTTTGTTGCAGGAAGGAAATAGCTGGAATCCAAAAATTACATCAGAGTAGGATTTGTTTGCAAATAAAACCCTTTTGCATTGATCTACTACAACAACAACCAGGGCTTCTTGTTGATACTGGCCAGGGCCAGGCTTTCAAAACATGGAAAACATTCAATGCACACCCAAGCAAACTGCACGGCAGGTACTTTACACATTGTGGGGACAGAATTGTTGTGAAGGAGCTGAGAGGCTGTGCCAGAATTCTGAGCCTGCCAAGTGTTTTGGCATCCTGAAAATAGCTCCATGTTTCCTGATTGTACAGTGCCCAAATTCCCTGACTCCTGGCAGAGGCAGCTCTTAGAGCTGGGAGCTGTTTGGGGCAGTGCTTGTGTGTGCTCACATTTAGGGTATGGTCGTTATCATCACAGGTTTGGTGAGGTTTAACTTACTGAGAGGGGGTATTCTGAAACACAAATCTGTAATAAGTTCAATTTGTCATTACAGGAGCAAAGTGTGACTTGATCTGTAGCCTAGTAACCTTTTCACCTTTTATATGATGCAGAGAGCTGGAGGATGATGGAGAAAAATGGCTTTGAGCTTTTTGTAAGCCTGTCTCAGATTAAAAAAAAATACATTGTAGATATTTGATCTGATTTCTATGCAATTTAATCTTCTCAGATCTTTTTGAAGTGCATGTATCAAGCTCGTATGGTTTAATGTAGGGCCATCTCAATTAATTTTACAGTTTGTTCCTTAAAAATGGTGAGTACACACAGCCCTGCAAGGGACTCATGAGAAAAATCAATACTTGCCACTCCTGAGAACATTATATATATATATATTTTTATACATATATATATATATATATACACTAACTATAATGCATCTGGAGCATCTAGGCTGGAGCACTAAAATAATTTTTAAGACCTACTATCAGTACACACCACAGAAAAGAGAAGGAAAATAAGACTCCCTAGGACTATCTCCTGGATAAGAAAAGTGTAATGTGAAATGATTAATGTTGGAAGTTAGGAAACATGCTGATAGTAATCCATTCCTCTTGCCAAAGGTGCTCTGAGTTTTAATTTCCACAAAGTGTGAGGGAACTTCTGTTTCACTGAGTTTTAATGACCATTTTTCAGTGCATTCTGTGTGTGTTATAGCTTTTTCACCATCACATAGACCTTCCTAGTGCAAATAAACATTTCTGTAGTTAGAAAAACTATTTACAGCAAAAATAAACATAGTTTTGCAAACCAAAATGCTGGGAGGCCTTCACTTCGTGATGGATGCTGTTGAGGGATGGTGTGAATTTGTCTGCATTCAGGGAGCAGGTGAGAAAATAATAAGCAGAGTTGGTTTCTTGGGCTTCATAAGTGTTGGTCTGGCATTGTCAGGGGACACAAATTCATGGTTTCCCTGTGTGTTAAGTTTAGAAGTAACTGCATGACTTCAGTAAATGTTGAAATGAAAGGCAGCCCTGAACAGGTGAGCTGGTAAAATTAATATCTGATATGTGTACCTTACAAAGCAGGAAGTTTGACCAAGGGATACAGGATGACAGGAAGCCCTTTATTTTACAAACCTTCTGTTCTCCCACATCAAGGGCCACAAAAAATAAGTTAATACTCATTCACTGACAGGTAATAAAGAGATTCACTTCAGAATCAAAGCTTGGGATTGTTTCCCTTTGTCAGTGGACACACGTTTAAAAATGAAATGCAAAGGGAGGTTGCAGAATCTGAGAATGAGGTGCCTGCAGAGTCTGGAAAAAAAATAGTGGAATTATGTCTGTATCAATGAGCTAATTTCACTCCTTTAAACCTCTGCCTCCAAATTTATAGGTGCATTTTTCAACTAAAAGACCCAGGAACAACCTCCTGCCAGGACTTACTGAAATGATTCTCATTAGGAGGCAGGCACGCCCCCCCGTGCCAGTAAGGTGCACAAAAATACTCCCCCATTAGATACCCAAGAACTTTGAAGATTAGATGTGTAATCAAACATTTCCCATTATATTAAAAGAGGGGAATCGAGGTGGAAATGGCTGTGATTTAGAAGTGGTGGGAAAAATGCTGTCAAATGTCATGTTTCACATTGAGAACAGCTTGTGAACAGGAAATCTCTCTGCTTGAGCTTGTCGGGCATGGCAGCTACTAAATAAAGACAGACTCTAAAACTGCTCTGGGCTCTGCAGGTATCCATCTTTATTTGGGTATCTCACTTGCAGTTCAAAGAACTTGCAGCCAATCTGTTTAAATATCAATTAAGACAATGTCAAACCGCAGCAAACTCCAATCAAGGGTTCAAGATGCTTGATGCAGGATAGCAATAATTTGAGATTTGTCTAGAAAAATATTTACTATGAATGAGAAGATTGCATTGTGCTGGCTGAGATGGCAAGTGACACATAGGGATAATACTCAGATACATGAATAGAAAATATATTGTTCCCTGGGGAAAGAACTCTGCTTAATTTTTTTTTCCCATAAATGATTCGAGCTATCCAAAGGTTTTAGACACCCCAAAAAACCCTCCATTGTATAAACCTAATGTTAATACAGTGGGAAGACTTGTCCAAACCTCCATGAGGTAAGATCCTACGTGAAGTGTTCCATGTCACGTGTTGGACTTGATGATCCTTGTGGGTCCTCCCCAATGTAGAATATTCTGTGATATAACTCTGTGATTTATTTGATCTCCTCTCCATTCCTGCCCCTGGAGTGTTATGTATGACTGTATAGAGTATTTAGGTGGCTGGCAAGGGTACCAAATCTCAGCTTTCAGTTTATATATTATCTTTAATATGTATTTTTAAGTCTTGTTTATTCTCCTGTTCTTCAGTGATGACTTTCCATTGGCAAGGTTCATGTGCACTGAAGCAGGAACACCTGAGAGGATGAATAAAGGGGTACATTGCTTTGTCTCATGTCAGTTTGATGAGCTCATCAATGTCCAGCCATTAAAAATGTTCTTCTAACTCTTTGCACTAGGAGTTTAAGTGAGGAGGGCAATGCACAGGGAAGAGAACAGAGACAGGAAACTGAGGAAGGGAAGGTGAATTTTAGAAAAATATATACGGAAGGGAGTCTCTAGAGACCATATTTCTTATTAGTGGATGACGAATGTGAAGGTCATTCACCAAAAATGTAAAATAAAGCCATTCAACTTGGATTTTCATTATCTGTTGCCTCATTTAACACTATGTGAGCTGAGGCAGCTGAATTCAGCTCACAGCATTGGCTGCTTGATGTGTCTGGAGTCTTTAAATGTGACTCTTTAATGTGATTCTTTAATTCTCTCTGTCTGCTACACAATACTTGAAGATCATTAACTAAAACTTGGAAAATAATAAGTGCTAAACACACCTGTGTTTTCTGCAGCTGATAAACTCAGTTTATGCACTTCATTGCCTCCTTAGAGAAGGATTTGTGTGTCTAAAAACTTGTCTGTTTGTTGTTGTTTTTTTTTCCAAGCAGTGAAGGTGACTCTTGAAGGCCACCCTTCCTCTGTGGGACTTGAAAATTTGATTCATGTTTCCTGTGCTCAGTGTAATGATAGGAAAAAAATTCAGACACTGGGCAAAATAGGGATCAACAATGGATGTCTCTCTGCTTTCTCTGAAGTTATGTATTAGTAACTGGGGTTAGAGCACAAATATTAAACTTCATATTAAAATACTAATAGTAAAGTCATATTCCACAGCCAGTGATAAATGAGATGATGTCTCATTTGCCTTTCAAGTGTATCCTAAATGCTTTTAGGCAAGATAGTTCTGAATATAGGACTGTTCATACTTTAGAAATCTGTGTGCTGTTTAACCAACTGCACAAACCTCTCCATAGCTTGGTTTGTATTCCATTTTCCCCTCCTTTTTTCAGACAAGTACTTTAACAAGGTACAAAGCATAATGAACTTTGTGTTTAGCCATCACAGAAGAAAAGGAAACAAATAAAGCTGCTACAGAGAACTCGAGCTTTTCTGGAAACTGTATTAAATGGCTTCCAGAAAAACAGCGCAACAATACCACAGATTGCATCCAAATCATCTCCACTGAGCTGCCATGGCATTTTCATTTTAGTGCTGGTTTAATGCTGGAAAACAGGGGTTTGTGACATTTTTGAAGGAAGTTGTAAAATTGATTATTTTTTGTTGTTGTTCTTGTTCTTTGTAGATGCACTAATGGGAAAAACGTGGGAGAGGCAGTGCTCATGGTGGAAAGGCTCTGGAGGGATTTATACTGAATAAAAAACTCGTGCTAAACGACATATTGGACCTGTTCTTTTTCTTTCTCCACAGAGAAACATCAGGCTGCTTGTTCTGATTTTTCCCCTGTTCCCAGCCTGCCCACCCTTGACCTTTCCTCTTAGACTGGTCCTAATGGCTATCAAATTTTACAGTTTTCTTTGGCACAAGGGTCTTGAAAACATCATGGCAACTGGAAAGCTGTAAAAACTGCACTCTGTGTTCCTCTGATTCATTAGAGTGTAACCTTCCCAAGGTCACAGCATCTAAAGAATAAAGATGTTAACATTTATGAGTCAGAAAAGTATCTCGGGAAGAACCGGATGTGACAAATGAGAGATTTTAATTTAAGAAGCTTTTCATGGATAGTAATTTTTCAGAAATGGGCTTTACTCTGAGATGAAGGTTTTGTTTGGAGTGGGAAAATCGAGTGAGTTTTGATATGTCAGCATTTTCTTCGTAAAATGTGGACTGGGAGTAAAAGCTGAATTCTGATACCACAGAACTCAGAGAGAAGTGGTGTTTCAGCAGGAATATCATTTTCCCACCTGATCCTCCATACATCAGGCTGAGTCAGTTCTTTCAAATTTTAAGGGTTGAGCTGAGTGGACTTCAAATACTTCTGAACATTTGGGAATGTGCTGGTGTTAAACCCTTCTCGAGAATCTGATCATTGGAGTGTCACCTTGCTTGGGCTGAGTGTTTCCCAGAGAGCTGAACTGCTGGCAAATTTGGCTTTAATCCTGGCCTTTAGCTCTGGAACTGGTTCCCTTCTTAAGGAAAGTGCAACTTGATATGAGAAATGCAAATGCCAGGGGTTGAGGTTGTCCAGTGTGTGTTGTATATCTGCTGGAAGTGTATTAAATGTGGACTCTCTCAAAGAAACAGAGTAGATATGAAGATCCCCATGTGATTTTTACCTATTTTAATGGCTTTTACAGTCCCCAAATCCAGTCATTAAGAAGAATAAGATGCTGATCTGATTGGGATCCAGGACTTAAACTTGTTTGTATTTTTGTCAGTGTGCATGTCACTTAATTTCTGATTTAATGTCTCCATAGTCCCTCTTTGACTGTATTTTCTAAGTAAGGATGAACAGCAAAATTTTTTTTTTCTTCAGATGCTGAAGAAATATGTGGATTTATCCATCAGGATGAACTTACAAAGATTTTATTATTTATTATTCTGGCTATTTAATGGATCCAGCTTCTTCAGGAGATATTCCACATCTGCAGAATATACCGGTGTGCTAACTTTTGTTTGTGGTTCTCTAAATTAGAAGCAACTGATGTGGGCAGACAGCTTTCTTTGGCTATTTATTTTAAAATGTCCAAGCACATCAATTACTCCTTTCAAAGTCAGTTGAAGTTTTTGTTTAGTAAATTAGCTCCAGATCTTTCCCTTGTATTACTAGTCAAGAAATACTTTAAAATGGGCTCAGATTTTACTCGATCCCACCCCTCCTTTTGAACATCTTCTCTTGCATTGTGAGTGTTGGGATCTGTGGCCTTGACAGATGCCAAGATAAAAATCGTGCCAATGCACACTTTCCCATTTTCTGTGGAAATCTGTGGAATTCAACACTAAAAGCTGGATTTGGCTCATGGACTTCCAGGCCTGAGCCATTCTTTATTTTGCATGTCGATGCCATAAGGCTTCTGTGACACTTGAGCTGTGACACTTCCAAAATTCATCAGCTTCTGCAGACATTTGCTTTGATTTCAGTAGCTCACAATCATCTGTAGCTGTTCTGACAAATTTTGTTCCGTGTGTTGTAATGATTTTGGGGACATGCAGGAACTTAACGAATTGCAACTGTGGAGATGAATTTTGCTGGAGGTGGACTTTTTACTTTCTTGGCATAAATTCTGCGCCACCTTCTAGCAAAGCTTGTTTCTGCTTGGAAGAGATGATTAGCACACAGTAAATTTCGTGGCACTGCTGAAAATGTTCAGGCAAAGTGGGAATCAGCATTTCCCTCACTGTTTTACAGTTGGTTTGTGTTTGGGATGTTACTTATTGCATGCTGATGTGTCTTCTATTCTCTGCTGAAACGGATGAAATACTCTGATACTGGAAGCAGAAGAGTTTGATTCTTGTTTTTATTTTGAACGTTTCTTGGCCAAGTTGTGTGTGCCCCCGGAAGAGCTGCTTCTCTGCGGGGTGCCCTTGGGAGAACTTCTGAGAGTGCCATCTCTTTGTTGCAAAAAACACAAATTAAACCAGTGTCTGGGGGAGTGTCAGTGTCACCTATCGTAATGAAAGAAGAGCCAACCCCAGTATGGATAAGGTACATACACATCCCACCAGGCTGAAAAAGAATTGTGTCACTTAAAGAAAACAAATTCAAAACAAAATCCCTGTATTTCAATATACAGGGATTGTAAATTAAGCACTAAGAGCACACTAAGCCCAGATAGGTTCTTGGCAGAATATTGACATTATTTTAAGTGGCACTACACCTTCTTAATAATTTTGGTGCATCTAATTCTTTTCCAGGACTCCTGTAATTCCTGCCACTGTAATAGCATATGAAATTAATTCCTCTTAGAGATTTCAAGACATTTGCAATTTAAGGTGATTTCTCAATTTTAAGGTGATTTCTTTGCTAAACACCCCAAGTTCCCTGTCTGAACGGCCAGAATTTACTGGATTGAAAACTATGGAAGTGTTTTACCAGTGTGGATAAAACTTTAGGTTTCCCTTTGAGACAATTTTGTAGTTGGATGGCAACATTTCTTTATTTTTCTATTGTTATGGTAATGCCTTCACAGTGAAAGACAACTATTAAGTGATCACCTGCTAAAAATGTTAAGGGTAGTTGAAGCTACAAATTTAGGAGGAAGAGTTTGCTTTCTGAGTTAGAGGTGTTTGGAGTCCAGATTGATAGACCCAATTCTATGAATTACATGAAAAAAAGAATAAGAGGATATGACCTAACCAAAAGGAAATTTTGAGTTTTACAGTAGGCAAAATTAAGAGCAAGCTTGCAGGGTTTATGTGTTTAAATGTACCCCTGTTACTTTTCCTCTGTATTGAGCTTTCTAAGGAAGCCTTATCCTGGCATGTAAGGTGTAATATTCTGTCCATAAATTATAGTTGATCCACACTTTCACTGAGGCATTCTTTAAAAATAAAGATGCACCTTCCTCCAGGTACGTGAGAAGAGAAGGTGGGGTGGTGGTCACATTGTTTGCTCTTCTCTTGGCAGCAGGAACTTGAAAAAAAGTTCAACATTTGGACTTTGAAGGCTTTGTGAACGTTTTTTGTGAGGTTTTCTTGTCTGCTCTTTTTAGAGGGAAGTGGGGGAGTTTTTTGTAGTTTTGTTTTTTGGGGCTGTTTTGTTTTGATTTTTTTAGAAGGGTTAAATTCACCATTGTTACCCCCTTGTTGCTTTGCTAGCAATACTGGAGATAGAAATTCCATCAGTCTGCCAAGTGAAAGTCTCTTATGCAGAAATATGGTTTTGAAGGGGGAAGAAACACGAAAAAACCCACAGCGTGGCTCTAAAAAAGAGTTAGAATGTTTGGTTCCACCTCTAGTTTTGTACAGCTGTTGGGGTACAAAAGGGAGAAATGATTTTCTAATTCTTTCGCAAAATTTATTGTGACTTGAACTCCTGAGCAAGAGATGAAAAGAATCTGTTCCTTTTGTTATTTTTGTGGTTTATTTATCTCTTACATTACCTTTTCTGTAACTTGAGTATTTATATTATAAGTATTTATATTACATCATCACCTTGTGCTCCAAATCACCATACAGCTTTTTAGAAATAAAAATTATATAAGGGGCAGACATTCAAAAGGTTTCACATTTCTTTGATTTTACTTTTATTGCCCCTTCTGAAGGCTCTCCTATTGCTTATTTAAACAAATAGCATTGTTTGAAAAAAGGTAATTAATAGATGGATGGAAATTGCTAGTAAAGGATGAGAACTTTCTGAAACAGAACAGTGGTTGAAAGACTAGGAGGTTTACTTTAGGTAATTTTTTGGGGAAGATCCTTCCTCCAGCTTCTTATTTCCAGTATTTCTGTGGTGCTGAGTGCTGAGTTATGAAATAGCTGTTTGGTTTTGCAGATAAAGCCAAATTTGTAATTTCAAGCTGCTTGGAGGTTGTAAAAGGGAGGCTTCAGAGCTGCTGGAGGGAAGTGGATGCAGACCTGGGCTACTCTGAGTTTAAGGTGGATTTCTGGGAGGGACCAACATGAGGGGGAAGGCTTGGGAAAAAAACCACAAACCTAATTCAGAAGTATGTCAAGCACCTCTGCAATGGAAGGCATATTTGAAGTGTTCTGATAATACTAACCAGTGATTTGCTAAAAAGATCGTTTTATCTCTTTATCATTTGCTGCCTAAATTAGGGAGAGTAGCTGGGGTTTTTTGGTGTAGCACACCACAAATTTAGACCTGATAGTCATCAAGCCATGAGGTCATCTTTAATTATTTATGTATTTTTAGTTGGTTGATGTGCACCACTGAATGATTCACAACAGTGACAGTGATGCTGATGTTCCAGGTGTAAGCCAGAATACAGTCTGTAAAAAGAAGAAAGTGTTGCATTTTCTAGAATGAGTGAAGAAGTGGTTTTGGGGTTTGATAACAGGATTTGTAGTTAAGGCAGAAGGCATCTCTCATCACTCTTACTACTCTTTCAGATACAGTCCAGATTACAAAAAAAGAAAAATAAAAATTTCTGTTATATCTTCTAAAACGCTGGATTTTTTGTCATTCTTCCTGTATATGGATTAATACAGAAAATTATAATTGGGCTTATTTTTTATTTTGGGAAGACAATCTTTTGTTATAAAAGGCATCCCTTTTCCTCATGCTGTATTAACAGCATGTTTCAGGTGGTTGTTTGTTACAACCAAACCAGTGTTTGAACTCGTTGTCTGCTTGCTTTAAAGTCAAAAAATACTCCCCTACCTTTTAAATACAAGTGTACCAAAATCAGGTGTTTGTTTTTAATTTTTGACAGCATATCATTGTTTACTGTGATGACACTCCAGTTATTTTGGGAAGGAGTGTTCCAAACATTGGCTTGCTGCTTTTCAGTTGTGTATATTCAAAATATATATATATCATGGCCCGGCTTCGTGAACGAAGATTTGGGAAGGGCTCTACCCACGTTTGTTGCAAGCGCGTTGGTGGCTAAAAAGGCCAAAAAGGCCAATAAGAGATAGATAGATAGATAGATATAAATTAAAAAAAAAAATATATATATATATATTCAGTATATATGTTTCAGTTGTATATATTCAGATTCCCTGACCACGTGTTGGATGCAATAGGCAGCGAGTCTACAGGCAGGTTAGGAATGTGCATTTATTCAAAAAAACTGGAGAAATTTTCCTGTATTCTTAGCATTCTTTTTTTTAAAAAGCTGTTTTTTCCCCTCCCCTTGTGTTTCAGACATCGATGAGTGTGAGAATGACTTTTACAACGGGGGTTGTGTCCACGAGTGCATCAACATCCCAGGCAACTACAGGTGCACGTGCTATGACGGGTTCATGTTGGCCCATGATGGCCACAACTGCCTTGGTGAGTACTGAATTCTGGCAAAAAAAATCCCATTTTATGGCTCTGGCCTCACCAGTTTGCTGCATTTTGTCATCTGGTGTGTTTTCAGGGGGAGACTTGATCCAGATCACACTGAATTTAAGTTTCTGTTGACCCCAGTTTGGTTTAGACCAAACCCTTAAAGCTGTCACTTTTAATCCCAGCATATCAAAACAAGTGTTTAATATCCCATCTTTAATACTGACCACCAAAGCCCGTGCTGGATGTTTGGCCTTCTTTTAATAAGAAAAGTAATCTGGTAAATATATTAAATATACTGAAATATATTTGGGCTGTTTCTTCCAGTTTTGTAATTCCAGTCATATCTGTAGAACTTCCCCTCCCCTTTTTTCCCTTTCTAGGATATGGTGTATGAACATAAATTACAGAATGTGTGAAGATTTTGAGATCTGTATTTTTTATTCATGTCCATTGCTCTGGTTTAAACAGGTTGAGTTTATCCTCTAAGCTAAATAAGTATATGTTTTGTCATAAAATTTCTTCACACCAATTACCTGGAAATGAACCTTTATTGCTATGGCCAGTTTCCTATACCTGCTTACTTGGTGGTCATTTTTAGTTAAATTCCAGTGCTTAGAGACTTTCTTTCTCAATATTCCCAATATAAATGCAATGACCAGTGTTTTGGTAGAGTCCTAAATTAATTTCAAGGTGATGTTTATAAAAAAGTGTGCGAAAGGGATATTTTTCTGTGTCAGGCTGCAGCTTTACCTTGGTAAAAACTGAGATACTTGCAATAAAAGTCAAGAAATGAGACAGTGAAGCAGAAAACTGAAGTCCAGTATCCCCAGCCTGCACTAACTGAAGCTATGGAGCAACTGGAATGTCAGAGCAAGGATTTGGTTACCCTTTCAGTAGATGTATTTCCTACTGTGTTCCTTTTTAAACTGAGTAGTATTTGTTCATTTGAATTATATATCCTGACCATTGACAAGCTTTTGACTCAAACTTCCAAATTTCATGTGTTATAGAATGAACTAAATAGATTTATTTGCCTCAGTCTGAGGTGGTCAAATGATTAATTGTGCAAGTAGTATTTCTTATACAAAGAGCAGCCACACATTAATTTTAAAAACAAAGAAAAACTCTTATTCTCATTCCAAATTACTTCCATTGTAGTAGGGCAAAAACTTTTTGAACAATGATCAACAAAACTAGTGACCTGATAAAGGATGAACCATTCAGGAGATCTGTGGGGTTTTCTTGGACCTGCTGTCTGTGTTATTGCTCTCTGGTCATGAAACACAGAGGTTAAAGCTACAAGGATAGTCAAATTTCTAATTAGATTTTCATTAAGTTCTACTCAACCACTTGGGTTTTGGTTGTTGTTTTTTTTTTGAAACCAGAAATGTGTAAATGCAGTTGGCTGGATTTAAGAGGCTGCAGTGAGATCTCAAATCAAAACCAAAACATACAAATTTAAATTAGGATTTCTGTAAAATTTTGGGAATTGGTTTGCTTCTTCCAGAAATTTTCTCTTTCACCATGATGAAAGTAGACATTGAAAGGAATCAAAGTTTTGAGGAGCCCACTTTTTTCCACCTGTTCCTGCTTTTTGACAAACCACTTATTTTTTTATGGATTTTAAGGAGACAAAGAATGCTGCACAAGATTAGTAGCAATGTTCTTTCTCCTTCCATCCTTCCTTCCTTCCTTCATTTATTTGTTGGGAAGAGATAATTTGGTTAAGAATTCATGGCTAAAATTTTTACTGGAAAATTCCCCAAACTGTCCTCACAGGAACCTGACTTATTTGGTGTTTTTATTGAGGAACTTCTCAAATATAGCACGAAATGTCACCACAGGATATTCAAATAGGATGAGATCCTTGTCTAGCTAAAAGTCATTTATTTTAGAGCTGCAATCACTTGAAATAGCAGTAGTTCTTTCTCAAAAATTGCTGTAAGTTCTGCTCAGTGGATGCCAGATTGAGATTTGGTCTCATGCAATAAGTTTGAAACCAGTCAAGAAATATGTTTTCCCTTTTCTTATATGAAATACCAATCTGTTTTTTTTTTTATAAGGAATTAGTTCACTGGTCCAGATATTCTTTCTTACTTGATAATTTTTCTCTCCATGAGATAAACTGATTTTTCCTCCTTTGTGTCTTTCATATATTGGGTCATGCTGTCACTTTTCATTCTCTCTCTTACCTTCAGGAAAAATTATGGCATAACTGATCCTCCTTCCTATTATTGCCAAACACTTTGCCCATCCAAATGTAGTAATTTGGAGTCTGTTCTCAGATATCTGGTAAAATCTGTACTGGAATATCAATGGATAAAATGAAAGAAAAACACTAGTTTTCTTCCAGGGAAGAGAAGATGAAAAAGAAGATTAAATGTCATCAAGAATTAGATTTTTACTGGTTTGGTTTTGTATCTCTGCAGAAGTGAAGGAGGCAGTGCAATAGTTGGTTACTCCATCTGGGAAATTCAGAAAGAGCATTGAATTATTTTTCCTTTCTCCTGAAAGTCTCTCATTATCTCACATTAATATTTCCTGCACTGTATAAAAAAAACTTCCTGGGAGGTTATGTGCTGTGTTGGTCTGAAGCATCACCAAGGAAGGGAGTTCTGAATTTTATCATGGATTTCTAAACCTTGGGGTTTAGCTTGCTAGAAAGGTTGCTGAAAGCAATTCTTGCTGACTGAGTCTCCCAAATTTATTCAGCATCTGCAAATAGAAGGTGGAAGACAGTGCCAGGGCCGTTCAGATCAGGAAGCAGAGAGCTTTGCTTCCCTGAATTTCCTTGCCAGAGGGCTCAGCTGATATTCCAGCTGTTCCAAGCCTTCTGAAATTCACCTTTCCCATTCACAGAATGGGAAAAAAATGGGGAATGAAGAGTGTGCAAGAAAAATACGTAGAAACAAAAGCTGATGGTTGTTGGTTCTTATTTGAGAAAACCAGGTAACAACTCCTCCAAATTCTTCTCTTGTCTCCTTTTCTCCTGGAGGCAGACTGTTGTGTGAGGGAATTCTTCCTAAAATATAATTTGTTTTATATTATTTTCTCCTTTGTTCCGATTTGTGGTAGTTGCTTTTTTAATAGGGAATAAGCTTTGCTTTCTTTTGCATGAACACTTCTTGCTTCCAGTCTGCACTCATCTTAACTCTTCTTTTTTTCTAAGGATAAGGATAGGTTCCATGAAGTCCTCTGCTTTTTATGTTTCTCTCATTAGTAAGTGTGCTCAAGATGGTTGCAAACTGTTCTTAGAAAGTATCTTAAAAGATACAAAGCAGCATAGAGAAAAAAATCTATTATAATGTATTCAGCAACTTATTTATTTTATTTATAAAATAGGGTTTTTTAGGTTTTTCTGTGGTATTAATTGCTGTAATGTAGGAACATACATGAATACCTTGCAAATACTAATAGATTTAACCTCAGAAAGTCCTGTAAGGAAAAGTATAATTTTAATTGATTTATAGATGAGTAACTAGGGCAAAGAGATGAAGTTACTTCTCAGTCTTCACACAGGATGATTGAGGCATCTCAATGTCTGCACCAAAAATAGAATCCTTACCCTTCTGCATCCCTGCTTACACACTCTGATTTCAAATATTCTGTGCAGCTGTAGTTTCTCTTACAGAAAAATAGCAATTACTTACTTTTGACATCTATAATACAACATCTCAGTTGATTCTATTGTGTGTTAGACCTCCTGCAGATAAAGTATAGAATTAGGTTTTGATGGTTCAGCCTAGTTCGTGGTTCTTCAGCAGCTAATCCTGTGTCTGACTGAGAAGAATCCTGGGAAGCTGAGTGAACTTCTGGTTATAAATCCAGCCAGAAATGCAGTTACCAATGTGCATTACAGGTTTCATGGATGTTCAGTGTGGTAGGAGGTGTGCTTGGGGCAGAAGGCCTCATTTTCCAGCCTGAATAATGGACATCAGTTTTTTATATTTCTGTTCTTAGATGCTACTTTGCATTTCTGGACAGAGTGACTAAGTCATGTGGAAACCCCTGTGAGGAAGGAGAGGTGGCACTTTCCCTGGAGCAAGGGAACCTGCTCCAGGAGTGGTGTTCCTTGGCCAGCTCTGGTGGGGGAAGCAAAGCAGCAGCTGCAGCATTTGGGAGCCTGCAGCTAAAGGAGAAACTTCTGAGACAAACCAGGGGGCAGATGAGTCACAGGCCTGGAGGTGCCTGTTATAAAATGGGCCTTGGGATCCCTAATTCCTGTAAAACTTCACGTTTGAAATCCCACAGTTTCATTTCTTCTGAGATCTGAGCTCAAGATCTAAACCCAAGTGCCTGTGTTGCAGTGCTCCTTTAATATCTGTTGGCTTATTTTAAGAGAGAAGAGGTTTTAACCGTGGCATGTTGGCTTAACTCCTACCTGGGTGGTACAAATCTGGTCTGACTCAGGTGGCAAAACTAACATTAGAATACACACACAGAGAATCACAGAATCATTTAGGTTGGAAAAGACCTCTTAAGACTGAGTCCAGCCTTTAGATCATCCTTTAAATACATGTATATCCCATCATACCGCTCATCATCTTTCAGTGAATGTTCCAGTGCTCCATGTTTTTCTTTCAAAATAAAGCCAAACCAGTTGGAATCTGGTCAAAATCTGCCTGTTCCTACCCTGCTGTTTGAATGTTCACACTGGGATGTGGGATTGTGGTCTGATCTGACAGTCCTACATGAAGTGGGAGGAGAGCTGCAAATGGATGAGAAATCCTTTCTAGAGCTCCCAGATGTGTAATGTCAAGTAGTGGTACATAACTCAGCATTGCATAATCGCTGCTATGATTAAAGAGACCAGTGTCTTCCTTTTAATTTAGCTGGATTTTTCTTCTTCTCCAGACAGCTGTGCACAATGTGTTGCTTGCCTAAACTCCAAACAAATGCTTCTGTTACTGATGTTTATTTTTCTTTATGTTTCCCAACAGATCAAATCGATTTTTTTTTAATGCAAACATTTTTAATATAAAACTAAGCAGCTTTTGGAAAGTTATTTTTAGTTTAATTTTAAAAAAAATCTTTTAAAGAGAAGCTGAAAAAGGGTCCATTTCTTTGGTCTTCTTCTCCAGTTTTCCTTGCCCTTCTTTCCCAGTTCCAGAAAGATGAGCTGACAGTTAAGTGTTGTCTTCCTCCAGCACATTAGCAGGGCCTCTAATAATATTATCAGTCATAAATTCCCTTCCAGATTTTCATGGTTGGTAATCTCAAACTCCTTGGCAGATGGAGGAAGGTTGAATACACCCAATAGTCTTCTTTTCAGAACTCCTCATTTTTATTAGAACTCATGTAAAAGGATGGTATTTTTTGTACAGAAGGTTAATAATGTAAATCTTGAAGCTCTTTCTCGCTGGAATCACTAGAAATGAGCAGAATTTCAGGACTTGGTGGTTGTTTTATGCCTTAAGAGGGGCAGGTCAGACTCTCAGATCGGGGCTCAGGGATCGAGTTGGGAGCTGTTCTAACTGTGAAGGGCCCAGGCCACATTCCCAGATGGGAAAGGGAATGTATATAATATAAATATCTCTATATTTATATGTATATAATGTAAATATCTGTTTACAGACTAGATGAAAACTGTTGAAATGCAAGGTTTAACAATAGATGTATGTGTATGTTTTAAACCTTCATGAGTTCTGTATTCCTGCAGTGATTAGGTGCTTGGAGCAGAGTAAGAACTTTGGGATGAGGGGAGCCCTGCAAATAGGAGCCCAGAGGTATTTAGCTGCTGAACCTTCCCCAGACAAGCTGCAGTGAGTGCATTCCCAAAAGTCCACGCTGCAAAGAGCACAACAAACTGCATTTTAGTGACAAATGCCTTCTTTCAGCATGAAAAACTTAAAATGCGTTTTTTAAAGTTCTTTATTTTTCGGATGCAAGAGAAAGTTAGTTATTTCTAACATATTTCTTCAGCCAAGTGATTTTTACTGTATTTCTGGTTTCAGATCTTTTATCAGTCTTGTTTGGACTGTACATTAGATTAATAATAGCAGCTGTGATTCATCACAGCAATTTAAAGTATCCAGTCTTTGTGGTATTTCAGAACATGTACTACTGTTCTTCTGACTGATGACTGGGTGCTGAGGAAATATGAATAGCTGGGAGGTAAATGTTCCATAGACAATTCTTAATTAGATGTTTACATGCAAGTTCTGTATATATGTCTGCTTCTCTTACTCGATTGCCTGTAAAAGTCTTCATGGTGCAAATGGTAGCAGGCGATCCCAGAACTCAGTTAAATCTCTCTTTCAAGATGGGTTTATAATATGTTAGTTCTGATGATCTTCCAAAATCCAATAAAAACACGGAATTTTCTCTGTGGTTAGTGGGAAGGTGTCTGATATCCAGCCCTCTCTGAAACTGGAATCTGAACACAGTGCTTTTCTGAGCCTGCTGCTTCTATTCCTGCATCCTAAAGTTTCCCCCTTTTAAAAGTGCTCTAATGTTTGGTCACCCCACATTAATCTCTGGAGTTTAAATGAGATATAACTTTCTTTACATGTTAATTTGCCATATGTTTGCTTTCTTAAGCCAGTGTGATCTGAGAAGTACCGAAACAAGTGAGAGTATAAATCAGCACGGGCCCAAGGTTTTTTGTTAGGTATGGGGAAATAATCAGAAGTGTGGAATAAATCTTGGTCTCTGTCAACTATGAAGGTAGATTCTCAGACTGTCATAATAAATTAAGAAACTGGGAGCTGTGTGACAGCAGCATCAATCTCAGTCTCTTGTTTCTGCAAGTCTTCTTGTTGTCTGAGCCTTTTTTTTTTTTTTGTTTAATACTTACTCCCTGGAGGAGGTAATCAATCACAGTAAAGATTTCTCTACATGGAACACTGAGGAAAGTAAAGAATGGTCAGCTTAGAGTGTGAAGTTTATATGTGTATGTTAAATCAGTTAAATCCCTTGTGGATGCTCTGTCAGTTGGTCTGATAAGCCTGTAGTGTCTTGGTTCAGAAAGCTCAGAGTTTCATACTGTATCCTTACTGCTTCATCTTGTTTGTGTCAGTTTTGTATCTTTTGTGAATTCATCTTAACTTTCTCATAATAGCAAATTTCTAAACAGTCTGCCCTATATTGAGAGGAAAAACTGTAAAATACATTGAAAATAACCAAAGCTTTGGGAGCCACATTGTGTTTAGCACTTACTTTAAAAAAAGGGAGGATGTGTGTTCACCTGAGAGTGCAGGATTTCAGCCTATAATGGATGTGTTTCCCAGTCAGATGTGTGTGCCATTCAAGCCTTCCCTAAGGAATGGTGTCTTTTCCAATGCTAGAAATTGCAAAGATCAGTGAAAACACTGAAGTCACATGAATTACAAAAAGACATCAAAGTGGAGAGCAGCAAAGTCTCCTATTTCAAAGAGAGTCACTGTCGTTGTGCTGTGCTCAAAATGCAGCCAGTTCTTGGCAGGGCTGATTTATGATAAATATTATGATTTATACAATCAAGAAACAGCCATCAAAAAGACTCTCTGCTACATAGTTGCTTAGTGTATTAGAAGATGAAACCTAAGTCTTTTCCAGCATGAATGAGTATGAGATGAAAAGTTGGGAGTGAATTTCCTTGTTGAGTAGATTTTAGGGTTCTCAGCTTTCCGTAGAGCCCTGCCTTTGCTGTCTCACACTTTCCATGGATTTCTGCATATTGACATTATGCCTTTGACTTCAGTGCAAAATGGGCAAACTTGAAAGTGTTGGTCAAACTTACAAGACCAAGGTAGAGGATTGTTTTTCCACTACCATCAGACGTCAGTCCAGTTCCTTCTCTAGCATCTCAAAATACTCCCTGTGTGCACATTCCTCACTGGGGCATAAGATGTAGTTTTGCATAAAAGAGGGGCAGGAAGGGACACGGACTGGTTGATGGTAGTATGTTTTAATATGACTTTTTTGATGACTGTAGCTGGCATCAAAATAATAATAGCAATAATAATTATTCATTAAAAAGTCACTGGGCATATCTGCAAGAATGATTTTCTGGTCACCATCCTGTGCAACCTGCTCCAGGTGACCCTGCTTGAGCAGGGGATTGGACTGGATGATCTCCAGAGGTCCCTGCCAATCCCATCTGTTTTCTGTTTCTGTATTTAAAATATACTTTGTTAAATAAATAAGACCGGAGTAGACATACAGTATTGTGCTGTAGGACAGAGCAGAATTGTTTGAAAAAGTTGAGAAACTTCATTTATTTAATTATTTCTGTTGTTTATTTGGAAGACATAAGCAAGAAACTGCTTCTGAAATTAGTCAGAAACTCCATAAAAGTTACTAGTATGACAGCAATGAATGATTTCTGGACCTGATAGTGATTTAGTAGGATTAGATTTTTGGGGGGTGACCAGTCATTTAGGGCTTGTTATTTAAGATGCTGAGCACTCTGGTCCCAGTGCATCAGAACTTGTGTGCTCACACCAGATATCAGTCGCGATATTTGCTGCCTGTGCTTTCTTTGGTAGGCCTGAGATTGTCTGTATGTAAAAAGTGTTATTTAGTACTTACAAAAATCTTTGAAACTCTCTGTATGAGCATCTTAGGCAAGTCTGAGAGGCTTGATTTTACTCACTTTAGAAATAACTGGATGAGCTCCTGTGAGCTGTAAATTCTGAATGAACCACTGGCTCGGGTGGTTCGAAAGACAATGAAAACTCATTCTTGTGCTCTGGAATGACATGAATATCCCAGATATGAACTGACTTTTGCTTTGATTATTTCAGTTTGAAGTCAGAACTCAAAGAAGAACTCTAGGAAACTGAGCTTCAATTAGAAAGATTCTAACAAGTGTCCAGTTTGTCCCTTCACACAGGCTACTTGTCCATTTGTGTGTTCCCAAGTGCTGGGGAAAAGAATACACAGCTCTGGTGAATTTTATAGGGAAGGTGGAGTTAAGGTGGTTGTTTGTTTTGATTTATTTTGGGTTCTTTGTTTGTGTTGGCTTTGCACTACCAAGCCAACCCCAAACTTATTAAATTCATTCCTGCTTTACATAATTATGATGTTCCTGAAGTCAAGTTTTTTGACTGCTGTTGTTTTTCATCAATAATTCCCCAGTTTGTTTTCAGGTATTTCTGTCAAGAGAAATCAGAGGAAATATTTGTTCTAAATACTGGTGTTTGTGTGGCTCGTGTTTAGGAGAGTGGAAATGCTGAACTTGTTTCATAATACGCCCATTTGCCCAAACATTTTGTGCCAAATGAACCCTTCGTTCACTGAAACTATTCAGAAACTGAGGCTGTGTTTATAAAATCCTTTCCACCAGTGGAGGTGCTTTCAGGAAAATTGTTTTGATATGACCTACAGGAATAATTTTATCACTTTCAAAACATTTGCAGCACTTTTCTGTTCCCCAAAAATTTAATGAGTAGATATATGTCTAAGTCAATGTACCTGAATAAGCCAATATTTTTCAATTCCTGCTGTAATTCTCATTTCAGTGTGTTGAAGGTTGTGCTTCAGACTCTCCCATTTCTTCCACTTTTCATGGACTTCAAGTATTAGCCATATGGAGAGTGCGAATCTGAGAGTCCCCTACCTGTGTTACTGACAGATAAGAAAGAAAATCGTTAATCCAGCCATTTTCTTGGCTTTTATTACCAGAGCTCAGAATAAAGTGCTTCATGTTGTATAGACCTGGAAAATATTCCCAACCTGAGATGAAAATACTGTTTCACTTTTCATGTCAAATTTTATATTTTGCTTGACCCGTGGCAAAATATTTTTTTTCATTTTTGCAAGAAAAAACTCGCAATAATAATAAATAAAATTTTTAAAAAGGCAGTTTTGAGTTAACCCAAATTGGATTTTCCTAATCCTGGCAGAGTCTATAAGTACATGTAAAAGGAAGCAGGTATAAGCAGTAATTAACCTGGAAGAAGGATAGAGAATATTGCTTCAGTTGAGGCTGCAGAAGTTGATGATGCCCAGGGACAAGACAAAGCAAGAGATGGGATGATAATAAACTGCATAATTTACTTGTCTCAAATTTTTCTTTCAGTTGATCAAGACTGCTGCTTGTTTGTATCTGTAATTAACTCCCCTCCAGTAGTTCATGGAGTATTGTTAATCCAGCATTTGCCACTTCGAATGAGAGGATAGAAGATGTCACATTAAGGGACTTCTTGGGCGTTTATTTTGGAAATGCTAAAAGCTGTGAAAAAAAGGTTTTGGTGGCTGGGAAGGACAGAGGGTGGTGCCCAGTTGTTTAAGGAAGGAATAAACAAATATTGTCAAGAGGCTTGAACTCGGTATAACACATGCAGCAGAGTTAAGCTATTGCATTAAATGCATATTTCCTATGCCCTACACAGCAAAAAAAAGTCCTTTGCCAGCCACATTTACACTGTGTTTGTGTAGTGTGAAATGTAAGGAATTCCTCTGTGTGTCACAAAATAGCTACAGAAGTGATTTGGAGCATCCTTTTCAAGCTGTGCAGGCAAACAAGAAGCCTAGTTGGTGGATGTTGAGGTGATATGGGGTTGTAGCCCATTAAAAGACAGAATTATTCTCCAGGGCAGATCATGGCCGTCATTTTAGGTGTTGGATCGTTGTAGATAAGAAAACAGTGGTTCTAGGGGTCAGTTCATTGATCATTTTAGAATTATTTTAGTATTCATCACCCAAGAGCATTCTTCATGTTTCCCTTCTGTAAAATATGCTTCGTTTTTCAGGGAAAGGTAATTTTTCACCCTTTTGGAGGGGTTTTGTTGTTTTTGGGGGGTTTTTAAATGTCTGTTTCAGTAAACATTCATTACTGTAGGATATGTTTTTTGCAAGTGGAGCTTTTCTTAGCAGGGGCTCTGATGAATATTTCTGCAGCTGTGGTCATGAGTGAAGCATTGGATTCAAGGCTGCTCTTTTTCCCTTTCTTCACCAGATTTTTCAGTTTCTCAAAGGAGGGGCCAGAACATAGAATTCTAACCTCAAATAGTGCAAATAGTAGAAAATTGGGGCCCAGCTTATAATTTTGGGTGAAGCCTGCTTTCAGATCTGCTGGAGGTAGAAATGCTGTGCACACAGGTAGTGATGTCTCTCTCTTCTCATGTTCCTCTCTGTGTGCTCATGTGAAGTTTGGCTACAAGAGATGGTTTAGCAGTTCAGTTAGCAATGATTCTCGTTTCCATGGCCCTCTCAGCTGATCCAGTGTCTCCTTCCCTGCCTTCCCAGCATGTCAGCACTTGTATGAGCATTCCAACAGGAGCACCTGCCTGCAGCCTCTAATCTGATACCACTTCCTCTACTCCTACATGCCAGATTTACTCCTTAGGCTTCCATGGCTATAATGAGATCACATCTTCCAAGACACCCACTCCAGCAGAGCATCATGGTACTTGGAGGAGTAGAAAAGTGAAAAGAATGTGTTCCAAATGTTGCTGTCATTGAAGGTTAACTCCTAGAAAAGAGCACTTTTTGTTTTAAGCGTGACGTACTGAGGTCATTTGAATTGTTTCTGTGATTATCTTGTTTGTGTATTGCTGTGCTTCAGGGCTCAGAGTAGATGAGAGAGACAGTACGAGGCTGAGGGGGATTTGTAAGATCAAGAAAGATGCAGAAAAGGCAAGTAGTGAAGGAATATTTACTGTTTCTCACAATAATGGAGTTTGGGGGCCTTCATTCAGAGTGTGAAGCAGCATGTTTGAAATAACCATAGGCATGTCTTCTTGATATAACTCATAGTTAAATTGCAGAAGTCATTGCCCCATCATGTTGGGTTCATTAGAGATTAGAGAAGTTCATCCAGGAAAGGTCCAGTAGGGCAATGGTCTGGCAAGTGATTTAGTAAAGTTCATAGGTATGTGGTTGCTGAAACCTGGGACAGCATGTCTGCACTGGTTCTGTCCCATCTCCACAGTCTTCTCTTGGGTATCAACTACAGGACAGTGTCAGAGATGCTGGGCTACATGTTATTTTGGTATAACTATGATTGTAGTAAATCCAGGAATGTGATTTTTTTTTTTTAATGAGATTTTCAGCCAGCTTTCTGACTAGAAATATTCAGAATATAATGATTTTTAAATCCTGGAATCAGGCACTCATATTGTCTGAGTTTGTGGTTGCTAATCATTTCCCCTGCAAATGCAAAATATCCCAAGTGGTGTTTTGTTGCTAACATTTGAGGAACAGTCTGTAGTGTTGCTATCAGTGGTTCATCTCTCAGTCATGATGTTCTGCACTGGTAAAATAGGCATCTTAGAGAGCTCTTCCAAAAATGTCAAAGAGTAGCTTAGAGGGAAAAAAAATAGCAGGATCAGCTCCCTGGATCATGAGTCAAAGTCCTGTTTTTAGAAGTCTTGATGCTGCAGTAAATACATTGTGCTCTGATTCCCAAATGCTTTGGAGATTTTGAAGGTGAGACTCAGATTTCTCAGGCGCTTAAGTGTTGATGAAGATGCTGACATGGAAGAAAAGTGTCAGCAGGAAGGAAGAGAAGAACCTGGGAGGAAGTGAACAGGCAGACTGTTCTTGGCATTGGCTCTGTGTAGGGTTTCCTTTTCCGTGTCTTCCTGCTGGTGGTTTTGGTTTCAGGTCCCCTCAGCAGACCTTTCCCCCTCCGTTGTGTCCAAGCAGGACACTGTCACAAGAGCTTCTTTAGGCCAAATGCTGCAGGGAGCTCTGCTCCACGTCAGGGTGAAACACCAGTGAAGCTGGTTTGGAAAGTTCATCAGATAAATGAAATGAGAAACTGAAAACATTTGTTTATTTATTAAATGAAACATTCTTCTTTATCAGCTGTGATATTTCCTACCCTTTGATATACTGATCTAGAGGATCTCACCCGGGTACAGAGCACAGGTTTGATTATGTGAGGGCAGTGGGCCAAAAAGCTAGAGGTCTTATGCAAATTCAGATCTGCATTAATTTGCATAATGCTTCTGATCTATGGATCTAGCTATGTATTTATGCATATATGCATCCATTATCTGTCTCCTTTGAAAGATACTTCTCCTTTCCCAGCCTCTCCCTGAGCTGGCTCTTCTCCTGTTCCTGGTTGTCTTGGGTGATGCCTGGCCACTCTGAATCCAGGCCCTCACCTCCCTGGAAACATAGATTTGTCACTGTGGTCTAAATTCTGTATAAGCAATTCCAGTTCTTGTGCTGGGTGTCATCAGAGCTATTTATTTCTAATTCAGAGCTGTGGGAAATGAGTTATTTCTGGAGGATTGTCTTTGGCAAAGGTAATCTCTGGGCAGCCCTTTGTGATGGGCATTACAGGGAGCGGCTTGAGGACATTTATTCACTTTCTCCTAGTTTTTCATCCTCTTTTTGAGGATGAGGGTTGGAGCAGCTGTGTGGAATAACCACCTGAGCTCTGCTCAGGTGAGACTCTTTTTCCATCCTTTTGTGAGTCTGGATTCTGAAGGTTTGTTGAAATCTCCCACCATGGGATCATCAGGAGGATTTTGAGACTCAGCTCTCCTGTAAGCAGTGGATGATGTACTGTAGGAATCACACTTGGGGGTGAAGCCAAGCTGAACGTTTTGTCAGATAAGTAGCCTAGGGAATGGATTTGACTTTGCATACACCAGTTTAAAGGACTGGAAACCTACCCCTGCTGCCTTGAGGCTGCCATCCTCAGAGAGACAGTCTGGTCCTGAATGGTCAGTGGTAGCTGATTTTGTGCAAAAGGTTATGAAAGAAGACACAATGTTTGTTCTAGAAAAAAAAATCCTTTTTATTAAGAGTAGAGTAATAGAGCAAGTGAGCTTTGTATTCGTGCTCAATCTGTTTAAGTTTTTAAAATGGGTTTAGTTGGGGCTTGAAGTAAATTCACTTGTTTGAGTGAAGGGATTTTATGCCATAAATGCCTTTTTTCATGTGTCCAGAGTTAGGCCCTGGGGTGCAGGTCTCCAGCAGGTGTAAAGTGTCAGCCAGGGTGGCAACAATCAAAGCTCCTGAGAATCCACCCTCAGTTTTTTCAAAACACTCAACAGCCATGTTTGACATGTAGAGCCACCAAAACTGGAGCTTTATTGAAAACCTGACTACTTATTTTGGTGCTTGTGTGGAACTTAATCTCTAGAAAATCTGGTCCAAAATTCAATGCACTATTGATGTTTACAGGTTCAGTTGGGTAACTTGATCTGAATTGAATGAAATTACACAATAAAAGAAAGGAAAAGCCTCTTTGGCAGCAATCTCTTTTGTGAGCTTTGAAAAAATTCAGAAACATGAAGGATTTATTCCTACAGCTCTACCAAAGCTTGAGCTTCTTGGAGTTGATGGAATTCTCTCTTCTAACTTCAGAACACCATTTCACCCTATTCTCTAAATTGGGTTACTAATAAACTGATCATAAAGTGACTTCATTGGAAAGACAGTTTAGCAAGTAAATAATTCAATAATTATTTTCCAGGCATTGATGACCAGTAGATTGGTTGGTATGGTGGATATTAAGCACCTTTTAAGAACTGTAGTAATACAAAGTGCTCCAAAAAGCCTGACCTAGAAGGACTGAGGCCTGAGAAAAGAAAATATTAGTCCTGCACTATCAAGCCAAGATCCATTGGAAGGCATGTAGAATGGAGATAGGGATATAATAGTCCTAAATCCAGCTGTTCCTTTTCAAGTCCTTCTCTTCAAAAATGCATATTAAAATAATTTTGAGGCAAGTAATTGAAAACAATTGGCAGAAATTCCTCATAGTAAAGCTTTTTTAAAGAGTTTCAATTGTAATAATTTTATCCCAGCATATGGATTTGGGGCTTGGTGGTAAATTGAGCTGTCTCTTTATGGAAGTGGTAAATCCAGCATTTGCTATCAAGAGCAGAAAAAAAAATGTTTATAAATCATTGCATTTGTTTCAGATTATTCATCAGAGCTGGAAGGCAATTGTTGGAGTTATTTGTGATATTATAAACAGAGCTCTGGGAAGGCCTCGTACTTTGTAGCATAATTTGGGGGTTTGTACATGTACCAGCTGAGACTTTTTCCTCCAGTAAGTGTCCAGCTGATCTTCCAGAGAGGAGAATCCAGATTCCAGTGTGCTGTTTTGAAGGGAGCAGGTTTGAGTGGCACTAAGAGGGCAGCAGGGCTGGGAAGGCAGAGGAAGGCTCTAACTAGGATCACTTATTTATCTTCCCTTCTTGTGCAGCAGTAGGCAAGGAAAGTCTTCACTTCTCCTTTTCCTGTGCACTCCCAAGCTCTCTGATGGGGGTTATGAAAATGTTCAGTTCTGGAACTGAGGGCAGGAGGGGATTTCAATACAGAAAATTTGAGGCAATAGTGCTTAACATTTCCTGGTCAGTAAAAAAACGAGGACTGTCTACACACTTGCATTGTAGTTCAAGACAGAAGGAGCCTGCCTGGTTTCCCTGGGTACTGTAATTACCCGGGAGCTTTTTTTTCTCTGTGAGAAAGAGCTCTGATTTGTGCCACATGAAGTGCAGGCAGCACCCCAGCACAAATAACAGGCAAGGGGCTGGAACTCACTGGCCTTCCTGCAGTAGTTGCTGGCAGACTTTTTGCAGCCTTTCAGAGTCTTCTGGCCTTGCCTGCAAAAGTACCAGCAAACCAGCTTGGTTTTACCTTAGTGTGTTGTGGCCAGTCCTGGAGGAATTAATTTCTGCTGCAGCTGTGCCAGCTCTTTTGAGGTTTTGGGTGTTGTGGATCATTTACCTTTGTTGTGGGTTTTTTGCCCCCTCCAAAAACAAAATGAAAGCAAAACACACACCAGCTCAATTGCTGGCATGTTGGCACATACTGTGAAATAACTAACTGGCTGAAGAGTCCTCATTTAAAAAAAAAAAAAAAAAGGAAAACATGGAATTTTCGAGTGGCAAGTTGCTCTTATCAAAAAAACCCCCAAAACAAAAACCAAACAAAAACAAACAAATGAACAAACAAGAAAAAACAAATTAACAAAAAAACCCCAGAAAACAGATATGATTCACTGTTATGAGCAAAACAGGAGAGTTGCAAGGTTGAGTGTGGGTCAGGTATCTCTTAGTGGCAGTGGTTTTCCAGTGCTGGAACACATCTCTGTTCAACACACCACACTGTTATGGCAAAGAGAAGTGATGGGGGATAGGCAGAGACCCTCAAAACAGCCAGTAGCTAATGCTGCCTTTGTGGTTTTATATATTTGCCTATTAAAAGGACAATACAGACATGGAACATTTAGATTTAAGAAGCCTTCTTTTCATTAAACAACATTAAACAAACTGACAAAGTAGGGGGTTATGACTCCAGTAATTGAAACATGCTGTTCTCTTCAAGACCAGGACTCTATAAAGACTCTTTTCACCCAGTAATACCCTTTGTGTTTGCCTGTTACCCCTGCTAAAAATTACTGTAGTCCTGAAGTATGTCTTTCCAAGTGGAGTGGGAATGACAGAGTGCAACACCACGCTTGGCAGATGGGGTCACAGCCTTTTTAGGACCTTAATGTTCTTTGTGCATTGGAAATCAATTTGCAGCTCGGAATACATGGAGATGTAGCTGGACTCCCCTCCCCACTGTTTGTTTTTTTTATGTTAACTTTAAGCCTGGGATGCAGGAAAAATAATTAGGCAGAATAATTTGGATTAAGTGATGGCATTTGGGTAGTTTTCATTAGCCTTTTTATGGCTTCTTTGCTCCTCCGGGTGTATATTCTGAATCTGTTTCTTTTTCCTTCTCTCTTCTAGATGTTGACGAGTGTCTGGATAACAATGGAGGGTGCCAGCAGATCTGTGTAAATACCATGGGCAGCTATGAATGCCAGTGCAAAGAGGGCTTTTTTCTGAGTGATAACCAGCACACCTGCATCCATCGCTCCATTGGTAAGTTCTTGGCGTGTGAACTCTGTGTTCAGTCAGAAATGCTAAAACAGTCTGAGTTCTGTTGGTTTGGTTCTGTTTTTTTAATCCCCAGAGCTCCCAAAATCATTTTGCTGGTTGGTTGGATTGATTGATTCCTCTGCTACTCAAGCTTGTAGCGGAGCCATAAATAAGACGATGGAAAAGGCTTTAGTTTGACGCAGAAATTATGCTTGATTTGCACAGCAGACTCTTTGGGCAGGCAGAGGCAGATGTTCAAATTTCCAGGAATTAAAAATCTCTCGTCTTCTTTGCATAGCAGTTCACCTGTCTTTCAGCTGGGAAAGGATGGCATCCTAAATCCAAATGAACAGCTTGGTACTTCTGGAAATGATAAAGGTTATGTGGGGGTTTTTTTGCCAGTTGTGTAACTCATTACTTCGTTGCAGACAGGTCATGGCTGATCTTGCATTGACACAGCACTTTTCTTTGGTTCAGTACCCTGGCCTAGGGTGGGTTAGAAAACTGCTTCTCTGTTGCCTGTGCACTAGTGGGAGAAATAAGGAATCCCTGCAAAACTGGATCCTTGTCTGCTGCTGGTTTTGACCAGAACAAGCAGCTCTCCCTTTTCTATAGATATCAGACATGGAAGACAAGTTTGAGTGGAAAGGGAGAAAAGAAAACAACATAGCTATAAATCTTTGCAATTAAGTGGACTCCTGTGTTCATTCAGACTTCTGTGACCCTGGCAGCAATGGGAATATATTCCAGCAAACTCATTTCCCAGTAGGCAATACAGGATGACAAAGTAGCGAGATGAGACTGGTGATCAACAATGTAAGCATGCTGTAAATTCCAGCAAGCCACACAAATGGTTCTGAGCTGTTTCAAGGGACTAAAATGAACCAGAAGACCCTACTTGAGCACAGGGTATGAATTTAGTCACTCTGTTGACAAGAAATCTCACAAATGTAAGTGTCTTTATGGCACTGCGTGTCTGCTTGCACAGAATTGTAAGGACAGGTAGTAATTTGGATGTTCAGAATTATGAATCCCTGGAATACACTCACAAGTCCACTTTTTAGCGTGATTATTAAGTTTTAAGCAATTGAGGTGTTTTGCTTATGACAAGAATATGCAATTAAGCTCCATCAACCAGTGTATTTAAAGGGTTGTTATCTAATAGGCTTTTAGTCATTCTTTTCAACATAAATTTCTGTCCAGTGTAAAGTAACCCCAACACAAAGATATCTAACAAAGCAAGGAATAGTAGCTGGAGGCTTAATGAAAACCAGTTGAAGAGTATTGTGCTACAATCATTATTTCAATTTGCACATTATAAAAATTCCCAGCTGTAATAAAAAAGAATTTAGTTATCTGAGATGGAAACTAATTAAATAAATGAAAAATGAGACTCTAAAGGCAAAAGTTTATTCTTTATTGAGGGAAAAGGGTAAGTTTTTATGGCAAGGAGGATTCCTGGTTTGCCCCAGGGACTGGGAGAGTGGATTTGAAGGCTGACTGCTGTGTGCACATAATAAATATGCATGGGAAAATATATTTGTGCTAACTTGTTTACGAAGAAAATGTCATGTAAGGCATGGATGTTTAATTTGAAGCAACACCTTAAAATTATTTTAGATCTGAAAAAAAAACCAAGCAAACTACCAAACAGACCAGTGGGGATTGCAAAGTGTTTTATGAACAAATGGCTTGTAGCTTTTCAGAAGTAAAGTGTCAATTTACAGTGACAGCAAACATTGCACTGTAGTGATCCCCCCAGCAATACATCAGGTGGGTGTGCTGGAGGAAGGAACTGAGATGAAATGATCTCCTTCACTTGTCAGAGGTGACTGAACTGCAAATAGTAAACAGGCACGGTGAGAAAGCAAGTGGCTTTTTTTGTGTCTGTGTTTGCTTATTTTTGTGTGTCTCCCTTGTAAATGCTGCTACAGAAGCTGTTGGAACACAAAAATACACATCAACATGTTTAGCTGTGCCTGTACCTCTGTTGGTAGACGAGGCTGGGGTGGACAAAGGCAGAGCACACAGTCCAGACACAAAGGCCTTGACATGCCAAAGCCCTTCAGCAAGTTTGAGGGAGGAACACATCCCTTTTTGCACTAACCAGGCAAAAGAATGGTGTCTTCTGATATGAGGTGCCCTCCCTAAAATTGGTGGCTGCCATGTGAATTTTCTCAGCCCCCAGAGACACCCTGTGCCCTGTGGTTTTTGGGGTGTGTTGTGGGGTGCTCCCGCCCACAATTGTGGTTATTACTCCACGTTGGAGTTCATGATAGGATATTGTGGACAAAAAGGATTAATGATCCACAGAGAAATACTAATTTTGTACCACTGGCAGGCCAGGCTGACATTAAAGTCAGAGCAAACCCTGGTGTCCCAGCATTTGCTTTGTTTCACTGTCTTTCTACTGAATTCTTATGTTTAGTCTCAGTACCTTTGGGGAGGATGCTGTGCCCAGTATAACTTGCCTCATTTATTTTTGCATAAAACTTAATTTGCCTTTGCTGAGTCAGATTTTGGTACGAGTTTGCTCACAGTAATGATGGCAACACCAGGGAGAGAGACTGGGAGGTTGAATAGATCGTAAAAGATACAGAGAACTTAACAGTTGTTTATCTTTGTACATCTTAATTGCAATACTAGGTGTGAACACTGTGAATTATACCAGAGACAGGGTTGTGTTTTCCTCGTGACTTAGAAAGAAAGCAGAATAAAACAGCTGTTACTGTATCATCTCCAGCTCCAGAGGGAGCATGTGTTTAATAAATGTGGAGATTAGGATCCTGGACTACAGCTGTGACTGAGTCAGGTGAGTGGGTTATGGCACATTTTCCCTTAATTTGATGATAAGCCAAAAGCCCTAATTCAGCAAAGCCTCAGGGCACATCCTTAATGTCCTAATGTTAGCAAAGTGGGTTAAAAATCTGAATTGGGCTTGAGGAGTAGCAAAATAGACAGAGTTTAGCCCTATGTCTGTATCTCCACTGAGGTTCAGAGTGATCACATCCTTCTGGAGTTCTGTGGCTGGGAAGACCTCTGTCACTTCACATTCCATCCCCTGAATGTCCACCTCAAGCATAAGGCATATTATGTCTGCTCATCATTCACTGCCAGTGTTTTTATACAGCTGGTACCAAACTGGACAGGAAGGTGCAATTCTGAGTGATGAGAAGAGGTGGAGAAGTGCTGGGTTATAAGGCTCAAATGAAGGTGGACTCATCCAATGGTGGAAAAGCCCTTTACACAGTTGTCACTGTCATTGTGGGACCCCTGGTGGCCTAGTGGTTAGCATGCAGGACTCTCACTGCTGCGACCACGGGTTCGAATCCCAAGTCCCCCGGGCAGATGGTAGCTCGTTAGCCCTGTGAGGCCATCCATCTATGAGAAGGTCACTCTAAACAAACCTACGTCCTGAGGACCTCACTGCCATTGTCCAAGCTTGCTTGGCCCCGGCAGATGAACCTTAGGATTAAAGGGTGGGCTCAGTTCAGCGCAGGCTGTGTCTCACCTAAAAAATCCATTGCGCAGGCTGGAAAGGTAAAAAGACCTTTCCCCAGATCTTCGTTCGCGAAGACTGGCCATTATTACTGTCATTGTCAAGCCTGTTAAAGACCCATTTGGCAAGGAAATGCTTTTTCACTTCCCCATATCCCATTAGCCCTCTGTTCTTAGCAGAGTTAGGGAATTTGACATAAAGTCGAATTTTACCACAACTTTTAGCAAATTACTGTGCAGCAAACAGAGTCTCAAAACCAGCTTGTCTCTTTTCTGCACTAAAAGTGTGCCAGTTTAATCCCAGAGGAAAGGGGAACATGCTAAACCACATTGCCTTGCATTTGTCATGGGCTGAGGAGCATTATGAAATGGGTTACCTTGCTTGTGCTGATACACAGAGGCTTGTTAAACTTGATTATGTGTTAAACCCTTGTTAATTTTGCAGTAGTAGCACACGAATCCTTTAGTCAGCTGACCTCAAACTACAGAGTTTCTTCTGGTCCTGAGGGTTATAAAGCCACCTTTGTTCAATTTTTTTCTTGCCTGTTTTCCATGATTTTTTTTTTATTCTTTACCTGTCTTCTTAGTCCAGTGTGATTTTTTTGGTGGCACAATAATGTGTTAGGACTCACTAGGAGGAATCATGGTCCCCAGTCAGTGCAGGAAGGGTTAGAGCTGGGATTCTGGGATTCTTTATTCCCATCTCTGGTGCTGATCCCCTGTGAGACTCTGGGCAAGAAGGTTATTGTGACTCAGAACTTCTGCACTAAAGCACTTTAGAGGACAGAGGTGTATTTTCTACAGAAAGCATAATAATCTATTCACATTTATATCCATGTGGAAGGGTGACTTTAAATAATTAAGTGTTGCCAGCACTGTTCCAGACTTTATGAAGTACAAGGTTTCTCATCTCAACTATGAAAGCTCTTTCATAATGATGTAACCAGTTGAATTACTCCATTACTTGAACATACATCACCACAGGTACCCTGAGTGCAGGCATCCCATTCACAGAACAATCCTATTTGTCTTTTCTAATTGGAGTCCTAATGTGATTGTAAAGGAGAGGAATATATGTAAAGCAAATTTTAAGGAAATCAATCCTTGTGCTTTTAGAAAACCTTTCAGGCTGCATAAGTTTTATCTTGGAAGCTTTTTCCTAAACCTGCACACAGTATGACCTAAATGTAATAGAAACTTGTCTGTTTATACATTCCCATGGTACATTTAGAATAAAAAGTTCAATTTTTTATCTTTCACAGAATATAGGATACATATATATATATATGCACACTATTTTAAGTCTCACTGTTCCCTGTTAGAAACGTATAACCTTTTAAAACTGTGTATAAACCACAAAAATTGCTGTACTTCAGTTTCTGGGATTCCTACTCACTCCAGCAGCCTGTGTGAAGACATCTCAGTTATCTTTCTCCGTTCCTCTGGAATGGGAGGAGTTTTTAATTTGCCTGGAGGGAAGATGCAACAGATGAAAATACTTGGTTTAAGTAAAAAGTAATTTCTGTTAGACCTGAGCTCCCTCCCCTTGCGTGTGAATGACTTACCAGGACTAGGACTAGTAAAGTTACACTGGTGTAAAACTATTTTCAGTGTCATCTGACTTGGGTTCAGCTGTGAGGGGAAGCAGTAATGATCATAGAATCATAACAACATTATTAGTTTAGGGCTAGATGTGAGATTAAATAGTCTGATAGAGTCATAGAACAGCCCAGGTTGGAAAGGACCTCCAACCTTCTATGGGAAAGGGAGCCTAGATGATAATATCAAGTGCTCTGGCCACATCTTGAAAACCACCATCCTTGGGGACCCTACTATGCCCCTGAGGATGTTGTTACAGTGAAAGGTTGTTCTCATTGTAAAAATTACCTTTCTTAATGTCAAGATAAAACCTCTGCCACTTGTACCCGTTGCCCTTTATCTTTTCTCTACTTCCATCCTCTTCGTAGCCACCCTCTAAGCACTAGTCAAATAAAACTGAGTCTATCCAAATTAAACTGCAAAAGCAGAGTTTTAAGTATCAAAGTTGTCAGTAAGTTTTTTGGGGTTTGGGTTTTGTGTTTTTTTTTTTGTTTTGTTTTGTTTGTTTTGGGTTGTTTTTTTTTGTTTGGGTTTGGTTTGGTTTGGTTTTTTTGTTCTTGTTGGGGTTTTTTCCCTCAGCTTTTCTCTTTAAGGCCTTCAATAAATGTCAACTTAAATGGTGACTGCTTAGGATGGCATAGAATTGGAGGCAAAGGCACGTCACTTTTGGCTCACAAAAATTCTAAATGCATCTGAGACCTGAGGCTGCAATCTTTCTTTTGTAGGTGAGAAAACTGAGGTGTAAATATGACAGTATTTTCTAAGACTCTGTTGGGACTGCAGGACAGATTCCCTGTAGCTGCAGTCCTGTTGCTCAGAGCAGCCCAGGTGGAAACCAGGATGTGAGGAAATGTTATGTGATGAAATGAAGAGAGAGTTTCAGTATATCCCAAGTTGCAGAGTTAAATACAGCCCAGTAAAGTTGGTTGCTGGCCTCAGTTGAGTTCCTAGGGACCAATTCAGCCCCATATCACAGTCACATTCAGCAACACGTGATGAACCCTCTACACACTTTACCTTAGTTTTGTAGCTCACTTGCCTTCTGAAAGAAAAATCTTGTGTTTGAAAAGTTTCTTGGACTTTGAATTAGTTTTAATTCAGAAGGAAAACCAGATTTTGTTGAGTAGCCAATACGTGTTGTTGCTTTGCTTCATCTGGGATTGAATGTACCAGTAAACCAAACCAGTCAGCAGGGCACAACAGTGGGGAGTTAATTGAAACTCAAAGGAGAAATTTTCCAACACTCAGGAACAGGAGCAGATTGCCAGATTTTTGCCTAGAAATCTGGGATTGAATTCCAGGAGTGTTGTGCAGAAGCTGTCCTGTAACAGATACCAGATTTAATATTCTGAAAAGAAAACAGAACATACAATAATAGTAAAAAAACTAAAGCCTAGGTGCACCAGGAAACATCACCTGGTAGGTAATCTAGAAGTCACATGCATATAGTGCTTGAACAGTGGTAGATGCCCAGTGGAACATGACTGAGTGACAAACTAGGACATGCAGGTAATTTCTCAATAAGGAAGAATCTGAAATACTTTAATGGCTGTTTTTTCTGCATGGCTCCATTGCTAATGCCTATGGAAAGGATGAAGCTAAAGGGGGAAAATGAAGCTGGAGATGCAAGGAAGTATGTCTTGGAAAGAGCTGCAGCAGCCTGACAGCCAGGCAACTTGTCAGGGGGTTTGTAAGTCAGACCAAAAATCTCTCCACATGGCGTGACAGAAAGGGCAGTGACCAGTCTGGAGCTCAGCAGCTCCACTGGAAGTGCTGACAAGGTGGAGAAGCTACACACCAGTGGGAAAACACACTGGAAAGCAGTACATTAAAAAAAAAATTAGAAAGAGAAAATATGCAAAGAGGTCTTTCACACTCAATCCTTCAAAGCATTGGAAGTGAACCAATGTTCTGTTCTTACTGTCTGCTCTGGATATAGCAAGATTATAGCAAATAAAAGAACTGATGTGCTTTTTAAAGGCCTCTTCAGCATCCAGTTGACTGAAACATCAGGTGAGAAAGATCTGGGAAGAATATTAAGCCAGAGTGTACTGGAAAAAAAGCTTGCATTCGCAGATGCACACAACAAATGGACTCTGTTTTAAGTAATACATTTAAGTAAATGTGTTGTATTTGTCATGGTGTGTCTGGGCCTGCTCTGAATACTGTGTAAGGATGCTCAGCATCTTCTGTAGTCACTATGGGTCTCTCCATGTATTTTTATTGTATTTTTTGCTCTGGAGAGAAATCGGGCACAGACCATGTTGCAGGCCCTGTTCCTCTTTTCTGCTTTTCTTTTGCAGACATGTGATCCAGCAGGAACTCTATAGACTGATACCATGATGTGGTTTTGGTTATAAACCAGCAGAAATTGAAGATATGAGTACCAAATACCTGTTCATTTATACTGTTAGCCTCCTGTACACGGTGTGCATTTCATGAGTTCTGTTAATTATTCAGTTCCATGTAATTATGTTTGAGGTTGCTCTGAGCTACTCTGAAATAATTTAGGAGTTAATGGCAATAAGAAGGAAGATGCTTGTATTTAATAGCTGTATATATTTTGAGCCTAAGAATACTTACATACTTTGTTAAGCTTCATATCTTAGAAGTCACTGTGAATGCATTCATGGCAGGAACTTTGTAGTACCACCATGAGATATTTTTAAGAGGGGGCACAAAGGGAGAAGGGAATGAGATAAAGGTATGTCAGGTAAACAGAAAAAAGAAGGAAGAGAACCAGCCAGCCAAGTGGGAATGAGGTGAAGTGCAAGAGAACAGATTGAAAATGAAAAGAAAGGTGAGAAGCAGCATGAGGCAAAAATCCATCCTTCTCTCTCCTTAATTCCATGGCTCACTACTGACATTTCTTTTCAGTATCTGCTCCCTTAGAGTTTCCTTTTCATTTGGGTAACTTCTTTCCTGTATAAACCACAGTATAGTCATAGCAGCAATGTCTTTGGAATCTTATTTTCTCCTCTCAGTGGAATGGATCAGGTACTGAGATTGCAAAGCCTCCCTGCCATCATGCACAGGTCATCAGGATGACACCCCTGCAAGGGTTCAGCTCTTCAATTCTCCCAGGAGCCAAAAAATGCAGAAACGGAGGTGTTAAGTGTAACAGGGAGCTTTGTGTGCTGTTGGAGTTACTCTCTGAACTATGTTCACCATTGATAAGAGCACTGAGCTCTGCAGCAAATCAATTAACCTGCATTTTGTGCACGATACCGTGGTGGGACCGATCGTTTTCAAAGGGCTGTGCCTGACTTATCAGCACTGAGAAGCTGCAGATAAGCTTTCTTCTCTTGTTCCAACATAAAGCATTCGCCTCTGAGTAAAAGCAACAGCACTTTTGGCCCCCTTTGATACGGAGCACCTCCTTTAAAAGTTCTTCTCTGTGTTTATAGCTCACTAAATCACTGCACATGCAATGTGAGCCCAGAGTATCCACTTTTGCTGCAAGCGTGGTGTTACATCGGTGATTTACCAGAGCTGGCAGATTTTCTGCCTACAGTTAACATGGGCAGAGGATAATATAATAGCTGCTATCTTCAATCCATATCAAACTGCAAAGTACCAGACAGGCCAAAACTAAGAGCCTCCTTACTAAAACATTAATTTTTGACAGAAATCCACATGATCAGGGTTGGCATTTCAGTATTTAGCGTAATGAGAACTGGTTATTTAAAGTGACATTTCTTTGCAAGGCTACGAATGCCAAGATGGGGAAGCAGGGATGGGAACTGTTCTTCTGCTGTGTGTTTCTCATTCTGCCTGCTTCAGAAGTGAACTCCTAGTTATTTGCTTTTCTAATCACTAATTCGCTAGAGGATGTTGCAGGAGTCTCCAAAAACTACCTCAGGACTCTAAACCCCCTCTGAAACAGGAGCTGTTATTCCATGTGCTCTGACTTATAGATATGGGAGGCAGAAAAGTTAAATAATTTGCCTAGAGTTACACAGGAAGGCTGCAGAAATCACAAGAACTTTCCAGAAAAGCTGTGAAGGGCTCATTTGACAGAGCATGCAGTTTAATGTGTTGATCTCACCAAATCTGTTTTGTTAAGCTGGGGATCTGTTTTTATGTGTGCTCCTACTACGAACAGAATGCAGATACCCTGAGCCCCCATTCTTTTGGGCTGTTATTTAATTCCCTTCTTTCATCCCTGGTGCACTTTAACATCAGTGATTGATGTACATGTTTAGAGGTCAAAGTGTAGCACAGGGAACCGGGTGGGTAACGGTGCATTTTGCAAATCCTGTCCTCTCCCGCCTTTCCTTCCCACACTTTTTGTTCTTTTTGTTCTCTCTTGGCTCAGTGTTGTAAATTGAACAATTTCTGATGGTGCCAGGCAGCTTGACTTCTTACTGAGATTCAGGATGCCTGATGGGACTCTACACTGTGCCTTTGTGCTGGGAAGGGCAGCCAGACTGACACTGGAAGTGGGGAGGTTCTGGAAAGTGAGGTGGAATCCAACCACCTGAACAAGTCGACAAGATGTTTCCAAGGTTATTTTTGACAGAAGTTTATTCTTCCACTAAACCAAATTTAGTTCTCCGGAGTAGCTGATTTTCTTGGAAAAATAATAATTATATTTTTTTTTAGAAAAAATCATAGGAAAAAAACCTCTGAAACATTTAGACCTGGAGGTATTGCCCTTGGCATTCTGTGGAAGTGGTGGTTAGGCAGCCCCTTGTGCCTCCATGGGTGGCTGTTGTATTGCTCTGCAGCACAAATATCCATGAACCCCAATAGCAGGAGGAGAGATTGGTACAAGAAGCAGCTCAGACATGAACCCTGATTTGCTGGGTGAAGGAGTGTCTTCCTGGGAGTGTCTCTGAATCGCCCCTTTCCCTTCCCAGGTGAAATATTTCAGAGTTGGGGGAGCTTTACAGGAAAAGGCCAAGCTAAACTAAGAAAATAAGGGATGCTGCCAGCTCTGCCAAAGGGCAGCATTCAAGCTCTGTCTGCCTGCTCTTCTCCAGGACTGTGTTTCTGCTCCTCATCTCTCTAAGCAAAATGCTTTCAGAACTCCCTCTAAGCTTCCCAGGAAAAGCTATCATTTGGCCTAAGTGCTTACTTAATGGGTATTTAGTTACTCTGCTCTAATAGGAGTCTGAAAAACAGATCATAAAAAAAAAAACCTGTAATGAGCTGTTTTAAAGCAGGATTTGTACTTTCCTAATCTGTGTCTCGCTCTTGAGTCCTGAGTAGTATGTTTACCTGGAGATTTGTTTTCAAAAGGCTTTCTGTGTAGATCTAAACATGACTTTTGGAGCATTTGGAATTAGTTGAAAATACCCTCTGCTGTTCAATCTTCTGAGAATTCCCAGAAAGAGATAGGGAGCTGTCATTCCTGTGCCCTCTCTCAGAGAAGCTGACCACTTCCTGGCCAAATGAACTCTGAATTAATCTGGTGGATTCCCTGGCAGGAGCTACTGAAATGTTCTGTGGAACAGCCCCATAATAGAGCAAAAAGCCAGAAAAATTATAAAATCCGAAGAACACAGGCTGAAATTCTCAATAGTTAGATCCTTTAAAGGGAGCTAAAGGATCCTCCCTGGTGGGAGCAGGACAGCTCTGTGGGTTTTGTGTTGTTCTTGTTAACTTCATGCAAGAGGGGCATTAGATGACTAAAGGAATTTTCCTGTTGTCCAGACTGTGGGATATGTATTTTAAGGCAGCTCTGAGTGTGAATGGTACCACTTCTGAATGTCCATCAAAGTCCCTTCTCGCTCTCAGCTATCAAGTGCCCAAACCCAGAATATAAATAAATGTATCTCCAAGCACTCCAAGTTTATTTATATGTCCTTTGGTTAAATATTTTATAGGATTGTTTTGTTTCTTTTGTTTCCTCTAGAAACACCTGCAGAGCCCTCCATTTCCCTCCTAGTGTTTGTTATGACTCACTTCATGGAGATACTTCTGTGCTGAGCTATACAAAGTTGACCTGTCTCAAAAGCAACATTGTGGTCAGGAGTGTGGCTGTGTTGAATGACATCCCATTTTCCCTGTTTCGTATTTATTCTCTCTTTGGACTTCCACAAGTCCTGTTTACAGGTAGAAACAGGATTTCCTTGCTTGAGATCCAGAAAAACACTGCCATTTTTTTCCTGCTTGCCTTGACCGCTGACAAACACTGCCCAAATTAAAATCCATGTTCACTGTTTAGCTGATGCTTTTCATCACAGTGTAGAAATCAAATACAGCTGCTTATCAAGAATTCTATTTTTCCATGCTCCCCTATGCACAGCAATATTGACTACACTCTGTTTACAGTCTTCTGTTGACCTCTTGCAAACAGCCCATAGATTCCAAAGGATTTTCTCCACCTTTCTTTTCTTAGATCATTAAAACCAGAGATGGCTACAAACCAGATATGCTGCTGTGCTTGTTTCCATATTTCCAATGTATCACCATCTTTGCTCATCCAGACCCTTCAGCTCCTTGCTCCTTTTTTGAAAGTGGAATGCACAGGTGTACACGTGGTGACTGGGATGAAATACTGCAGCACTGTTAGCCCATGGGATCTGTGGAGGCCTATAGACTGCTCCAGTCACTGCTGTGGTGTTCCTTCTGAAGTGGAGATGAGGTTCCTGCCTCATCAAACCGGTTCAGACATCCACCAACTCCCAGCAGTCTCAGTAGAGTTTGAACTGGCATCATGAGACTGAACATCTGCCAACAACAGAGATTGAATCAGAAGGTGAAGCAAATCATGATGATTTCTTTGGGGTTGCACTGTTGTGCAGGTAGAGAAAATTGTGAATAACTGTGCTACAGTGGTTGGTAAATTCTCACTTTCTGTGGAAGACATTGGCAAGTCATTTCACTAAACTGTGGGAGAGAAGTGTCTCCAGGCTCCACACAGAACTTTGGGAGAGTGAAAAGAAACTGCCAGAAAGAAACCAATATATAAATGGATTAAAGCCAATTTAGTAGTGAAGGATATGCTTGCATGGCAATTGCAAAGCCTGCTGCTCCCAAATGATTGTTGTGGTAATAAGAGGTAGGTAGCACTGAAGCAGAGCTGTAAACAGGTGCTGAGATAGGCACTTGGGCACAGAAGAGAGCCTGCCAGTTTTAGGGTGAAGAAACTATTTTGCAATGCCAAATAAGCCTCAATGTACAGAAAAAGAACACTGATATGACAGCAGCAGTGTGGTTTGTGTACACACTGGATGTTTCTCACCCTGAATGTGCCAGCAGAGCATTTAGACCTCTGAGAGAAGCAGGTTCTTCCACTTTCACACCACTACTGCCCTGTAAACATTTCATTCATTTCTGAAGTACAGGTTGCAGATTAGACTTCCACTCATTGTGTTGGTGATAGCATTTGGTCTTAAATGCCTAATAACATAGGACTGCTATTTCAGGTGCCCTCACGTGAAATCTGATGCTGAGTGCCCCAGGAAAAAAAAAATTTAACTGTTTGTGACAGGAATGGGATCAGATTTGCTGCTTTGTGGGAGATGTGTTTGCCTGCATGTCCTCACTGTGTGTCTGTGCTAGGTGCTGGTTTCGGCATTTGAACAGAGAGACCAGAGGAGGAATGCAAACACTAATGACAGTAAAAGCAGAAATTATAACTGTGCTTTAAAATGGTCCTTTTGGTAAAATTCTTGCTCTGATAATAAAGGATTTTGTTGCCTGAGGTAACGGGAAATTGTTTTTTGAATGCCTTAATGGTGCTGTCCAAATCTTGGTAGCAGGTAACTTTTCTCAAATGGCAGTATGTTCATCATCTCCACTCTAATCCATTCTTTCCGAGCACCTTTCAATTTTCCCTGGCCTGGACCCTGCTGGGTCGCCTCCCAGGCTGGGAATCACTCATCTCTCTCCCTTGTGCTCCCACCAAGTGTTATCATCACACTCTCCTGAACCCTGACATTTGATTTGTGTAAGCCAGGGTTGCTGCATGGCTCAGGCTGACATTTTATTCAGATTCCTCCTCTGAAGGAAACTCAGGGAAAACACAGCAGCGTGTTTCTTTTCCACAGAGTGACAAACTGTCTGACCATAAAAGCAACCCCAGTAAAAAGTTGGGAAGCTTTTTCATGGCTAAATGGCCCCTTGGGGGTCAAACCTGTATGGGGTTTGTGGGGTTTTTTTTGCTTAGAAATCAATATGTTATCCCACCAGTGTATGTATATTTAAAATTTGGGTGTACAAATACAAATTCATGTTTTAAATACGCTTTCCTAAGCTGTCCTTGAATGTGGCTGCCGTGACCCTGCTCCTTGCTTGCTATACCCAAGGGATGCAGCATTGATTTTGTTCTCTGGGTTTTGCTGGTTTTAATGAAAGCAAGGGAGAGGCTTGTGCCTACATTGCAATTTACTTTAATGTATGGGCAGTCTTTCAGACCTTTGTTGTTGGGACTATTCATGTGCTTAAGTGTTTTGCTGGATTGGAGCCACAGAGCAGTTAGTGAATTAGTGCACATACCAGGGTATAGCATTCTGTTTCTGCTTTCCAGACAAGTTTGCATTTCCAGTGTTTGTTCGGGATATAAGGTGACCAGCAGCCTGTTTTCTTTATTTATGAAGTTGTATGTCAAAAAATGGTTTGTCTTCTCAATAGTCAATATTTCTGCATCACCTTCTGAAAGACGATCTTCCCCTTTTCTTCCCAACCAAACTCTATTTCCTTACAGAAAAAGTGTCTGTGGTGGCCACTGTTGCCATACTTCCTTATCTCCTGTGAAAGTAGCATTGTTTGATTAGGTTTTCCTCATGGTGTGTCCCAGACAGTGTTGGAAACAAAATTTAGCTGCCAAACAATTCAAGTTAATAATGGCAACAGGTATTCTGTGCAGGCTGACAGAAGCTTCCTCTGAAAACATTTGCCTGATTCTGTGGTTCCAGCTTGGAGGGTGGGAGAGTAGTTGTGCATCCCTTTGGCAGATTTCTCCTTGGGAATGAAATTTTGACAGTGGCATTTGAATTGGGAAAACATGTGTTTCTGCTCACTATTTCGTGGCATTGTGGGCCTTTTTGTGTCCTGCAGCATGAGAGCTGTTTGGTTGCATTAACTTTTCATTCCTGTGTGGACTAGTAGACCAGAAGTTGTTTTAAGGCATTGGTATGTGTTGTTTTCTCACAGTGCTGCTTCTGAGGTAGTTACCTGTTTTTTAGTAGAGCACCTTTCATCCTGAAGTATCCCAGGGTGCTTTAGGGATGTGGTCCTAGAACATTACATTAGTCCATCACCTCTGGACAGAGATGCTGGAAGATAGGAACACTGTGGGATGTACATACATGGGTTTTACTGGAAACAAACTGTAATACTCAGAGTAGTGATGAACACTGGTTTGTAGAGAAAGCAAAGTTGTGGTAGCTGCTATGGAGATAAAGAGAAGACGACTGGAGTGGTAACTTTTAGCAAGGGATATTGTGACAGAAGAAATCTGGCAGTGTAGTAACTGTTGACCAACAAGAATTACATGAATTTGGGAGTTGGACACAGTGATCCTGAGGGGTCCCTTACAAATAGAGATAAGTTATGATTCTGTGATTAAGGGAGTTATCAAAACCCAACACAAAGAGGAAGAACACCTCAGGAAGATATAACTCAGTTGGAATCAGAGAACAACAGAAGAGAATAGGATGAATGATGTTAAACAAATAGGGGTGTGGAAAGGAAGAATTCCAGATCCTTGATCGAAGGTCTCCCTTACATTATCTTCCTTTTTCCTCAATAAGAGGAGGCCAGTGGTTCCACTGCTAACCCTGTGGGTGGGCATGTCCTTTATTCTGTACCCAGGGGCTCTGAACAGGAGCTCCACTGAGATGGGGCAATAAAGAGACAGGTTCTGGGCAGGGTATGTTGGACTTACTTGGGCAGCTGGACAACAGTCTCCACTGCACTGGAAGGTACTTTAAAGAAAGTGTATGCAATTTTTCTATTTCCAAGGACCTGCAAGATGTATCAGATTACTGTGGTGAGCTCTCCTACCTTCACTGGGATATAGAAGTGACTTAACATCAAACTTCGTGATCCTTTCTGCCCTTGTTACATTCATCAGCCTCTGTATAGCAACCTGACTTTGATTTGTTGATAGAGGAGGGGGATGAGTAGTTCCAACTTCTTCTTTGAAATTGCTGTAAAGAGCCTCAGTAAAAAGTAATTAGTGGTAAATGTGTTGTATTGTGTACAGTACAGTGCTCTAGGTTTGGTTAGCTGCTGAAAAGTAAGTGGGAAGTGTGAAAGAAAACATTTCTGGGCACAGCAAAATATGTCTGTACTTATAGAAAGTGTATTGTCACATGCTGCTTCATAAAAGTGTATATCCCTTCACACAGCAGTTTCATTCTAGGAATCCTGGAGGTTTCTGAAGATGTGCTGATATTAAAGCTTGTAAAGAACAGTTGCTGATGTTTTGGGGTAGAGAGGAGCTGCTCTCTGACACAAGTGTAAGCACAGTAAAATATTTATATAATCATCAAACTCTTTGCATTGGATGGGTTGTTTGATCTGATTCTTGCTCCTCTTAGTGTCAGCAATGGGCATCAGGTGACAGTATCTGTACAACCAGCACAGATCCCAGGCTGACACAACCAGTACCCTTCAGTTCTGAGTCTCTGATTGTAAGTAAATGGATTCATTCCGAGATGCTCTGAGGGAGAAGGACTCACTCCTGCTTTCAAACTATGGAAAACATAGTCATGCTGCCTTTAACTCTTCCCGCTAGAAGAGTACAGTGACTGTGTGTAGCACCCTCCTGTGGTGTCTTGTGGCTTTTACTACTCACTTTCATTTTTTTCTCTGCTGTGTCTTTACCAAATTTAGTGTCTTGGTACTGACTCACAGGTTGTAGCTGAGGCTGAGGACAGCAGGGTGTACCACAGTGAGCAATTCCTGGGATACTGCCAGCTTTCCTTGTGGCTCTTATCCTTATTTCTGGATACTACCACATCCTTTTCCAATTCTGCCTGACATCATAGTTTGAAAAATGGTTTCTGAATGTGTTTAGTGTCATGTTAAGAATGTAATTGAAAGAAAGAATATTATGAAAGACAGGTGTAGTATGAATAAGCGCCCTTCATCACATCTGTCAAAATTCCTCATTCTTATTTGCTGGTGGCATCCCTTTTCCTCCCTTAGTGACCCCTTGCTGGAGCAAGAAATTGGTAGTCATGCTGAAATAAGTATGAAGTCTCCATGTGGAAACATTCACCTGAATGGTTCAGTTCAAGAGCTGAACTTCAGGTTTCCAGGGAGTAGTTCAAGCAGCATTAGTCTGCTGTGATGCTGCTCCATTCCATACATTTTACTGTATCCTAATCACCTTCATCCATAAGCACTGCAATATTACTCTGCATCACCAATAGAAATTATTTCTGTTGCATTTGTCTTGTTTGTGTTTTCATGTTTTCCACATAATGTGTGCACAGGATCTCATGATTCATTTCCCCTTCTTCCATTCACCTCCAGGAAAGATGTGTCTCTGCCATAAACTTAACTTCACCTCACAATTACACCTCTGTAAAGAAGTTCCTTTTTTATTTTTTTTTCTTTTTTATTTTTTCTCCTTTATAATGACTAAAGGTCTTCTACCTCCACGGTAAAAACAGACACTATTCCATGTGGGTTTGGAAAACAGCCATACCAAAATTAGGTTGAACTGATACGTTTTAGAGTCTTATCTGTTGCTCCTTTTGTATGATATTAAATTGCTGTTATATGTCTCTGTAGAAACAAGAGTGGTTAGGTGGGTGATGGAAGAAAGGCTGACAGAAAAGCACTAATTAAATACTGTTTTGCAAAGCCCTCATTGAAATTCATAGCTTGGTACCTTTGGGGACTTGAAAGCAGGGGAGATGGAAAGATTTCAATTAAAAAGGTATTTGTATGGTGCTTTGTGAAGCCAATCATTGCCTTTTTAATATAAAGCATGTAAGTGCCTAATACGCTTTACAAACATCAAATATTGTGCCTTGAAACAATGAGTGTCTTAATAGGTCTCAGAGCAAGATACTTTTAAATAAAATAAAAATCCCACAGACCTAAAATTTAATTCAAATGAAGGCTCTGGGTTGTTTTTTTAGCACAAATGCAATCTCACGTAGTTTCTGTAGTGATTGACTGATTAGAAAATTTGAAAGGAAAAATCTACTTGCAAAAAGAAATACTGTGTTTTTAATGACTAATTTAGTTAGTTGTGTTTAGCTACAGTTGTAGTTGCCATTTAGAGATTTTTAATGCACATAATGATTATGTTATTCTTGCAAAGCATGAACCCCTCACTGAATGGGTGTCTGGGCAAGCTCAGTCACCAAATAACAGAAATATAGGAATATATGGCTAGAAAAGTCCACCAGGGCCATCAGCTGAAGTCAGTTGCAAGAGATATAGAGCCCAAAAGGGTTCAGAGAACATGTATTCCAGATGCAACTGAATACCACAAAATGCTTGTCAGCAAAACAAACTCAAAACTTGCAGTAGAACCCCAAAAGCCACAACTTTAATTTACTATAGTAATTAAAAAAAGAAAAAATCCAGGCCATTGCCAGGTCCCTAAATCCTTGAAGTCATGGGGGACTGGAGTGATATTCCTGGATAACCCTGGTGTTCTGTGTGCAGTTGTAAAAGCAGGTTCAGAAAGGTTGCTGTGGAACTGACTTAAAATAAGAATTCCTCTTGTTCCTCAATCTCATGGTCAGAATATGCAGAGAGTGTAGAAATACACAAACAGGTGCTGTAAGAGCAATAAAACCTGTTCTGTCTGAGTATTCTTCATCTTCTGTCTACTTACCAAACCATGAGCTCTGTCTCACTCCTGCATATCCAGGCAAAGCCAAGAGTTTTGCAAATCAAACCTCGGAGAAGCCCTGGAAGCAAGGGCAGACAGGGGGATTCAGGGCCAAGTGCCTGAGCAGAGGGGAGCTGAGGCAATTTTGCAGTCATTTGGATCTCATTAGATCTCATGGATCTCATGCAATACTTGAAATTGTATCATGGAGCCACAAGGTTTTCACTCTGGGAATCTCCAGAGCATTGGCCTGAAATGAGCAGGATTTCTTGGCAGGAGCACAAATGGCAGCAGATTAAATCAGTGCCCTTTCAAGGGGAAATGGCTCAGGAATTTAAGCTCCTGGGCTGTATCTGGGTTTGTGTGGGGCATCTGGGGTGGCATTTGAACCCCTTGCTTAACTGCTGCATCACTGGAAGTGGCAGAGCACTTAACAGGCTTTAGAGTAAATAGAAGTACCAAAAGCTGAGTCATTCTGGTAAGATAAATTGTACCTCCTGTGTTGAATGACAGGAGGATGCAGCAGAAGGCTTTATTTGGAATAAATTATTTTACCTAATACCCCCAAGTTCTGCTCATCAACTCTTTTTTTTTTTTCTCATTTTTTCCACAAGTTGCCTTAACTTTTGGGTTGATCCACAGGCCCATCTAGTGAAGCCCTTTGATTTCAGTTCTGCAGATTTGTTATGTAGAACTGCTGGGGTTATGACCATGAAGAAACTTCATTATGGATTTGTTGTCTAGAAAAATGACTCAAGAGGCAGAAATTAACTGTGGTTTAGGACTTCTTGTCTCATGGTCAGTGGAAGGTTTTTGGAATTCCAAGTGGATTCAAAACTAACTGGAAGGACTGAGAGGTGGATAGGCAGCACAGTTGCACGAGCATAATTTCCATATAAACAGCAATGAGAACAAATACCAATTGAATAATAACAACAAATGGTACCAACAGTAACAAGTAATAAAGATAAATATTACTTCATTTTTTGCTAATTATGACTGCATTTTATTTTAAAGTAGCAGCCACTTGGAAAGCTCAGATGCCCAGGCTTGCGTTTTTCAGTTATGAGATTTTCTTAATTTCCTTTTAAACAAATTCTATACACAGCTTGAATAAAAACATGAAGTCTCTTAAAAATTACTGTCATTTTTTGCCATCCATTCTGAATAATTATGACTGCTCTACACAGGTTTAAACATAGTAAGAACATAGCCTGCCAGTGGCAAAGCTTGTGCATTTTACACTTTGCAAAAGCACAGAAGTATCACTTAGGTGATGAATATTTTAGCAGAGGAGCTGGCATTGAACAAGATGATGCTATTTTCTTTTTATACCACTGAGATCTAAAAAAAAAAAAGTTTCTTCACTTTGGGAATTGCAGTACAAGTGGCGAAAATCTCTGGTGCAATGCATTTGTTTTGTGGCCAAAAAGTATATTTAGGCAGCTTGTGGAAAACTGATATTAATTTGTATTACAGTAGCTTTTAGGTCTGGAGCTATTGTGTCAACTGCTCTAAAGGCTGTCCAGAGGGAGAGACTGAGGGGTTGAGACTCTCCCTTGCCACTCAGGGAGACAAAAGATGTGTATCCTGGCTTTTACAGGCAGGGAAATGTGGTTTTCAGCTGAGAGAGAAGAACCCTGCCTCCTGATTTCTAGCCCACTGGATTTGTAGCCTTCACTACCTGGCAATTAAACCCCCCACTAAGTGAACTGAAAATGAATTTCCCTTTTAGATTATGAAATAAAACTCCATTGCACCCCGAGTTTTATTTTAAATGGTGAAAATAGGTTTAAAGTTATTTAAAACCCTTGCAAATTAGCCTTTTATAAAGAAGTATTTGCTGGTATTTTCAAATATACATACCTAACTTTGCATTCTGTGTTACCAGGCTAGTCCACGCTTAATGATCTAGAGAAGTGGTTTGTTATCAATCAGAAAGCTGTTGGGGGAAAGTAAAGGGGATTCAAATGTGCAAGTGTGAGAGTGGGTGCTTATTTATATTTATATTTATAAATATATTTATATATTTTATTTACATTATTGTATTTATACTTACATAATTTATTTATGTGGAATTAGCAGCAGAAAAGCTAAAAAGAAAAGCACTTAAAAACCGTCTCATCTGCTGTATGAGTAAAATAATTCCTTTGTTATCCAGGAAAAGTGTGGCATGGAATAATCTGCTAATAATGGGGAAAAAAGCAGAGTATGTAGGCCATAGGGAGCATGCTGGAGGGACTCTTCTTAGATAATAAGAATAGTGGTACTTGCTCAGAGTACATGTGTGCCTTGCTGTAATAGCTGTCTCCAGTAATAGCCTGAAGTACCTGGGGAAGAGGAAAAGCAGGGCAGGCACATGTGATACTTCCTTGCCCTGTTCCCAGCTCTGAGGGATCTCCCAAGCCTGGTTTGGCTGCTTTGTAGCCATTAGTGGATCTCTCTTCTCGTCTACCCCTGAATGCATGTAGGCACTTTGAAAGGAGCCCTGCAGGCCTCCTGCCTCTTGTCTGAAGAGCTGCCACCTCCTGTTTGTCTCATCCTGGCTCCTGCTCCCTTCCTTTGGTGGCCTCTTGTTCCCAATTAGTGATTTACTGCTGATTTACTTGCTGCTCACCAGGGGTTTGGAGTGAGGGGTCCATGTAAGTAGGGGAAGCCGAAGCCCATTGGGTGCTTCTTTTTTTGTTTCAGTAGTTGAATTTATTTTTCTATCTATAATTTAAACTTTGCAGCGTTTATAAGCCAGCCCAGATTTATCATAAGGGGTGAAAGTGGATGCCTCTTCACAGTTTTGTTGAATCTCTGATGTTGATGTGCATCAGAGAGCCCTGAGAAGCAGTGCTTGCTTGAAGATTATGTGGTATTACGTGTTTGAAAATGTTGTAAGGGAAACACACACAAAGTATGAAGCATAAGAGAGATTTCTGAATAATTAAAACAGGACTTGTTTAGTAAAAGCATCGAGTACGCTTCAAAGTAAATAATGAGTGTAAGCTGAAAAACAATTCTGTTACTACCTTCCCCTCTCTCCAAATAGACATAAAGTTCTACTTCATGTAGGTGGGTTACTATTAAGAGGAATTACTTCTCTTGCACAAAAAGTGATATTATGGTCTTATTTTCAGTATAGGTTCACCATTTTCTGCAGTGCACCCTGCAGCTCTGTTGCTTTCCTGAGGCAGTAAGTGGATACAGGTGTGGGGTGAGGCAGGAGGAAGAAGTTCAGGCTCACTACCAAAGCTTCAGCTCTGCCACGAGGTGGAAAAAACAAGTAGCAAACTTGTTGACTGTGTCAGGATATCTGAGTAACAAGGCTGGAAATATGTTGTTAAAAATGCCACATTGGGTTGTTGATCCCTCCTTTTTTGAATTACAGAAATATATTTCAGTTAGCCTTTTACGGTTTAGGTTTTGTCTTGCGAACTTTTAGAAGTTACTTTTGTTCCCTAAAGATAATTTAATATGGTATCAATAAGGTTCTTTGGTCAAAATTAGCAGGGATGTCTATCTATGAAATCAAATAATAGAAAGGAAGATTAATGGAGCTGTGCTCTGCAGATAGTAGTCGCTTGTGTTACAGAGAGTATTATGGCCTCTGTCATGGCCCTAATCAGTTCTGAAGTGAAGGAACTGTAGAAGTGAACTGAAAACTGAAAATAATATTTGAAATTTTCTTAATTTTATTTTTTAAGAATCGCATCTGAACTATGTATTTCTGAGCAAATAAAACCAGTTATGGGATTGATCCAACACTAGTGCTAGCAATACATCTTGATGTTGAATTCAACAGGATTAAATACATAACCGCTGGGTTTATTGTTCGGCTTTTAAGGGTTTTTCTGTTTATGTAATTCTACATTGCTCATTTTACAAATTCCTGTCATATGGTCTAGTAGGTGTAATAGGTTGTGATGAGCTGTTATAAGATTATATGCCAGCAATAGGTGTCACAAATGATGGAGATAAACAGTTTTTTGCAAATAAGTCATTTTTTTTTGTACTGCTTGAATTCTTCCTCCTTTTACTCATATCATGAAAGGAGCCTGGGCTTCAGAAATTCAGTAGTGAAAATACCTTCTGGCTCCAGGAGGAACGAGTCTCATATAAGAGTTACATTCTCAGCTGAGTTTTGGAGTGGCAGGTGTGTTCCTAAGGCAGACAGCATGGGAATAATGCAGGTTCATCCTTTCAAGCACAGGAAAAATTCTGTTTCTATGCATACCTAAGAAAGAATAAATTAAAACTGATTAATAAATTAAGACCGATGGGGCTTCATTGGAGTCATTTGAGTTCCTGATTTTCAGCAGTGACAGGTGTGCCTGTAAGTCTGGCTGGGTTCAGTCTGGTATTAAATGGGCTTACTGATTTCTGAAAATTGTACTCCTTAAGCAGAAACCAGAAGTCAGATCCTGAAATACTGCCACATCCATTCCTGAAAGCTGGCCTAACTGAAAAAGGAGCTGATAAGTCACTGTCTCAGTGGAAATATGTCTCATTACTAATGGATGCTGCATTAGACTCATCATGCAAGTGAATTCCTTACATCAAGAAGAATTCACTTCATTTCACAGAAGGAACAGGGAATATTTCTGTTCAGAAGAGTAGGTGATGGAAGTATATAAAGGTCCAAACCACTTTCTAGCTCTCTCTGACTTTTCCTCCTAATTTTTATTATGTCATTTTCAAGGCTATTAGGTGTGACTCAAATTGCTTTCCTTTCCTTTGCAACTGCCTTTCAATTACAAAAATAAGCTGAAGTGTGTAACAGCTCTGGCCTTTTGCTCCCAGCACTCTGTCCCTACTCCAGTGTGTTGTTTTAATGGAATGACTTAGGTGGTCTCAGTTCAGATCCCAGTCGACTGCAGACCGTATTATAAAACCACTGTGTACAGATTCAGTGGAATTGGCAGCCTCTGCTTGAAATAAATCCAGGGCCAAACAAGCATAAAGAATTAATTATTTCTTGCTTCTAGAGAGGGTCTCTTTAGGTCAGGGTTGAAAGCATTGGCAGGGCAGTGTAGGGAAGCTTCCACTCCAGCAGCCTGCATGGAAATCAGGCTGTCGATAAATAGAGGGACTACAGTTTTCAGAACTGCCAACTCCTTAACCTTCATTAGCACAAATATTTGCTCAGGGGTTTATGAATGTTGTATTTTCAGGGTCTGCTGTTAACATTTCATCCCTAGAAGGATACCCTTCAGGACAAAATATTAGGGAGTTGTCTCTTTCTTCAGTGGACGTGCAGCAGCATTAGCAAGGTGCACGAGATTCTGCAGTTTTCACAGATAAGTTTCCTAAATTCCCCAAAGCCTTTCCTCTTGTCTATGGGTGTTGGGTTATTTGGTAAAGAGGTAGCATGAATTTTTCCTTCATAAAATAGGCAGGAGGCCCACAGGGACTCGTAACCTGACTTCAAAAAACTTCTTTCTTAAGCCACTCCTTATGGCAAACTGGGAATCCCTGGAGAGCTGGGTTAGTTTGTGGTCTTGGCAGCGTTTTCTTCTGGCCCACCAGGTCTGGTGCAAGCACAGGTAGTCCTAGGCATAAATAACTCTGATTTTAATGAAAAAGATTTATGTGATCATAAAGGAAAAGGTTCCCAGTGAGCCAGTTTTGTATATACCCGAATACCAGACACCAAGTTGGGAGGGAGTGTCAACCTGCCGGAAGGCAGGAGGGCTCTGCAGAGGGATCTGGATAGACTGGAGAGATGGGCAAACTCCAATGGAATGAAGTTCAACAAGGCCAAGTGCCGGGTCCTGCACTTTGGCCACAACAACCCCCTGCAGCGCTACAGGCTGGGGACAGAGTGGCTGGAGAGCAGCCAGGCAGAAAGGGACTTGGGGGTGCTGATCGACAGGAGGCTGAACATGAGCCAGCAGTGTGCTCAGGTAGCCAAGAAGGCCAATGGCATCCTGGCCTGCATCAGGAACAGTGTGGCCAGCAGGAGCAGGGAAGTGATCCTTCCCCTGTACTCTGCATTGGTGAGGCCACACCTTGAGTATTGTGTTCAGCTCTGGGCCCCTCAGTTCAGGAAGGACATTGAGGTGCTGGAGCGGGTCCAGAGAAGAGCAACGAGACTGGTGAAGGGACTTGAGCACAAGTCCTATGAGGAGAGGCTGAGGGAGCTGGGGTTGTTTAGTCTGGAGAAGAGAAGGCTTAGAGGCGACCTCATCACTCTCTTCAACTACCTGAAGGGTGGTTATAGCCAGGCGGGGGTTGGTCTCTTCTCCCGGGCAACCAACAATAGGACAAGGGGACATGGGCTCAAGCTCTGCCAGAGGAGGTTTAGGTTAGATGTTAGGAAGAAATTCTTTACAGAGAGGGTTATCAGGCATTGGAACGGCCTACCCAGAGAGGTGGTGGATTCACCATCCCTGGAGGTTTTTAAAAAGAGATTGGACGTGGCCCTTAGTGCCATGATATAGTAATTGGAGTTGGATCAGGGGTTGGACTTGATGATCTTGGAGGTCTCTTCCAACCCTACCTATTCTATGATTCTATGATTCTATGATTCTATGATTCTATGTGTACAGAGAAATAGTGTCTTTTTCAAAAATATTATTCCACCACATAAACAATAGAGATGATTTTGGATAATCTGATGGCATAAGAAGCATGGGGATTGTCAGAAAGGACGGTATTTTTTCAGACTTACTTGATAGACATGGAAAACCTGGCAAGCTTTGAGTGTGTAAGATCTTCAGGTCTGGAATAGAAACAGAAATGTTGAAAAATAAATATGAACTGAGCACAATTGTTCCGTGTTTGACTGGATGCACTGAGGGAAACACTGGCTGTAGTGAGCAGGGTAATAAAGGATAATAAGGTCATGGGAGAAAAGAGGGGTGGTGATAATTGTTCTTCAGGTGATGCTGTTTCAGTATCTCCTCCATGCAGATAATTTGGTGTATTTTGCTTCTTAATTTTTTTTTAAATAAAAGCACATTTCCAAGGTGGCAAAAGTACAAGTGACAAATGTCACGAGCATGAACTCATCAGTAACTGCATAGCAAATGGCTGAGAATTTTATTAGAAAAGTCCTCTTTTGAGGACTTTTTTGAACTAATTTTCAAATGTTTGAAAAAGACATTTCACCAAACATCACGTGGTTAATAATTGCTGTGCTGAGAAATAGGTATTTTTAAGAAAACAAAATCCAGCAATGGAAGATCCAATGTAACTCTGAAGCTTTGAACAAATGATCCTTCAAGGAGCCTTCCAGTCCGTGTTATTCAATTATTTTAGGACAGCAAGACTTACTGTAATTGTTGTTCTGGTGATAAGGATGCAGGTGAAGAGGTGTGGAAAATGGTTGGGCTAGAAAAGTGTTTATAGTGATTTTTATTGCAATTGTAACCCTAGAGTACCTCAAAAAGAATGTATATAATGAAGTCACAATAATGTGCTGTGCTTCTCAGTCCATATCTGTCTCTTTTTGTCCAGCACTGAACTGGGGAGAGAAAAAAAGGTGTCAAAACCTTTAGAAATTGTTTAGATTCACTAGGATGCTATTCCCTTCCCGTAATTTTAGTTTAATTACAATGCAAATTCTAAAATAGCATACAAGTTGTTTTAAAGCTCTCCACAACTGCCTTTTCCTTTTGGAGGCTGCACAGCCTATGCCTTAGATGCTGCATCCCAGGGAACCATTCCTGTCACCCTTAAATCCAGGGAGTCATAACCCTTTTCTAGCCTTTCCAGTCTCAGCTGAGAGGTTGGAATGTTACAAATATGTCATACTGTGACAACATCTTACTGGGAAAGAGGAAAATACACCTGTACATCTTACATAAGATATGCATATATCTATATATGCATATACATATATAGATATATTCAGTCTGTAGTGCAGCTTTATGTACAGTATTTTTTTCACTTGATCATGACATGAAATATGTTTATCCCAGGTCCACCTTCAGAAGTTTGTTTTTTTTTAAGACCTGCAGTCAAAACGTTTATTATTTGAATTTGTGTTTCAGTAAAGCTTGCACACGTCAGTAAAGCATGAGATCCATGAGCTCCTCATGGCAATAGAACTTCCTAATGTTTTTCACAGAATCACAGAGCAGCTGAGGTTGAAAGGAAGCTCTGGAGATGATCTCCAGAGGAGATGATCTCCTCCAGCCCCTTTGCTCAAAGCAGGATCAGCCAGAGTGGGCTGCACAGGGCTGTGTCCAGCCAGGTTCTAAATACCTCCAAGGATGAAGGCTCCATATGCTGACTGGACAACCTGTGCCAATCATCCCCACAGGAAAAATGGAATTTTATGTATTCCAGTGGAATTTCTTGCCTTTTAGTTTGTGCCCCTTGCCTCTAGTCCCATCATAAAGACCACTGAGTCTGGCTCCATGTTCTTTGCTTCCCCTTTACCATCAGGTGTTCATGCACATGGACAAGATCCTCCTGAATTTTCTGTTCTTGGGGCTAAATAATTCCAGCTGTCTTAGCTTCTCCTCATAGCTTAGATGCTCCAACCCCTAAATAATGGATTATATTCATAGCTCTTCACTGGACTCGCTCTGCTGTGTCCATATTGAGCACTGGGTGCATAAACAAACAATAAACAGCCTTCAAATTTCCAAGATTTTTGCTTCAAAATACTGTCTCCAGGCTACAAGAAGCACTGCCATATTCTAAAAGCAATTTCATTCCTGGTAGGCAGATATTTTTAAATGGTTGCAAGAAAAATTTGCATTATTTTTAGACCAAAGTATGTTGTTATTCTTCAAAAAAAAAGGTTAGGTGGATGTTTTTAATCATTTTTCCTAAACTCACTGGCGGGGATTCTTTCCCTAGTTGTAGATGATGGGTCCTGGAAGGGAATTGATCTGAAACAAAGAGATGAGGCTCCCTGAGTTGTATTCCTGTGGGCACAACTTTATCTGAATACTTCTTCATCTGCAGGTGGTTTTTTTTTTTGTTGGCAGCTATTCACAATTTCTTTATATTTTAAATGGATTTCTGATTAAAAGTGCAGATCATGCAAGAAATAACATTTCCATGAGTGGGCAAATGCTCTTCTGAAAATTGAAACTTAGGTGTGACTTCTTAGTCACATACATTCAAAATACTTCTTATCATAAATAATGTGCAATTCCAGCTTAAAATTTGCTGTTTCAGCAGGTACTTTTGCCAGCAAATTAGCTGAGTAAAATTCATTGGAAAACTCCCTAAAAAGGGAATGCAACATTTATTTTAAAATTCAGATGTACCCTGGGCATTAAAAGCATTTTTAAGAGTATCTATTGCATTTCTAGCTCAGGTCTTCAGTGGTAGGGGATGTTGCTGAGAACCCAGCTCTGTGCAGACCATACTGGTGGTGATTTGTGGTGAGCACTGCACCATGTAATGGTAGGGTCTAGCCCTGGGAAATACCATCAAATTACATAACTATCTCATCTTTTAAACCACAGAGCAGTTATATGGTAAATACTCCAGGATCCAGTGGAGTGTAATTATCAGGTGAGCTGCAAACACGTGTAATTATTGTGGAGCCCTACCTGTGATATTTGCTGGTGGAGTTACCACATAAGTCAAACACACTGCAGAACTCTGCTCATTCTCTCAGTGTAAAGTATTACCATTGGGTTTTGTCACGGTTTTTCAACCATATTTCTTTTATTTGTGGAGCTTTCAGCTCATGTTTCCCATTGCACCCCTACTGCAGCTGCCCAGGGAGAGGGCTCAGCTTCTCACACAAGAGTGTCCTCAGGGAAGGGTCAGAAACCTTCCATGCCATCCATCTTCCCCATCTTCCACTTCCTTCAGGATGCAGGTAGTTTTAATCCCTCTGTTTTCTCGGGTATCATGTGCTCCTGGCTTGCAGTCCCTGTGAGCAGCAGCTGAGCCAGCAAACCCGACACCCTCAGCAATTCCAATTCCATTGTTAAGGGTATACAGGGCAGCTCAGGAGGAAAACCTACTTGTCCTGACAAAATGTGGTGGCTAAAAGCTGAAGGAAGGTTCTACATAACTCCAAAAAGAAAGGCAACAGCTTTAAGAGATAATTGATGCCTGTATTTCTTGGTACTTGCACAGACTGATGTGAACACGTAAAGATGAGGCAAAACAGTGGCAGAAATTGTCCCCAGTGATGCTGCTGGCAGGGAAAACCGAGAATAGTAGGCTGAAAGTACCTTAAAGTTTGTGAGGAAACACTGGTAGATTCACCAGATGTAGATGTTGTTGCACTTTCTGAGTGAAGCAGATTTGTCAGCTTTTCTGCTGTATTTTGTAATTTGTGGGTCTGGGTGCGAGGTCTTTGGCTAACGAGCCTTTTTTCTTCAGTGTTACACATTGCACAGGGCAAGAACATCATGGTTTAACTGCAGGGAGACATGCTCATCCAGATGCTATACAGCTGTTTGGTTGGTTGGTTTAGAAAACTACAACTCTATTCCTTTGAAAGAAACGATGTTTTCTTTGTTTGTCATGTGCTGGTCTGTTCTCTTGATCAGACACACCCACACAGATGCAGTGCACCCTTTTTCTAGTCTCAGTCACAGGACTGTTCAGTCATATTTTCTCAAAATTATGTCCAAGGCTTTTTTTTCCTATTTGTGGTATTAGAAGAGTCTTGGGTGACACAGAGCAGTTGGAGCAGGTCCAGAGGAGGGCCACAAAAAGGATCAGAGGGATGCAACAACTCTCCTATGAAGACAGGCAGAGAGAGTTGGGGTTGTTCAGCCTGGAGAAGAAAAGGCTTTTGTGAGACCTCATTACAGTCTTTCAGTACCTAAAGGGGGTGATAAGAAAGATGGGGACAAACTTTTTAGCAGGGCCTTTTGCAATGGGACAAGGGGTAATGGTTTAATACTTGCAGATTCAGACTAGATATGAAGTAGACATTTTTTACAATGAGGGTGGTGAAACTCTGGCACAGGTTGCCCAAAGAGGTGGTGGATGCCCCATCCCTGGGAACATGAATGTATTTAACCATCTTTCAAAAAACATTCATCTGATGTTATGTTGGCAAAGCTGTAGTTCACCAACAAACTTCCTTTAAGAGGTTGAGGGAATTGAAGGATGCAGACATTGTCTCTCCAGTTAATGTCACATGTCCAGGAGAGTTTCTGACTTCTAGGGGAGTTTATTTCTCTCCCTTAACCATGCAGGGAGAATACAGAGACTGGATTCCTACTCCAGACAGAAACTATTTGAGATGGATTGTAAAAATACAGACTTCCCACTTTCACATCCCTTAGTTTCTTTGGAGTTACTACTGTAATCCAGTCAGTCTCAAATGTGGGTTTAGTTTATTCATGTGAGATGCAGTTGGTTTAGAGATTTCTGGGAAAGCAGTCTTTTTACTGTGAGAAGTAGCATTTAAAATCACTGACTTAACTGGCCTAACTATGAGAACAATGCTATTTAATTTTCTTCAAACAACTTTGTTATCTTTGGAATCACAGAATGGATCAGGCTGGAGGGACCACAGTGGCTCATCTGGTCCCACTTCACTGCTGAAGCAGGGCCATCCCAGAGCACATGGCACACAACAGACAGTGTTCAGGCAGCTCTGGAATATCTCCAGTGAGAGAGACTCCACACCCTCCCTGGTCAGCCTGTTCAGTGCTCGGTCACTGTACAGCAAAGAAGTTCTTCCTCATGTACAGGTGGAACTTCCTGGGCATCAGTTCCTGCCTGTTAAACATCTTCCTTGGCTCTCCTTTTGTTGTTGATGTATTTATAAAAACACTTTTTGTTGTCTTTCACAGTCAAGCATCAATCAGTAAGCAGTCTCAATAATGCTAGAAAACTAAATTAGGTATGGTTTCCATTTTGGATTTTCTCTTTGACACTCTTCCTACAACATTGATTCCTCATGCCACTGCATGGCATAGGAATGCACATCATTTCATCCTTACTCGAGGGTGAGAAATTACTTAACTTCTTCAGTTTTAAACTCTGAAAAGTTGTTATAGAACCAAATCAGTATTAAACCAACTATAATACTTTCCACTGATAACAGATCTTTCCACTCCTGTGGAAATAAAGTGGTGGTTCTGTGCTGAGTAAAAAGATTGCCAGTGATTATTGCGTTGTACTGTCGCTTTTGGATCTGAAGGCTCTTGCAAAATCATAAATTCCATGCAAAGAGCAATGACTTCTAAATTATCAGTCTAAGCTTGCTCAACATTTCATTAAAAAACCCTATTTTGTAGGAATGTATGTGCAAATGTCATCTTATAAAAGCACATTAATGCAAAGCCTCTTATAAAGTACTATTTATTTAAAAGATTATGTGGTTTTACCTAACATTAGTGTGATTCCTTATTATTTCTTAAGCCATTGGCATTAATAAAACTTGCATGAGAGAGGGAAGACCTGGAAGACAAGAGTCAGGGTCAAAAGTAACATAGCAACCCTTTCAGTACTTATGAAATCTGGCAATTTCCATAATGGAGGGAAAAAGTAGGGTGGCTGCCAGTAGGGTTTCATAACAGGAGATGGAAGGAGAACTGTCCTTTTGCTCACACCACAAAGATGAGGATGGACACTCAGTGCCATCACTGTGGAGCAGAATGCTATAAATAATAAAAAACAGCTTCCTGTTGCTGGGAAGTGTTGTTAGATTGGGTAGTGCATATCCTAGTTAGATGTGCCAGACCTATACATTGGTGTGCCTGAGCTGTGAAGGAGGGGCCATAAAAGCAGTTTCACAGAAGAACTGCAGCCATGGGGGGAGAAGAAAGGCTTCCTGTAGCACCTCTGAGGGGCCTTGGGGGTGCAGTCCCAGTTTTGCTTGCTGGCACCCACCACTTGGCCCATCTTCTTTGTTACTTTTGGCACAAAAAGGGAGCACTTCCCATCTGGTCAGCACACACATCCTGAAGCAGCCTTGTGTTCTCTCCCTTGGCTGGCCAAGTGAGGTAGCTGGAGTTTGCTGTGCATATGTTGTGTTCAACTCAGATTATGGTACCCTGTAATTTTTAAGGATGTGGATTACCATCAAATTAGATTTTTAAATTCAGAGTCGGGCCCAAGTACGTGTTCTTTGCCTCTTTCACTGTTTCAGTGAGTACAGAAGAAAAGCCCATCAGTGATACCCATGTGAGCCATTCACTTAGGAATTGGACTCTGTGATCCTTGTGGGTCCCTTCCAGAATATTCTGTGATTCTGATACCCAAAACCAACATACAGCATCTATTAGAATGGCACACAACCCACACCCTGTGGGGACTTTCCAGGTCTGCACATTATTCTAAATTGCAGCAATAACACAGCTAATTAGAAACACATTGTTAAACTCACAAAGAACTTGACTTCATAAGCACTCAAGAATGCTAAACTCACCCAGTGTAGCACCTGGAGACTTAAAAGCTCGTGTTTGCATCACAAATTGTTTGCTTCTGAACATGCAGAGTTTCCAGTGTTCTGCTTTGCTGGATATTGATAATGATGGCCCTTATGCCAGTGGCACAGAAGGAATGCTCCCAGTGTTCCTTCGGGCTGATGTCACCCCACAGGCAGCCTGGGTGCACAGAACTGTGGTGAGAATGAAGGGGATGAAATCAAGCCTTCCCACAAAACTCTGTCAGAGATTCTGAAAAACATACATCTTCTCCAGCCAAGAGCTTTAATGACATGTAAGTCATTGTCATTGAGGAACATGGAATAAAACTGAGTGGCACAACTTTTCCTGGTAAGCCTGAAGGCTGTAGACAATGACTCGTTCTGTCTGCCAGCCTTTCCATTTATTTCTCCATTATCCCTCTTTTTCAGTGTTTTCTTTTGTGTTCCTTTCCTGCCTTTCTAGGTCCAGAGAACGTAACTTACTGGTGTGTTCAGCATGCCGCCTTCCCCGTTCCATATCCACACTAGACCACTTCCAGCACTTCATCAAAGACAGCTTTGCTTTCCTCCCCTTCATGGGACTTGCCTTTCCTTCTCCAGCGTGGGACTGTGACCCAAACCTTCTCTGCTGATGGCTTATATGCTGTGTGCCAGCATTATTCTGGCCCATGTTCTCTACGGACACAGACTGACTGTCCCTTCCTGCCTGTCTGGCCTCCTTCATCTCCTTATTTTTCCTCTTCCCTGGACCCCTCTCTCATTGATTTCTCCATCTCAGCAATGCCCACACACTTAAAGCTTTCATTTTTCTCTCAGCCAAGGATCTGGCAAGTTCCTTTGCAAAGATGCATCACAGAAAGTCTCCCCTGTTACCTCCCTGGTGATAAAAGAGCAGCTCTAAGACGCACTTTTGTTGGGCAGGTGGCGGACAGAAAATATGTCATTAAAGTTTTCAGTGCTATCTTTGCGAATGTTGAAAAATACTTTTGTAACTTAAGTGTAGGGGAAATACACCCACTGAGGTAGAAATGGTGGTCATGTAGAGGTGGATGAATTGTTGGAGAGGCCATGAAAACAACTGGAGTTTTAATCAGGATACGGCACGATGTAGTTTGCTTTTTTGGTGGCAGTCCAGCCACAGCGAAAATTTTATTAATTCAAAATAGTCACAAAGGTGCATTTTAGGGTTCATCTCCAGGTTTCCATTCTGCAAACATTCCTAAAATGGAAAGATCTTTCTCTCCTGAGAAGCACCATTAGCATTTAGAATATGTTAGCATAGGGGAGTTCAATTTTTTACATCATTCCTTCTGCTTTCCCATTGAAAGTGGTACAGTTTTACATGATCCAATGGAGGAAATTCCATTTGAGGATTCAGGGGACACAAAAAGAGAATGATTTAGCTAATGCCTGATTAATGTAAGGAATTTAATTTCTTTTTTAATTACTGATGAAGGAGAATAGTATTGTAAGTAGTGGCGTATCTTCTTGAGATATCTCACAAGCGTTTTTCTCTCTTCAGGATAAAAATTAAAGGAAATTTTTCTCAAAGACCTGTGTAAGAATGTGTTCACATTGTAGTGACCCTTATGCATTCTGAGGTAACCTACAGGCAATTAAAATTACTGAGTGTCCTTTGAGCCACAGAGTTCAGCAGAGTTAAGAAACTGTTGCTTAATAAAACACATGTACACTTTCAATACTTACTCCATAAATTAAGCATATAAACTTCCACTGGCCTTGAAAGTATCTCAGAGGAGTTCAGGAGCCTCTCACCAGTTCATCAAAACAATTGGTTTGGTTTGTTGACAGCCAGGCAGGAGTGTTGATCTGAGGGACCAGGAAACTGGGAATTGCCATCCAGCTTTCAGCCTGTCGAGTCCAGGTAGGAAATTACAGAAGTAGACTTTTTTTTTTCCAAGTCTGAGACAAATCAGAATGGAAGGGAACCATCATTCCCTTCTTTTTCTGATTTGTCTTTTATTCCTTCAGCTTCAGAGTTGGAGGGTGATGTTTGGATACTGAGAAATAGCTGTCACTAATTGCTCTTTTCTGGGGAATTTGGTGAAGAGCCCCTCAGATAAGCTGAGTTAGGCCATCAACTGCTCTATTGAAACCTTTCCATGGAGCTTTCTAAACAATTCCTAAATGTGTTGAAATCTAGAGTTTTGAAGCCTTTTTTTTTTCCCATTAAGGAGAACAGTGTTAGCATTTAAACTGAGCTGAGTAGTGGAACACTTTGAAACACTGCACAAGCTCTAAACCAGAGAGGAAAAGAATTGGCTCCTGCCATCTCCGTATGTTGTTCATCCTCACTGGCTCACAATTCCTGTAGGAATTGCACAGTAACAAGTGGAGAGCTGAAGGACCTATCCAAAATGAGCAAGCATTCTCTCATGTTAGAGGTAGACAAGCAGTGAGGAATCACAGGGCAGTCAGTGTAAGACAATAATGTGTGCAAGAAAAGATCCAAACCTCTTGAGTTCCCTTTCCTAACTAGCTCAGACTTTGCTGCCACGTGATTAACTTATTATCTTTTTCGCACAGACCACTCTCATTCAGCTGAAAAGTTTGGAACTGCATCATCTTAATAGATTAATTTTGCTGCTTTAAACCTGATTAGTTTTCTGCTGTCATTAATGCTAATGGCCCTTCGGTCTTACTCTGTGGGACCTACATGTCTGAGCTTACCAGCTCCTCATCTTCAGTAAACATTGCTCCTTTCCTACACTCTTATCTCTCACTTATGTTCCTTTTACTACCTTTTACTATCTGCAGGCAAGAAGGAAGCAGGAGATTTTCCCGTCACCATTTTCCCTTCACCACCTTCAGCCTCTGGCCTTAGAATAGGTATGTAGAGAAAAGTCCAAAAAATATAAACAAGCCAATGCACAGAACATGGAGCTTTACTGTCTGCAGGAAACAGCAGCAGTTCAGGGCTCCCATTTGCCATCAGAGTCAGGACAAAAGTGTAATGTTTCAGAAGGGCTTCCTAATTATATGACCCTTAAAAGTCCCTGCAGTCACATCTTGCTCTGGTGAAGGTTCCATTATTTATGAACTGACTTTGTGTAGTAAGTGCATCTACCATTTTGCTTTGGCCATTGAGGTTTTAAATTGAACAGTGTTTTCCAACATCCAGTGTTGAAATCCTGTTTCCCCCATTTGTACAGAATGAGAGCAGCTTCCTGTTATTGTACAACTTAAAAAGCCCGAGTTTCCCACTACAGACAACTTGAAATTTATATTGATTCTGTCACTAATCTAGTTGCTTTTGTTATGAGTCTTTAAGGTGAACGTGCAGGGTTCTGTAAATTTAATTGCAGCAGATGTTTCTCTGGGTTTTCTCTCTCTCATTTCACTCTGGATTTTAGTTGTTTTTCCTTGGAAAGGTACATGAAAGGGAAATCCTTGTATAGTCAAATGTTTGTTTTACCATCTAAAGCTTGCAAAGGGTCCTTAGCCTGGGCTGATTTCTTCTTGAAGAGCTGTAATTATTCATGGAAAGAGAAAAAAAAGCCTTTGTCACTAATAGGCTTCTTGGTGCTTCTTGTAACAGTCTTTATTATTCCTTTCTACATAATTTTCTATTGATGAGGTGAAAAAAAGGCTTCCTCTGCTGTTGAGAGAGAAAAGGTAATTGTTCTTTTTTCACATTTACCAATGCTTGTTGCGTTCCTTATGTGTTTAAAGGACAAGGATGCAGAAAATGATGTTATTGATGGCATCACCATGGCAACAGTTCTTTGAAATAATTCATTCTGGCATTGTTATTCTGCACACACAAAAAAACGGGGACTTTCTTTTAAGCACAAACAGATTGTGCCCCTTTTAAATGCACCCATGAACTTTGCTTTTCTGAAGATTTACAGACTGGTTTGGGGCAGAAAGGATTCTGACATCATTTACCTCTCTGTGTACATCACATTATGGTGTTAAAAAAAGAAAAACCACTTTGAAAAAGCCAATGGTTTAAAGCGACACAGTATGGGAAGGATACATAAACATTTCTTTGATCACAAAGACAAAAAAATACTTGAAAGAATTTTGAAATTTATGAGCTCTAGCACCAGACTCGCTAAATAATCAGTCAAGAGACAGAGGAGAATGGAGGAGCCAAACACTCTGAGCTTATTAGTTATTTAGTTATGACAACATTCCAGATAACATTACTTTTACCCCAGACACTGCACACATCTTAGCACATTTCGATAGGAAATCCAATTGCTGCTTCACAAGACAGTTTATAAACAAAAATTGGCTTTCATATTCGGTTTTCCATTCTCCTCAGGTATGTAAAGTCTTGCTAATATTAACATTTTAGAAGCTGTAGCATTTTCTAAGGCACAGTATAATTTTATTCTTTCTTGCCTCCACTCCAGTTCTGAATTGGATTCCTTTATTTCTCTGATGCTCACCAAGGAAATGCATGTTTTTATTAAAAAAAAAAAAAAGAAAGAAAGAAGGTAATTTATTGCAATTTGAACCGAGTTTGAAATCCATTCTCCACTCTGGCACCCTGGTGTGCACCTTCTTGTCTGACTTACCCACAGGACAAACTGTCCCCTGCACATCAATGGTGCTTGGAAGTGGACTGGACAAACCTTGAACACATGAACACTTGACATCTGAAAAGAACTTGTGTAGTGTGTAAAAATACTACTTAAATATACCAGGTTTTGAGAGGATGTGTAGTTAACTCCAAATACACTGTTAGGATTTTGGTTCTGAGTTGCACATGATTTTTCTGGAAGTCAACACAGCTGGTAGAAATCAGCAGTTTGGTTATTTGGACAACAACTTTGACCACTGGATTTTTCTCCTGTCAGAATGTTGATGGAAATGTGGAGCTCTGGGGACTATAGCACAGCTACATATGGATGTTCCCTCACATGCAGCTTTCTAGAGCTGAGGTGACCCCAAAAAACTGAACAGGAGGCTGGAAATTATTTCTTGATCCCTCTTGACGACCTTTGTGCTACATGGTCCTTTCTTCAGGGGGGCAAGTCTAGGAATTCGTTAACATCCTGGTCAGTGTTTTATTTTGCGAGGAACAAAGTAACAGGATGAGCTTTAGGTCTTGGTCACATTTAGCCCCACAAAAATGATAATCCTGGTCTAAGATAATCATTCCATCTGTGCTCCATATTTACCTGTAGAACAGAGAGCAGCCTTCACTTCTTGCACAGCATATTCTTGGGTTTAAATAGGTCTTAGATGTGTTAGTAAATATAGTTTTACATATACTTAGGAATATTCATTATGTAAAATTATTATTTTATATTAAATATTACATAAAAATATATATCTAGACCACAACATATATTAATAGTAGTACATAGTATCTGTAGATACATACACTATAGTGTCCTGAATCATTTTGATAATTAATCTTACATTGTATTTTCTGTTGATGTAAAAAAGAAAATAAGAAAAAATTGTAGTGCTTGTGTGAAACTTGTTCCAGCCATCAACACCTAGAAATGCCTTTACATGTTGTGTTCATGGTAATAAAATAATCTTGCTGGAATAGCAGAATTAGTATCAGATTTCTTCAGACAGTGTTGTCTGATTTGGAGTGTGTCATGCCTTGCTGTAAGTCAAGGCCACAGGAGACTCTCGCTTTCCTGAGAAAGAATTGGAGAGTTATGAGAATATTCCCAGTGCAGAACAGGCATTGCTGAGGTCATTATTCCACTTGGAGCTCAAAAGGAAACCCTCACACACATCCAGGGCCCTTCATCATCACCTGGTTCCGCGAGGAATAAAGTGTTGTAGTTGAAGCTCAAGAGGAGCCCAAAAGAAGAATGTTTCATCCTCCTGCTTTGCAAGATTTTATTTACTACACAGCTTTCCTAAATGGCAGAGTTAGTAAGTCAGCCTACTTCTGGCTTCCAAGGGGGCTGATCAAGCACATGTTCATTTTATGTTTAATTACATGATTTTGCAAGAAGTTATGAAATTTCGATGTGAAGGAGCTTCCTGCGAACAAAAGCGGTGTTGAAATATTTACTGTTGTTCCATCTATTTGAATACACTCTGTGTGTTTGAAAAAGTGCCCTAGAAATATTTATCTTTAAAATATTTTATTAGGAGTATATCTGGAAGCCAAGTCTGTCTCGTGACAGTTGTGCAGATTTCAGAAGAAGGAAAAAAATTGCGATTTTAGTATTCTTTTTTTTAATCCTCTTATCCCATCTCTTGCCTTATCTTTACAAAAATGATACTATAATGATTTAATTTTTGCTTAGACCTGGTTCAAAACCTTCTCACTAATGAAAAACCACCTTTTCAATTAAATTATTTATTTATATTTGTGCAAAGTGTCTGCTTTCTGAGATTATTTTAAGTCTTTTTATTGGAGACCTAAAATCTTTGCTCCATCTTTGTGAGAAGTTTCACTTGGTAGAGGTGGTGAATGTTTGATTAAATACTGAATTTTCCTGTGATCAGGGAGGGAAAAAACATTTCCTTGCCATTGTCTGGTCTGATGTTCTACAATTTTCCCATGCTCTAAACAGGTACTTTTTGTCTCTAGAGACTTTCAGAAAAGAGGTGAGACAGGTTTTCGTAGCTCTAGCGTGCTGAGAGGCCCAAAATATTTAAAAAAAATAATGTGTGAGTTTCTTTTTCTTGTGACAACTCAGAGGTTCTTTGTATTTACTGAACTCCTGCTGTTGTGAATGAGTGTTTGGAGGTCATAGTGTGGCAGTGTCTCCCTGAAAACCAACCTTCTCTTTTGCTTTGCTTTACTGTTTAAGGAATTGCTATTTAAAGATGAAGATTGTAGTGCTGACTGTGTTTTATTTCACTTTCTTGTCCTTCTCTCTCTCTCCCCTTGCCATTTATTTCCATTTATTTCCCTTTGTGTGAAATCAGTGGTTAATATCAGGTGCCACTGGCACAGACTGACACTTAATTCTGCCAGACCAGCAGCAACACACATTCTGTGGGCTATCTTGCTGAATTTTTTTTTTTAGATGATCCATATCTATGTGTGAGAAGGTAACAGAGACTATTGGAAAGGATTCTCAGTGAGCATCATCTTCTCTTGGTAGCTCTGCAATGTGGGAAGCAGACTGAGATTTCAGAACTTCTTTCATGTGTTCCACCAAAAAGCCATCACAGGTTGGTCACAACCAAGCTGATATGGATTTCAGCCAGTCTTTTTTGTCCTCCTCTTGATCCCAGGGGAATTGCTGACATTTTCTGGCAATTTTTGATCCTGTCTCCTTTCCCTATTTCCATGGTTTTTCTGCTAATTTAAACTTGGTCCGTTCATTCTCATCACTCGCTTAATCCTTCTCTCTTCTGAATTTACAGCACCTTTGCAGAATTGCAAATCTTTGCCCTTACTGACAGAATGGAGTTTTATTTCTGACACTCTTTCTAAACCTGAGGACAAAATCCCTCTCCATGGCTGGATGACACATGTGCTTTTCTGGCTGCCACTCAGAGCAGGAACATCTTGCCAGCGATCAGGCTGCTGAAGATGCTGTCCCTGAGCACATTTTAGGTCTAAACTGAAAACACATGTCATTGCTAAACAAACCTGAATTTGTTTATTTTATAAGGTACCAGCAGCTGTTTTCTTGTATGATGTCCAGGATTTCTTTACTTTTCACTACTTAATAGTGTAGGATTCTGTTTCCTTGGGGGTCAGCTTGCCTGCTTTATTTGTTTGCTTTTTAACCTCTGTTGGGGTGAGTTGCAGTCACTGAAACAACTACATTTTCTTAAAGCTTTAGGCAGAACCAAGGAATGAAGATGGGAAGTTTTTTTGTTCTTTCAGTGAACACAAAAAACATTAGCCCATGACATAGATTGTTACATTCCCAGTTTACCCAATGCCAGGTTTCTCACTTGGCTCTGCAGGCCTGTTCTTAGATGGATGCTTTGTACCATCATGTTGTGATCAGCTCAATCAATTCGTTTCATCTTCCATTTCCTTGCTGAAGAGAGCAAATCTTGAGAGGGGTTTTATCCTCAAGTAAGGACATTCTGTTTGGAGATGAAACCAACTTAAGCTCTCCCTGGGGGGCCGAGCTCACCCAGACATTCTTCACATCCCAGAATCAGGCTCTTATTAGTGAGCCAGAAATGTCCAGAAGATCTGATGCAACTGTGCAGCATTCCAGGCTGTTGGAAAACAATCCTTCTGCTTTAATGGGCCTGAGATCTGACCATATTTGTTGGCTGTGATAGGGTTGTTCAGCCAAATGCTGGTTTTCATCACTCTTGAGATGCACACGAGATGTTGGAGTTAGAAGGCCAAAGCAGGGACACTCACAGGTGGGGATGGGGAGCTGCTTTCCACAAAGCCACACAAAAAAAGTTAACAGTGTATTTTTTATATGACAAAAATTTGCTTGCATAATGTAGCATTTGGCTTAAAATGGCCATCTCACATTTTCACTACCATTGTGCTCCTGTCTCCATCAGAAACTTAGTGTCTTCTGGTTGGATTCCATTCCTCACAGAGTAAAAACTCTGGGAGAGGAGTTGTCTTTGACAATTTTCTAAGTTACTTGGTCATTGACCACTGTGGGGTTTTTGTAAGTGCTGTAGTTTTTCTCACACAATTTTTAAAAAGTAAACAAAAAAAAATCCCATTATGTTAATAGTTTAGTAAACAACTAAAATGGGAATGCTTGTTTTCCTCTTGCATTCTTTTCTCTCTGCTGCTGTAAATATATTCCCCTCTTCCCAGCACCAGGCATGGAGAGAAGGACCATAAGTGACAATCAGATCATCTAAAGGCATTGTATTTCACGCCACATTCTGTTTCTTTCTTTATAGTTATTACAATTGCAATATAGTTGGCATTGTTATATTTTGCTATGAGATTTTGCTATGAACTGTATCAACTGATCCTGTTAGAGCTGAACTCTACCATTCCTTAAATTAGCAGTTCTCCAAAAGAGAAAAGTCCTGAAATCCCTGAATATCCCCAGTAGCAGTTTCATGGCACCACATGGATCCTGTACCCAAGCAGAAGTAATTATCCCCTATAACTGATATTGATGGGGAGACACTGACCACAACAATTGCATGTTGTTTGTAATAATATAAAGGTTTATGCTTTACTTTACTTGTGGGTTATGTTCAGAAAAGTGTTTAAAACAGTTCAGAAATAGTTAAGCACTGTGGCTTCTCCGAGTCCAGCAATTCAATGACTTGAATATGACTTATATTTAGTGTCTTTTTAGCTCTTCTGGGAGTTACTGGAACAGAATCATATAAATTATGTGTGATGTATTAATTTCATAAATCATGTCTACAACTTTTGAAAGTATTTTTTATAAGATACATTTTTTTGTATCTTATGTTGCAACTCTAATAAGAGATTTCACTGTGTACCTGGTGCTAAAATTAACTTATCAACAGAAAAGAGAATCTGATTATGTAGCTTTGAGGACTGAGTGTAAATAGTGCACATGCTACTGTGCATGCCAGTGTGTATATATAGGTTAAGTTCAAGATCTCTTGTATTTTCTTACCACATTCAAGTCCATGTAGTCTGACAACACTCTAAAAGTTATTACTGTGTTATGTCTTTGGTGCAATTTAAATAGTCTTTTTTGGATCGTGTTTGGAATCAACTTGTTTATTTGAAAGTTATAAAAACAGCAGCAATGTAAACACGGAGTAAGTGAAATGATGACAACACAGAGGACAATCTGAACATATGTGATGAGCCACGGGGTAAAATAATTGCTAGAAGTCTTAATTAAGATGAGAACAGGCAGTGTTAATGAAATATAAAGGCTGATCAGTACCTTAGTTGTCACAGTCAGGCTGATTTAAGCACTTTCAGAGCCATTGAGCTGAAAACATTTTTAGAGCATAATACAATGGAGGGGTCATTGTATCAGACTGAACATTTTGCAGAACAGCACTATTAAGAGATCTGTGATAACCAGGTGGCAGACTGGATTAATGGAGCAGACTCACACCCAAAGCTCTCCTAGGCCAGGAACAAAACTGCCTGTGGGTTGTGGGTGCACAGGACAATGTCTGACACACTCCCATGAACAACCTTTTGTAACTCAAAGTCAGAAAAAAAATCCAGGAATGCAACAAGAGAGAGTTTCTCAAGTCATATCTAGAATGCTGAGAGAGGATTTAGTTTTAATTAGATTAGTGTTTTCCTTTCTCAAGTGGCATTTCTCTTCCTGTTTATATTTTCCAGTGGATTCTGTTTTGCTGTCCATAAGGTGAAATTGCTGAGAATGTTTCTGTGTTCCAAAAGTTTATTTTACTGTCTGCCAGCACTGCCAAAGGGAACGTGCACCCACTCTTGTGCTGGCTGTAGAGATTACCTTGAGTAAGGTTTTATTAACAGTTAAGATGTAAGACTTTTCAACACTGGGTATTTTAGTGTCATGATGATAATGATTTTTTTTGTTTTGGTGGTTTTTTGGGTTTTTGTATTTTTTATTTTTATTTTTTGGGTGTACAGACTTCTCTTTTACCAACATTTAGACTCTCCCTACATTTGGGAATTGTGGTTTTTCACTTGACCCAAATTACCATCAGTTCTAGAAGCTGGGACATGCAGATCCCTGCAAAAATCCCAGCTGGGAACAGCTCCTGGTGTTCCAAACCTGAGTGATGCAGATGCTGAAAAGAATACTGAACAAAGTCATTTTAGGAGTATTTTTCTCTCTCATTTATATGCATTTCTATAGCAACAAAAATTATTACTAGGAAGGTGTTTAGCGTATTTTTTAAATTTTTAGTGTGATTTATGTGCTGTATCGTTAAAGATTCAATATTGTCTGAAGAGTCAGCTTGCAAAAAAGGTAAACTTTATTTATCAACAATGATTCATAAATTACTTGTGTATGTAGATTGATACAGAAGACATCTGACCAAATACTGTATTTGCTGAAAAATTAAAATTTGGAATTATTAGAACTATTTGCAAATTAAGACAAATTTGGTTTAGATTACCTTTTTTTTAGCAAGGTAAAATTTGCTGCATTCTTCTTTCAATATATTTCTTCAGGCTAGAAAGGTTTTGCTTAGGAGTTTTTTGTAATTTAATTTTTAGGGATTTTGAAAAATGCCCATATAAAAATGAGAATTTTCATTGTGCGTGAGTTCCTGCTCTTGACTGAAAAATAATAGTCTTTCATTTCACTAGGAAAAAACTTAGCATTATCTAAAATAATGAATTTCAGGGTTAGGAGATTTCTGTGGTGATCTCCAGCTAAACATGGAACTGAAATAGTTTTTCTACAACTCTGACTACCTGATTCATACAATAGCTAAAATAATTAATACAGTAACTGAAATATTGTGGTCTTACACACAAATAGCAGGATAAAATTCTACTCTTGTCTCACTTTTGTTTCACAGTGTAATGATTTTGAGCTTCGATTTCCCCCAGTATTTTATGTTGTCTTCCCGAGTGATTTTAACAATGGCAGATATTCAGTATCTGTAAGTAACCACTGAAAAATCACTTGCTTCATTACACTTCTGGGCCCTTAAATATCTTCTTTCATCTATGTAATTCCCTCTCCTCATTGCCTCAGCAGTGTGACTCAATCAGCCATGTGTTATCTTTCCCAGATCCTTTTCTGGGCAGAGCTGGAGTGCACAGGAATGCAGTTTGACAAACACATTGTGTCTGAAATCCTTTGTTGGGAGAAGTGGAGAGAAAGAGATTATAAAATGCCTCAAAACCTTCACTGAGGCCATTCCCAGGTTTCTTGTATCTGTTCAGCCAAACAAAACGTTCATACCTCACTTTGATGTATAGGATGGTGTTATGGCTTATAGGATGTATTGTATCTCACAATAGCATCTGTTGTCCAGGCTGAAAAGTTTACAAAGAATAACTTATTTTGTGTTTTGGCAAGTTTTAAGACTCATCAAAGACAACACAGAGGGGAATTCAGAAGTAATAAATATATCTGTTGTCTATAATGTGGGTTGTTACAGGTGATGAGGTTTAAGATCCTGATATCTTCTGTAGGACTGGTGATGTGTGTTTTTCATACCTCTGCTGATATAAACCTTTCAGAGGTAAAACTGAGGAGAGAAAAAAACTTCTTGAAGCTGTTAACTTCTGACACCCTGAGGGAATGTCTGGCTTTCTGTAGCATTTCCTCCTCAAAAATTTGTACAAAAAACCCCATTTGCTTATAGTAGATTTAAGCTGAACATTTTACACTGGAGTTATTTTGAAAAATTACCCTAGAATAGATAGGAGTAGGTGTTGCAAAGTGTCAAGTGCCTTCCTTAGTCCACACTGATGTTGCTCACACCAGTGTTTTGGGGAATAAACGCTGGTTTCGGGCAGCAAGCTGAGTTACACTGCGAATTCTCTGTCGGTGTACTCTGAGAGAATTTGTCTCTCCTTTCCAGGTCAGATATCCAAGGGGAAGTCTGGGAAGGCTTTGTAATGCAAATCTGGCTAGCCTTCGTTCACACAAGGAATGTTAGATGCTGACCCATAAGAGCTGAGTTCAAGATTTCTGTGAATATGTGGGGTTTGAATTAACACAGCAATGAAAGGCTCTAAGAGTATAAGGTGCATTCAGTATCTAAATCACTTACATGGTTTAGAAAGCTAAAATTGGCACTGTGATGGTTAAAAGAAAGCTGATTTACACTGTTCCTTGGCACAAACATTAACAGGAATCCACCCATGGCACTTGGATATTTGTGTGTTTTGTTTCATAGAGTCAAAGGGAAAAGTGGTGGTGGGTTTCTTGGAGGTGACAGATAATTGAGGTGCATAACAAACAGCAAAGAAACAGACCCAAGCAAAAACACCTAATTATAGTATTTGATGGATTTTGTGTGTTAGAAAATATAAAACACATTAACAGGCAAATAAAAATGCACCAGACAGTAACAGCCATTAAATTTATACAAGGAAAAAAATAACAATGAGCTCAGTTGTTGAACTCTGATAATCACCAGTGGGACATTGCTGGAGTATCCTTTAAATCCATGACATTTTCATGGAAGATTAAAATATAGATACAGAATAGGGAAGTCACAAGTTCTGAGTTTCCACATGCAACAGAGATACCCTATAGTCCACTGCAGTATTTGCCCAGGAGGAAGTTTGACTTGTATGACACTGTTTTGTTGATTATAAATCTCTTTTCAACTGCGTCCTCTTGTCTTGCAGAACAAGCAAAATGAAAGTTAAAGTTGCTGGAGGACTGGGGATGTATAATCATTTTGTAATTTTACTTCAATACTAATAATTTCCATTTTTCTCTCTCTTTTTTTTTTTATTCCCCAGAGGGTATGAACTGTATGAACAAAGATCATGGGTGTGCACACATCTGCCGGGAGACACCCAAAGGTGGGGTTGCCTGTGAATGTAGGCCTGGCTTTGAGCTTGCCAAAAACCAGAAGGACTGCAAATGTAGGTAGATGAAGATTAAATTTCAAATGCCCCAAAATGTCTTGTTTTCTTCGTTGTTGTTGTTGTTGTTGTGTTCCAGAAGAAGTTAACTTTGTTTTGACCAAAGATGATTTGTAACGTTAGCGATGTGGGATTTTTGCTGTGGAAGTTGTATTTGGGGATGGATAAGAGGGATTGAATGATGGAATGTTGAAATCTTGACAGTGGCTCTCTTGGCAAAATACTAACAACTTTTCTACCTCCTTATGGATGCAGAAAAGTGAAGGATCAATTTAGTTGTAAAGCAACACAAATAAAGCATAGTGGGTTCTGGCTTGCAGTATTTGGGAAGACCATAGTGACAGATGCATTGATAAGTCTGCTAATGGATTTAATGATAAAGCCACCAGAGCTATCAAATTAAGAGTGTGAATTCCTCTTTTTTGAAGGATGGAAATGATTGCTCTAGTCCTGATTCCACTGCACACAGTCTAACTTTCCTTTTATTACTTGGAAAACATGCAGCTGTATCATATGTACTGTTCTTCAAAGAAAAGCCCCCAGTGACATATTCTTGAAGCTGGGATGCTGAAGATACAGATCTTCATTAGCACACAAAATTAGAAACCGCTCTGTTCAGGTTGAAATAATTGACCTCAGCATCATTACCTGAAAGCTTCAGGATTGAGTCTTTCTGGTGGCTTCAGTGAGTGTTAGATCTGACTCCAGTAGCTTCTTGGTAGCTTTGTGAGAGACCAAAAAAGAAGGAAGTTTAATGAAACAACGTGAAAAATGTTTGGTGCTTTGCACAGGGCCAGTATTTTTGAGGAAGTCTTTCTTACACTTCTGGTTTTGTCTTCCTGAGATCTCCACTGTATAAACATGCTGAGATGATATCAGTTGCAAAGTACAAAGTCAAAAGAATCACCTTTGATTATCACCAAGGAATGCCACAGGATATCATACAGCCTGATTTCTGCAGGGTATTAAGAGGTTACACAGGGCCAAAGGCAAAAGCACAGAGAAAAATTGCATTTATGGTAATTTCCATTCCCAGTGTTTATCAGAAGTGAACATTGCGTGCTGGTAATTGCAGTGCAGCATCAGCTACATTGGTGAAGTGGGAGAGGATGTTTATTTATGCTGTTTGTTATTTGTTTCCTCAAATTGTGCATTTTTTTGGAATTTCAATATCCCTTTTCATACTGAGATGGTGGCAGGAGTATGAAAGCCTTTTCCAGAACATTATTTCTAAATGCCTCAAGGTTTAATAGAGTGAAAAACCTCGATTTATTCTGTGCCCCATGGTGTTCACATTGTAGCTGGAAGTATAATGAACTTCTGGTGACAGACCTCTGAGTGAGGATGTTGAGTTTTTCAAGGCTGCAGACCTTACTCTGGAGTGCACCAGCCCCTAAACAGCACATTCTGCAAGCATGTTACAGAGTTTTATTTACAACAACTGCTTCTGGCCCTTCCAAACACAAAATAGCCAGATAGCCTGGGACAATAATTGTGAGATTACAGCAGGCTCTTTATAAAGGTCTAGTTCTGAAACCAAATACTGACTTTTAAATAAACTTTTTCATAGCTGACCATTTCAGTGGGATTGGCTTAAACCTTGGGCTGGAGTTTTGCAAGTGACAAGATTGTCATTAAATTCTAATTACATAATCACATATTATCATCTGATCATTTATCACCTCATGCTGATAAGGAAGGCACTCTTGGTGTCTTGCTTCATTCACTGTACATGATGGTCAGTGTTCATTGAACAGTTCAACATCTTCCTCTCCATAATTTAGTGTCATGCCTCTCCTGCTGCACAGCATTTTAACCCTGTTGTGAACCTGAAATTTTTAATTTCCTCGTGGGTTTTCCCATGATACTCATTACTGTAATATCAAAGTGCTTTGTAGGCATTTGGCAGTGTGTTTTCAGAACATTCTTGTCAAGTTACAAAGTGCTGCTTTGCCTGTCTTACAGATGGGAAATGAATATAAAGATGGTGATGTCAAAGCCATTTAGGAGCGATAGCTGATGAACAAGAAACACACAGAACCCAGCTCAGCATTTATAGCACTTTGATGTGATCCCAGCCGAGCTCCAGCTCTAGTTGCAAATGCCATGGAGAAAGGAATATAGTATCAGTAACCTGTAGTAGAAGGGATCCAGGTGACTTGCCAAGCCCTAAGTAGGAATTCCACGGCGAAGGCAGAAGTAGATCAGAGTTTTTAGGGCTCTGTCTGAACAAGACCATTCTTTCTTGACAGTCCATCTCTGATTTGCTCCTCACTCTGCAGGAAATGGGGAAAGATGCCCAGCAGTTTCCACAGCCCTGACTTTCCCCAGCTTCCCTGTGCACTAAATGACACAGGAGTGTTTTCTGCATTTGTCAATAAGGAGAGAGGTCATGATAAAAGGGATCTGTGGACAAGAAGTCTGGGATTTTGCAGCTTCTGAGTGCTTAAGATTGCAGCCTTAATGGTTTCTTAAGTGTAAATTTTAAGGATGCCATTTCTCAGTTGCCCAGCATGCTGAGAAAACAGTGGGACTGAAAGGGGTCTCAAGAGGTCATCTAGAAAAACACCAAGATCCATACATAATTCCTCAGATGAGCTGCATCCTTTAGATCAAAAACTTCCGTAAACTTCAGCTTCTGGTAGTTTACTGATATTTCCGTAAAAACTGCTTTAATGGCTTTATTAGAAGAATATTATGCTTTGTCAGTGATTCTCATAGATACTTGCTGGCAGCAGAAAGAAGGGACTTCAGAGTAGTGAATTTGGTTCCAGATTATATTGAGAAAATATGAGAATTTACGTCCTCTTTCTGCATCTGTGTCCATGAGAGATTTTAGGATCCTGCTCCTGAGCATGATTGCATTAGAAATTTTTGATGAACTGAAGATTTTTTTTCCCCAAATATGAGCAAACCAGGACATATTGTGTTCATCTCTTTATTAGCTGGAAGTTGAAAAAGTAAGAGGAAACTTATAGCAGATACACATGCCTGCTAGTTGCAACCTGAAAGAGTTATAAACAAGTAAAAGACCTTCAGAATGTTAAAAATCTAAAACCATACTAGAATAAATAATGTAAGCAATGTTGCATGCACAACTTAATCACATAAAAAAGAGAAACCCATATATTCAGATAAAATATGTATTTAACAGCCGATTTAGTTAAAAAGCAGTGCAGTTTTTAATTTATCTGGAATTACAATGTTTGAATTGTTGCAGAGATCCATTCTACAAAACCATAAGACCTGGCTTGTGACAAACTCTGTGGCATCTGAGCCATAGGGATATCTCTCAGGACAAGATCAGGACATTGTTGTCCTGGGGGATTTTTTGATTTACTGGGTACTAAATGCTGGATTTAATAATTGGCCACATGTTTTCAAATACTCCTTGTCATGGGCATGTGAGATGGAAGAAACAGAAAAAAATGATTCTCTGAAACCTCAGAGAAGCACTGAAAACAGGATTTAGGGTGTAGAGTGAGAATTCTGGTATTTTCTGTCTTCTGGGGAGTTTAACCTGGACCATCACTATCATTATCTAGTGGAATATGTACATTAATCCAGACAGTTATTTCTTGTCTTTCATCATCAAAATGTCATTTCTAGACTAGTCCATATATATTTGTATGGATGTAGGCTCTGGTGTCTAAAGCAATGGTGCTACTGTGGTTTTAAATCTGCTATGTGGGAATAAATATATCTGAGTTCTAACAGACAGGTGTATATTCTCCTTTGGTTAAAAAAAATACTATTTTCCATCTCTTTTATTGTAATATGATTTAAAATATTTTAAGGTGATGTGTGTCTGTCAGAATTTACCATTTTGCCTCTTTTTGTTTGCCTCTTTGATTTCATAGACCCTGAATGAGCACACGGTCTTTTGCATGGCTGCAGAGTCCAGATTAATCAGAAATAATTTTTAAAAAGAACACTTTGGGAATTCTCAGTAACACTGCTTTAATTCTTTCTGACAAAAATGGAGTAGATCTGGATGTCCATTTGCTTTTAAATGATTATGATTTTCTTCCTCTAAGCAAGAGAAACTTCTCACCACGGAATTAGGGCTGGAAGAAAATTGAAATGACATATTTTACAACTGGATTTTGTACCAATTTCACCTGCAGGGCTGTCAAGCTCCAGAATTTTGGCTCAAGTTGCTTAAAATAAATAAATAAATAAATAGTAGTCTAGACAGAAATTCAAATCCTTCAAAAACGTGATTTACTAATGTTTGTAGGAGACAGGAAAAGGAACTGACCTACATCTGTGTTCACTGACTGGGTAGAACAGGAACCAGTAACTTTAATATACAGGGAAACTATAAAAGAAGTGTGTGATTCTGCAGGGTTTACTATAAATGCCATCAGTCTGGATTTTTTTCACAGACAAATATAGTAAGGAAAAGTTCCTCATATTTACATCAGATATTTTCATCCCTGCCAGCAGAGGCTTTCAGCAGGGAATGCCAAAAATAACCACTGCAGTCAAGTTTTTTAAAATATGGGCTTTGTTGCTGATTGCACTTTAAAATCTCAATAAAAATGCTGAAATGTATTCAAACTTCTGACCTTTAAGTTAATTCGTGATGGCATAGAAACATGGAATTAACCTCTATATAGTCCTAGAGGCACATGGGGTCAGGAAGGAGGGGAGGAAAGGTAGAGGGAAATCACTTTACCTTGGATTAGCACAAATCCAAGATGGGAGGTTTAAGAATAAAGAATTGACATAAAATTGTGTTTGGTTTGCATGAAAAATAGAAGTTAAAATGCTGCTGTGTAGTGAAGGGAAAGAAATGTTGCAGAATTATTTGTTTCAGGTGGTTTGGTTTTTTTTTCCCCACAAAAATAAATGATTAGTTAAGCTGTTAAAGTGGAGGAGGAGAAGGAATGCCTGAGGGTGGCTGTTGCTTAGGGGGATTTTTTAATGTAATTCCTTGGAAGTTTAGGATTCTTACGACTTGGAGTATGTGAGTTCAGTTCCCTCCTCTGTCTGGTGAGACTGAACCCACAATTCCCATTTCCCAGTCTAGTGCACAAACTGTCAAGCTCCAGTAAGGGAACGTGGATCAGGCTGCTCTCCACCTTTCTCATTGGCATTCCTTGCAATTGGATAGATATTCCTGGAAAGTGAGGTGGGAATCCAGGCAGGCTCTCTCAGAGATTGTTCTTAGCACTGGGCACCGAGGCTGTTCCCTCTCTGTCCCTGAACAGCACAAGGATTTTATTCCAAGTGTTGAATGGGAAGGACCAGGGATGCACTCATAGTGGCCTCAGGTCTGTGCTCACCTGAGAGATGGACAATTCCTGTTGGAATCTTTGCCAGACTTCAAGGACTGAAGCTGTGAACTCGTAGTTCCCACACCGGCAGGAGGCTTTAGCGGAAATTCTGTTGGGTGTGCTGTGGTGGGTCTCCCTCAGTTGCTTTTCTTAGAACTGTTCCATTTTAAGCTCAATGTTTCAGTGGTTACTGAGAGGGACATGACAGCTCAGCACTGAGGTGCTCACACCAGAGGGGGGAAATTTCATTTCTAGGCACTGTGACTGAAGATTCCGGTCTACTCCATTTTCAGAAGGTGGGATTAAAGCAGGGTCACTGAGTTCAGTGGGAAAACAGATGAGCTCAGCCCTCTTGCATTAGATAGAACCTCAGTTTAGAGACAGACACATGATTTTCAAACCCTGTTAACCATTATCTTGGTTTTAGTGTATCTTGCAATTTGCTTCTCTAAATTTTCTTAGCTAGAAGGAAAATTCTACTTAGACTAACGTGAGGAAGTTCCTTCTGAAAGCAGGAGTCAGCATTTAAATTACTGTAACATTTCAAAACAAGGAGATGAAGGGGAAGCAAACGCGAGATGCTGTCTACAGACTTGAAAATATACATGTGTATTGGACATGAAGCTTTTAGGAAGAGGTGGAATTGGGTACCCACCCCTACTAAAATTATTAATACAAATAGACTGGAGAAAATGTAGCACATGCCGTGATTTTTCTCTCTCCACTGCATGGATTGAGGTTGGGGGGGGCAAAAAGGGAGGGGGGCAAAAAGAAAGAAGAAGCACAAAATAACTGCAAACACAAAATGTTATGTTGCCTGATGTCTTGGTATGTTACTGCTCTTCCGTGTCCTGCAAGGCCCTCCAGACTAATTGGTTTCATTGTCGTTTTATTTATATATACATATATACACATTCATTTGGGGCTTAACTAGTAACCTGTAACTATGGGAATGGAGGCTGCCAGCACACCTGTGATGACACAGATACTGGGCCTGTGTGTGGTTGTCATCAGAAGTACGCCCTGCACTCCGACGGCCGAACCTGCATCGGTAAGTCCTGCTCTGCAGCGCCTTTTATCTCATGCTCCTCACAGAACAGACATGTCTATACATGTGTGTGTGTGTATATGAGTGGGGGTGTGTGTGTTTGTACCTCACAGGGGTTCAGCACCACTGCTGAGAGAAGTTCCTGCTGTGGCTGAGGTCACAACAGAGAAGTATTTTGTGCGTGTTCTGTCAAAACGTGTGTTAATGAAGTATCCCCTTTGTTACTCACGTGCAACTTTTGTTTCTCTTCATAACTCTATTAATTTTGGAAGTTAAAAGGTGTAGAATGTAATTTTTGAAGTAAACAGGTGTAGAACATAATTGCCAATGAAAGTTCAGCGCTTCCCTTCCCTTCCATGAGTCAAGACTTCCTTGCACAAGCAAGGTTAGGAAAATGATCTTCTTTTCTAAGCTGTTATCAGGGAAAATTAGTCATCAGTATGTGCCTTCTTCCCTGTTGTATGATTTATGATTCTAAAAATTATAATACCTGTAGTGAGTAAGTTTTCATTCAGAATATCATTAGGAAAAAAGCTGTTCAAGAGATGGAGCATCTTGGGAGATGCTGTGCAAACGTTTATGATTAGAAAATGTATTATTTGCTTAACGTCATTTCTTTCCACGCTGCTTTAAAAGAAAAAAAAGAAAAGAAAAGAAAAAAAAGGATATTTTTGCATAGTGCAAGTTAACATTTAAAAATTCTTCGTGACAGATCAGAATCTAAAATCTATAATGGTTTTTCCACTGGTGAGGGCTTTGAGAGCAGGTTTTATTGAACGGATAATTGATCTGCTGTTTATTATCGTTCACTAATACCCTTGGATTGATGTTTTATTTTGTCCAGCATGTAAAAAATGATTTGAAAAGCTGTGTACACTGCACCTGTTTTTTACTTTTTTTTTCCCATTTTTGTAATGTAATACATACAACTCCATGTTACATTCCTTGGTCTTGTGATGTAAGTCACATATTACTGCCTGTGCTGATTTTCGTCCCTCTAAATAGTTCTTTCTCTTAGAATACTTTTAATTTTTTTATTTCTTTTTTTTTTACATTTTTATTCCTGCTTTCTGGTGATGGTTCCTGATTGCCTGTCTTGTCTGATAACTGACGTTTATTAATTATTTACAGAGAAAAAAAAAAGGCAAAACAAAACAAAAACTCAAACAAAAGCCTCTATTGCAGCCTGATCCCATCTAGAACTTGTTAAAAACAAAACAAAACAACTTCTTGTTACCACTCAACCATGTAGTGTTGCCACAAACAAAACCTGCCAGCCTCCTCCTCCTCCTCACCTCAGTGATTCCAGTGTTTGCTGTCTTCAGTGGTGTATATTTTCCAGGCATCACTGCAAGAATGCAAACTTCTGCAATGCCAGATAAATACTTGTTGACCCTTTGTCTAACATATTTTGTCTTCGTTTGCTTGACTTAACCTTTTTTTTTTTTTTTTTACGTTTGCTGCATGTGAAAGTCCCTATTTGCATTTTTCGTTTTAGTTTTCCTAATCAGCATTTCCCTTTTCCTAGAAATCATTTTATTTACCCAGCTGCTGCTTCTCCATCACTCTCCTGTATCAGAAATCTTTAATTTTATTTCACCTACTGATCATCTCTTCCCACACTTGTGACTGTTTCTGTGTATTTCTAACAAAGCATAACCAAAGTCCTCATTATGCTGTATGAAACTCTTACATGTAGGATATCAGAGACCACCTTGTCAAATGATCTTTGATGCCATCATCTTGCTCACTGCATGCTTCTAAAATTACTAAACCCTCTTCTTGCAACATCTTTCCTAGCATTGAATGTTTAGCTAGTAGTGTTTCATAGACAAGCAGGCAACCAGCACTGCCCAAATTGATCTTTTTTTGTGTTTGTTTGGTTTGTTGTTTGTTTATTTTTTGGTGTTGTTTTTTGTTTAATTTGCATGCTGGTGTTTGGTTTCTCCTTCTCTGATGTGTCAGTGTGTACAAGACTATGGTGCATCCATCACCGGACTCTTCTTGCTCTCTCTGTCAGTCTTAGTCTTGGTCTTAGTCTTCTGCCTGCCACCTTCAGATCCTGGTGCCACCATCAGCCTGAACCACAGTTTGGTAGTTTGTTTAACTAGCCTTCCTGAATTTTAATTTTCATCACTAACACCTCTCTGGGGCACTCATGGTTAGCTGTCTTCTCCTCCAGTAGGAATCCAGCTTCCTGTGTGTCGTTAATTACTTCACAGTCGACCATTCTCCCTTCTCACCCTCTTCCTTCCTCCTCTCCCTGAACACCCTGTAATTTTTTCCTGGGGTTCTCAAAGGGAATTAACTCTCTAACGGGGATTTAGTGCTTTCATGCCTTGCTTCTTGGCTTTGGCTGTGCCATGCCAAGAAACTGTCTTAGGCAGCGGAAAATTGGGCTTGTGATTAACCAACTGCTCCATGTTTGTCCCTTACTTGTGTTTTAGAGAAGGATGAGGCTGCAATTGAGAGTTCTGAGTACAATGCCACGTCAGTAGCTGATGTGGACAAGCGGGTGAAACGGCGGCTACTTATGGGTAACACTTTTCTTCCACTTCCTTTGTTGTGCTCTCACTTTTGTCTGTATGTGTGTGGGGGGGAGGTTCTCTTTTGGTCTCATTTGGTTTTGGTCTCCTTTGGTTTTGGTTTGGCTCGTTGTTTTTTTGGGTTTTTTTTAACCCGACTTCATCTGTGTGGAAAGTTCACCGATTTTTTGTTAAGTTCTCATCTGTTGTACAACTTCATTTCTTGTTTTTAAACTTCTTTTTTTTTTCCTAACGCTGCAGCTTTAACGTTCAGTTTCCTCTGCACAGAAAGAAGCTTTTGCCATTAACCTTACTTACCTTTTGCAAGCTACTTTTTCGTGTGGTTTGTGTGTTTGTGTGTATGTGTTGCTGTAGGATTCCTGAAAAACCTCCTGTTGCAGACCTGCCTGTTGACTTAGAAGTCAATGATGATGATGATGATGATATAAACCATTGTTCTATTACATATGTGGAGTTAAATGAACAACTGTATTTGCCTAATTAAAATTTCCTGTGCTTTTGATTGAAGTGTAAATATTATGACTGGAAATTCATTTATTTCCTTTGCGCAGCTGTTTCAGTAACCACTGAAAGATCTTTCCCTAGTGACTAGTGAGCTTCTAGTATGTTCTTCTTTCAAGACTGAAGCATGGCTTGTTCCTCTGTGTTGCTGGAGCCTGAGAGTGGAAGGGAATACGAAGTTCACTGAACAATGAGGATAATTCTTTAGCCTCTGCTCCCAGTTAACCCATTGCACACCCTCGTGCTTGTCTTCTTCGTGTTCCATTTATGGCTGTCAGTGAGAACAGCCTTTTGGGAACGGAGAGGGGAGAGTGGCTGGACCTCTGCCAGACCCTTTCTGTGTGACACAGAGCACAGAGCCAGCAGTTTGGGGTTTTCCAGGTGGTTTATTTCTCTGTCTTTTCCATTCTGATGCCCTGCTCACCACATACAATTATTTCCACTAGGTTTTAAACATAGTGAGCATTGGTGAGATGTACCCATTTACAAGACAGGCATTCCCCAGCCACAGGAGAGCTTCTGGCAGGACAAGATTCTGCTCTTTTCCCTCTGGGTTACTATTTCATTTCTTAAAACCACTGAGTCCTTTGCAGAGGGTCCTGCTGGCCTCTGACAAGCTCAGCTCTGGTTGTGAGCACCCACACCTCCAGGAGAGCAGAATATTCACTTTGAATTTTTAACTGATTGCTGGGCTAACAGTTGCAGGAGGTGACAGCATTTATGAAGTTTCCGTATCACTTGTGTCTTGCCACCCATGACAAACCATCCCCTCTCCAGCAGTACAGCCCCTGTGTTGGAAATGGCACAGTGTTATAACTCTGTAATGGTAATAGATGACAAGACTGAGGTAAAATATTTTCCCTCATGTTAAAACCTGGGGGGCATATGTCCCTTTATTTTTAGTTTATCCATGATTGTTAATTTGCAGTTAGCTTGCAGATCTAGCAAGTGAACCACATCAATTTATTGTTTAGTGATACACTATTTCAAGTTATTCGAGCTAACAGGAGCTGTGAGGCAGCTCATCTTGCTTTGGAATTGTGCTGTTAGCACTTTTAGCTATAATTTCAAGAAGACCCATAGTCTTACAAAAGTCAGGGGAAAAAAAAATGTGCCCAAAGGCCTCTGGACTACTGAAAATGCAGCCCTACAGGTGTAAATGGTGAGTTTGCCCAATCAAAAATAGTACGTGCAATACAATGTAGAGGTACTGAGCAACATAATGCCCTGTGTCGATGCCTCACCCTCTCATGAAAGTAATTATCCAACCTGAAAATAAGCTCACAGTGCTTACAAGAGTCCAGGAAAATGGCATTAAAAAGTTTAGCATTAAAAAGATTAGCAACAGCCTTCTTAGTTACACCAGCTCTGCAAGTTCCAAGCTTAACACAGACTGTGGAAATAGGTTTAGAGAGATAGTTTAAAATCCAGTTTGCAAAATACATTGTTTAGCTCTTCAGTACCTCCTTTATTAGCAGGTATCACCCAAGAGCTGAGAGTGATTCCGTAGTAAAACATTAACCAGAGCAGAAAAGAAATTCAGTTAGTGAGTGAAATCTGAGTGGAGGGCTTATTACTTAGGGACTTCTCTACTTGTTTGTTTCTTCTGATTTCTGGTGCTTAGAATTGATTTTTTTTTTAATGGATCTTACTCATTTCAGAAGTGTAGTGGCATTTCCATGAAATTCCACGTGTCTTCAGATGTTTTCTAAACAGCTGGTTTAGAAAGTACTGGAAGGCTCCTCAGGAAACTTTTTTCCCCCAGCTTTTCTAAATGGACTGTGATTTTTGGCCCTCCTGCAGGCAGCCTTGGGAGAGCAGGAAAAGTAGATGACTTTATGTAATTTTAGTAGTCTAATGAAAGGTGCTTTCAGTTGCAAGTCCTGAGCTGGTAATTTCTAGTCCCCTGTCATTTGCTGCATGCTATTAAAATGACTGTGATCTGTATAACCCTTAATATCAGCCAAGATATTATTAATAATAATAAGATTATTAAATATTCTTATTTGTTATGAATAATTGTTAAGAATAAGCTTGCACAAGATGATTTTAGGAGAACATTTTGCTGTCATTTTGCTACACCAAGACTGGCCACCTCTGTGTCTTAGGCTGATTATTACAGGGGCTGTGACCTAGTCGTGGTGTGGTCCTGTGACTTGGGGCTGAATCTTAAACAGAGCAAAGTAATAAATACACTTTCTTCCTCTCTGTTAGATGCACTTTTGTCTAGGTCTTGTGAGGCAGACAAGAAACTGGTCTTCTCTCATGACCTACGAGAAACTTTCCTTTGGAACCATCCAGTGATTCCCAGGAATTTTCATCCAGCCTTTTTCATAACGTTTAGAAATAGTCTGTGGATTAGGAAGGACATTCACCCTGCAGAAGTTCACATACCCCCAGGCATTTAAAACCAGAGCTGTGCCATTATCTTTAAGGTCCAGTTACACCCCCCCTTGCTGCAGAAAACCTTGGACTTGCTATAAACCAGTAGGGCACGACCACTGTCTTCAGGTCTTCTTAAACATCTGGTGTATCTATCTTGCACTTAGTTGAGCACTGCCTTCAGCTCTTAAAATTATGTTCAAATCTCTGTTTTGTGTGGTACAACACTTTTTTTTTTCTGAAAATATTCTCTGTGTGTTTCTTAGGAGCATCACGGAGACCTTCTCTGTTTTCCTTTACCTTCTTTTTCCTTGGGAACCTCTTTGCCACGACTGTTTTTCCTGTCACAGCATCACAGCATGAGACTGCCCTACCTGGTTAAAGGAGCCTAAATCTAGCATGAGTTTGAAACACAGTGTATCATGCCCTGCCTACCTGTCTGAAAGCCATTCTAGTGTGGGCACACAGCTTTAGAAGCACTAAATTTCTGCTCAGCCCTACTAATACATGTATCCTCAAAATATCTGGTCCTGTGTCACACCTTCAGCAATGGAGGTTGTTTTATTCATGTTACCATATCTCTTTTTGCTGTTGCAGCCTTGGATAGAATTCCTAAGTCCAACAGCCCCACAGTGTACAGCTGTAAAGATGAGTCATCCAGCAGTTCAGCTCCTTATCATTAAATAAATTGTAAATTTATCAAGTCTCATGGGTTTAACATCCTTCTTGGCCACTGTCTTTTGCTCAGAAAGGCTTCAGGGTTTTTATAGAGCTGTTGTCTGAAGCTTTCTTGTACACAGAACGTGATGTTATTGGACACAAAAGTAGAGTTTGTAGCACCAGTTATGCCATTGGGCTGCCTCATTACAAATAAATCAACTGCTTACAAAGATGTGACAGGCAGCTCAAAACTTCCTCTCTGAGGAACCAGAGCTGTAAAACTGTCTGGTGTTAGGGAGATAATGCTTTGCTCTTTGGCTAATCTTTACATCAACTCTTAGAACCAAATAATTTTATGACGTATTTTTTTATATTGCCTTTCAAAATGCAGTCACTTGTTACAGTGCCATCACCACAGGCCTTACCAGACTGTGTGAGGTGTTTTAGCAACACAACTATCATGTTTTGTCTGTGATCTTACCCTTTGATCAGCTCTTTTTGCAGACCCATCTCTCACTGTGCTTCATTTTCCTTCCTGTTCTCTTTAACAGTCAGATGATCAGGTTCATTTGGGCTCGGCCTCAGGTGACTTCAGAACAACTGCCAGGGCTTTGTTCATCTTCCTCACCTTCAAGCCACCTTTTCCATTCTTTCCAGAGATCACTGTTATAAGAACTCACTTTGGCAATAAAATGTTCTTGCTCTGGTTGTAAGGTTGGTTCCTTCTTGTCACACAAAGAGAGTTTTATGAAGTTCTTTTGGCTGTAGCAAAGAGCAACAGGACACTGAGCCCACCTTGAAGTTAAGGGAGCACAGAGTAATTTCCCTGGCATGTTTAGGGGAAGTATGATGGTGCAAATAACAGTAATGCCATTGCCACCCATATCTTCAGAAGCCCAAACTCTACCCAGAAATTCACTCCTTCATGAGACACGTTCGGCTCATTTTGTGCCAGGGCAGCTTAAGATTTTTCCAGTGGACACTGACTTCTTGGGTCATCAGTGAGGTTATTTGCAACCTACATCAGAAACAGTGATGCAGTTCTCTTCCCTTGAAGCTGTCTCCTAAGATCCCTACAGATTATTTAATGTCACTTGGTCAGCTCTTTCATCCAGTCTCGTGCCTCCTGGAGGTACCTGGAAGCATCAGCCAAGGTAACTGTGTTTATCCTGTGCTGGCCAAAGCTGGTTTGATTTCAGATTTTTAGCCCAGTACCTACAAAGGATCTTAACGAGCTGCTCATATCATATTAAGAAAAAAACCCACAATTTGAGCTTGTCATCGTGCCCTACAGCATTTGCAGCAAAGGTAAGCATTTCAGCATCTGTTACATCAAGTAGGCAGAGAGATTTACAACTTTAGAGCTTAGGTTTACCCATTTGAACCAAAAGTGGCACTCACCTTCATGTATCTTGAGTCATCTGAGCTTAATAATCAGACATGTGGTATCTTTTCCTACACCACAGTTATCTAAGGATTAGGCCACCCTGTTCATCCTGGACACCAAGCATGCTTTTGTCTGGAGCACCTGAATGCCTCAGTGGCAGAAAGGTACCTGGTTATAGCTTTTTTCCACACCAGATTACCTCTGCAGGAGACAGATTGTGTCAACTGACTGTTAGTAAGCAGAGGTGGAACCATCTGATGTGAGCTGAGCACACTCCCCAGGAGCTGAGGATAGAAAGGCCATCTGAAGCACCATCCTTCCTTCTGCACTTGCCCCTCACAGAGGCTCCCAGGTTTCCTGCAGCTCTAACCAGAGCATTCCTCCACATTCCCTGTTTCCAATAAATAAGATCCTCCTTCAGGTATCTTGCATAAAGTAGGGATTGCAGAGGGCACACACCCAGTTTGTGAACTTCATATTGATCATGGTGGAAGTAGAAAGCAAGGTCACTTATTGGAGATGTCTTGTCCCTGTGCACATCCACACGGTCAGCCACCCTTTTCCCCTTCTTTCTCTTAGTCCTTTTTCTGGAAATTCCTGGGATTCCAGACCTCAGAAGAACTGATGGTGTGGGACTGTGTGGTCTTAAGGCTAAAAAAATCTCAGGTCTTAACTTGCAAGGATCTATGCCCTGTATGAACATGCACATGAACAGCAGATAAAAAACTTCTAATTTCTCTGGTGTGCAGGCTTCTTTTTCCTTCCACCTCTCCATATGACACCTTGAGGGGGTTAATCTTTTCTGCTGAAGACCATAAGTTTGGCAGAGCAGCAAGGGGGTGTCACGGCTTCTGGATTTTGGAATCATAGAGTAACTTGTGAGTTTTCTAGTCCATTGTGTCTGTCTGACCTAAGCTGTTGCTTCCTGTCTGGTGTTTTGTTTGTTAGGAATTTCAGGACTTAATTTCATTGAATCACTGTTTTCTCTTCAGCAGAGACATACAGCTCTTACTCCACTACAGGGAAACAGAATCCACAAAGTTAACTAGAATTACCAGAGTCTCATAATTAAATTTATTTTCTCCTACCACGTTTAAAATGATGGCATATCGATATGGAAACCTTCCTTGTCTATCCTTTCCGTCATCCAAGGATCTCTCCTCTGGTGATTCAGTGTGAATAACTTCTCCAAAATCAAACCTCTTTCTTGAAATAGTGTATAAACCACACAGTGATTGTGTAGTTCAAATGGAAACCCACCATTTTCTGCATTTCAGGCCTGTATGGTAGAGCCATATTTAGCTTCTTTTCAGCTCAGGAAAAGGAGCTGTAGAATAGTAGAACTTACTGAAGCCATACATTCTTAACTAAAAAAAAAAAAAATCCTTTCACCTGATGAGAGTTTTCTGTCAAAAGCCTTTTTTTGTGAAAGTAAGTTTTGTGGGAAGACTCGGGTTTTCACAGTGCTTTTGCTTGGAATGATCTTCAGAAATAGGGAGGCAGGATGTACACAGGAGTCTCATTAGGACATTCATTTGAAAGGTGAGGAAATGATACTTGAAGGCCCTTTCTGGGTGCGTTGCCACCCGTGTTGAAGGGAAATGTTGGTCTGTAAGGTCAGACTAACTTGTTATTGCCTTATGAAGGTGTTCCACCCTTGGGGCCAGTATTGACAACCAATAGCCTGATAAGGGCTTGGCATTCTTCAGTTTCAATAAACATAAAAGCATAGAAAATGTGGTTTTCTGACATGGCATTTAATGCCCTAACTACCAAGCATTGGAGTGCAGAGTGTTGCGAACTCTGGTTTGCCACCGGAGAATTTCCACAAGTCTTAGGTTGTTTGATTCCAGTGCAAGTTAGAAACAGACTATGCAAGCTTCATTTTTGGTTTCTTTCAAAATGGAATTTTGAAGAGTTTCCAGGTGATACTACTTCCAGATTTCTGTCTCAAAGAGCAGGGAGGTGGACAAGCTGATGTTTGTTTTCAAGTGTTCTTTCAGAGCAGTTAACTTCTGTCATAGTTACAGCCGACCAAGGGGCACTTTAAGCCAAGAACACCTTTTCAGTCTGTGCTTTAGTACCTGGCATTGTTGTGCTGCCTCCTAGGACTCTTTCCAGTTACTTAAAATACGTCTTTATTTTTCTGCATGGCTTTTCCCTGACTTAGAACTGCTCACTGACAGCAAACCGAGCGTGTGGCTCTGTGTGCATCCCAAACCTCTTTGTGCTTTAATCAATAAAGAATTTAAAGCATATAACTAACAGGCATATTGCTGGGAGGCTCCCTGACTCAGTTACTGACTGTGAAACCAAGACCTTGCTTTAACTCCTTCTGTCAGTTCTACTTTGCTGTATGAAATCATAGCAAACAGGGGGAAGGAATCCCCGAGGTCATTCATGCATTCTCTCTCTCCCAAGGGCAGGTCCTTTCATCTCAAGTTATCGTCACTTTTATTCACTGGGTTTGTGAATGGTGTGCTATTTCCTGTAAAAATCCCTTTTCTTCATTTCTTTGCTGATGATAAAGACTCTGACCTTATCCAGAATTCCTGGCAATACCTTCCATTGTTTTGCTTTTCCATTTTAAATGAAAGGATTTGTCCAAGGTCAGGAGATAATGCTCCTTGGCAATGTTCAGAGTATTTCAGTTTTTCTTAAATGCAGCTTCTCTGCACAGCTCAGCTCCTAGTGCTAATTTTAAGGGACCAGACTGGACTCACAGGGTGCTTATAAAACACCTGATCCAATCTATCAAGTGATGTTCCCTAAATAAGTAGAGTTCCCTGAAGAGGAATCGATCTTCACACATTCCCTATGTGGCAGTGCAGAATTCTCATCCTATTTTCATGCAAATAAAATTCTACCAATCATGAAATTGCAAGGAAGTGAGGAGACAAGCATAACGAAGGGAAGAATTCCACATCCTGCAAGTTACCCTTTCTGTCTCACCTTTTTCATTCCCTGAATATGAAGCTCTTTCAGTTCCTCCTTCATCTGTTCACAGCTATTTGTTTCATTCATTATACTCCTGTGAATGCTCTTTCTCTCCCCTTTCAGCATCACAGAGCAGAATTTGCATGAGAATAGCATCGTTCTCCCTTAACTGAAAATTGAAATATTTCAGTTTTGTGTTTAGTTTCGTCCCTGTGCTTGTTTGTCCTTTAGGTCCCTCCTTGTTCCCTGATCCCGTGGCACACAGAGCATGTAGTGCCACTTGCAGTAAAATTCTCTTTATGGATGGCAACAGCAGCCTTACTATGTGTTCCCTGTCTCATGGCTTTCTTACTCATACTGAATATTCCCTCTTACTTCAAGGCAAGCTCAATTTATAATCCACAGACTATTTTTTTTTTAATTCCCTGAGTGGAGTTTTACTCTCTTCCCAGTCTCAGGCTTTCAGAATTTGTGTATTTTTGGTCAGAATTTGGGGGGGTTCCAGAGTGTGGGTCTTTACTCAGTTAGGACATTTATCCAGTCCTGCAGTTCACCTGCACACAGCAGTGATGCCATTAGTGGTTAAAATTGTTTCTGTATGATTCTCTGTATAACATAAAAGTTAAGAGGTGGAGGGTACTGTGAAAACCCAGTGGAATCCTGGTGTAGGTCCTTACGAGGGCCCTAAAATGCTGCAGTGATGCAAAGGATTATTACAGACAATGGCAATTAGTGGTTTCAGATTAGACCACCTCAAAATTCCCAAAGCCATATATTTGGCTTTCTGTAACAGATATCCCTAATCTTTCCTCACTTGTTCAAAGTTTGTGCTTCGCTGTGAATTAGATACACAGAAATAAACATTTTTGTGTGCTTAGGATAGGTAAACAGGTTATCCCTTGGTAGGGGCACAGCAGCAGTTTACAACAGCTTTAGTTACAGCACAGCTACTGAGAAACCTTCTTGCCACTCCAGTTTCCAGGCAGTATTACCTCGGGGGAACCTCTTTAGGAAAAACTGGTCTGAGGTAATCCATACACCTTATGCTTTCACTGGCTAAAACAGTGAGTGCACTGAAGCTGATATTCCTCTTGCAACATTTAGCCTTCGGTTACATCAAGATTGACTCGTTCGTGTGTGTGACCCCTGAATTTAAGACAGTTATCTGAGCATAATATACTGTGTTCATGTGCAAAATTCAGACCAGGTGCAGGAGGAGATATGGTTACACTCTGAATACTGTTACTCATAACCTTGCTTGGACTGTGACCTACTCCATAGGACGTGATAGCTCCTCTGAATTCAGGCTCCTCCATCAGGAATTCCTCTTAAGTTGACTCAAAACAAGCTGCTCTGGGATGGCACAGATCACTGAGCTTTAGGCTACTGCAAACGAATTCCAAATAAAGGCAGTTTGAATTGCTGGTTTGCTTTAACTTGCCCCGTGATCAGTGTTAGCACTTGGGCAATCGTGGGAACTAAGCAGGGGGAAATAGCATTTTTCCACTTCCACGTCTTCCTTTCAGCTGTGCTTTCTGCTCACCATGTCAGCCTTTTACAGAAATCTGGCAAGCTTAGAGAATATTCTTTGTTTTGGGGGGCTGCCATCTCTTTTATTTGCAGCCTACCTGTTGCTGCTAAAAATCCTTTTCCTCTGCCTTAGGACAGGAGCTCAGTCCAACCTTCCACTCTTGATTCAGAGATGGCAGTTGTTGTTATCTGCTCTTTCCAGTCACTGTGTTGTGATCAAGAATTAGAAAGCAAATAGGGTTTTCTGGATCCTATTGACTTCAGTTTGCCATGCTGGGTAACAGAAGAGATCAGGTGTTTACCTTGTCCGGTCTCACAGACCTGTGTAATTTTGTTCTGCTTTGCACCATATCTCAGTTCCTGTAAAACTGGTTTGGATCTTAGTTCAGATTGAACCAGGCTGCCAAAAATGAGTAGGACAGATTTGCCTGATTTTGACCAATACCCTTAAAATCTCATCATGTTCTTTTGTTCATGAGATAAATTGAAGTCACTAAAATTGGCTTTATTAAATAATTGGCTACTTCAGAAAAAAAAAGACAACAACCCAGATTGAATTAGAAGCTTGTATTCTAAATGGTCGTGTTTACTTGTTTCATAAAAGAAGCTGAAAATCAGGTTTTCAGAAATGTTCTCAAACCATATCCCATATTGCAATATCCCATAGTTACTGTTTTTCTCTTATATATATATACATATCATTGTTAGAGCAGTCTATATCCTAATGGAGTAAACCATAGGTAAAACATATTGGTAATGATTTTAGTTATTTCTTGGCTATGGATCCACTGAGCAGATTTTTCCAGAATTAAGAGTTTACACTGGAAAAACACAATGTAATTTCTCCCAGACTGCCTTATATAAATAGGTGTCCTGTTCTTTAGATCCCTGTTTCTGTCTGAATTTTCTGGTAGGAATTCAATAAGGATGTAGATGGGGCTACAAACATCACTTTTAATTAACAGCAAAGTCTAATTGTTTCAAATTAGAGCTTTATCATAATTCAGAAGGAATCTAAATGTCAGTTCCGGGACACTGCTTTACTTGTGTCTTCCAGTTCTTTTTCTGGTACCTCATCAGAACAAAAAAAAAAAAAAAACCAACCCAGAAATGTGTGAAAAAGTTTGGAACAAACAAACAGAAAATGCTAAAATGCTGAGGTTGTCTTTCCCAGAGGAAAAAAACCCAGAGAAAATGGTCTGTAGGATCAATATCACTGTGAAGGCCTGATCCAATTTTTAACATCTGTTTTTTTCCCTTGTCCAGTGTGATAAAATGAAAATAAGAAGTAATTTGCTTTTGCTCTTTGTTTGAAGCCTGAAAGTTGTATTTGCTTTTCAAATATAAAGTTTGAGGTGAAGAAGGAGTTGAAGTCCTTACTGCCAGAAGCACAGGTGGTCGTGCACTTGGGTTTATGTTGTGTACAGGCCTCAGCTCTTCTCTTTGATGTGGCTCCCAGGACCTCTTTCCCACATTCTGCTATTCATGTTTGCTTTCTTTTCCCAATGTTTTCTCACGACCTTGAGTTTAAGGAATTTCATCAATACATCTCTCCAATAATCCAAAATGTTAGAGGTACTGTCACATGTCCTCCTGCTCACTTGGGTCTTCATTCTGTTAAAGAGTTTGTCATGTATGAAAGTCAGAGTCACTAGGAAAGTTGAAGGGTATTTATCCCTTTTGGTTTGTTTTACTAAATCTGTGTGAAAATAAGAAAAGCTGGCTTGATTCCTTCTATTTATATGTAGAAATAACTCTTGTTCACTGAATGACCCTTACCCTATAGATCCAGTCATCCATGCCATGGGAAAAAAAAAAATTGTTGTGTCTATTCATTTTCACTGGATGTCATCCAGAAAGCAGAAATATTACTGCTTATGTTCATCTTGTGCTGATGTACTACAATAAAGGGGTCTTCATATGCCAGAGTTAATCTGCTAACATAAGATTTACTGCTCTTTGCAGTGCCATGCCAAACCTAATCTCCAGTGCCTTTTCCTGGCTTTTAACCTTTACTCTTTACTCCTGGCAAATCATCCCACCCCTAAACTGTAAAAAATTTTAAATTACCTGACAGGTTTTCCCCTCTCTGAAAGATAAAATTATTTGATATGTTGACCTACACGTGCACACACACAAACAAGTGGAAATGCCAGCAGAAGAATTCTTCAAGCAGTAGTTTTTAACCTCTTAAGTCTATAAAATAGTCCTTCCCAAAGGAGTAAATGAAATTCAGAACTATATTACTTAAACAGTTTGGTTCAGGTCCTGCAGGTTGTGCCTAACATGAGCAAGAACTCTGCCTGAAAATAAGGAATTGCAGCCTCAGCTCCATTACAAGAAAAACATTTGTTAGCTGTGCCTCCTGGCAGTTATATGCAAATCTATTTGGATGCTGGTTGCCCTTTCAAATTAATGTTATTACATAGCAAACATGGCATAAAAATCTCAAATCTATCCAGAGGAGCATGTGTGAGTGTGTCTGGACTCAGAGTTCTGTCCCATGCTGGTAATGCAACCCCTTGCTTTCAGTTTTTTCATAAGTGCCAGGAGCTCATTCCACAAACTGATGTAGAGGCTTGTGCCAGTGCAAAACAAACAAACAAACAAACAAAAAACCTAAAAAACCCCAAAAGAAACCAGTTACACTTTTTTTCCCCCCTGTTTTAAAGCAGTGAAGTCCCTCCAAAGGGCCAGTCCAAGTTCACCTTGAGGACAAAGCAGAGGCTGCTTTAAAATAAAAAATCTTTTAGTACTAGTCAATTAAAAGATAAAGCCTGTTCTGTTCTGTGTAAATAATTTTTGATCAATGTACTGTTCTAAGGCAATTCCCAATTAGCATATCCTATAGCTTATTGTCAGACCCTGTCCACAGGGTACAATTGTGACACAGGCTGTGAATATTCAGCAATAGGAGTCTGTAAATCTGAGTAAGTAATGACAAAGCCTCTTCAGGGAAGGAGGTGAGCTGAGTAGAATAATGTAAATCTTGGGGGGCAGTGGGGTATTTTAATTTAATCAAAGCCAGAGCAACTGAAAAAGATACTATTAAAAGGACTTGCTCTCTGAAGTAAATACTTTTCAGATAAATGCCCAGTTCAAACTGACGTGCTAAATTGGCATCCTTACATTCACTCCATTCTGTGGATCAAAGCAAAGTTAATCATTTCACTTGCCTTTTATCTATTTTATGGATGTGTTTGTGAGTGTGATGTGTGAGCTTATGCATGTGTAATGTGTGTGCATGTGCATAAGTGAATGGAAATAATGGCAATGAGGGAGGGGTTTTGCTTTTTTTCTAACGAAGTTGAAGATTTTTTTTTTTTTTATGTACCTCACAGTCATTGCCCACTGTAGTAAAAGCTCAGAAGTATTGCAACTTTCTCTTGCCTGTGTTTGCCCAGCCACCCTTCTACATACTACAAGCACTGGGAAATTTCAATGACACAGCTTGGAATGGGTTCAGTGACCTCAATTATGCCCTCCCACCCACTCCAAACTCCTTTCAATTTGCAAAAAGCTTTAAGTGGACAAAACCCAGATGCCTTTTGCTTGTAGTTCAGTAAGAACAGATTGGGCATGTAGATTCTTGTCAAAGTGATATATGTAGTTCATTTTCCATTAACTCTTTCTTAACTAAGGATTTTCAATTCTCAGTTCCAAGTCTAGCACGCTGCTTTGCTTTCTACTGTTTTTAGAGTTCATTATGCCTACGACATCATTTAAAAGTGAAGCCCGAAATGCCTCAGCTAGACATTGACTGATAGAAAACAGGCAGAAGATTTGGTTCTGCTTTTAGAGGCAATAACTTTTTTTTTTCTCTCATTTTAAACTTGTTCCATACATAACAACCCATCCTGTTGTCTAAGGCGGTTGAAAAGTAAATATAATAAGGCAAATCTCCTGGGAGGAGAAAGAAATCATGACCTGTGGGAATGATTTCCCACTCCAGAACAGTCCGTGGGCCCTGACAACCTCAAAAGCTTGCTCCGGTTGCCTTGCTTAAACTTACATTGCTTCCAGTATGTTGTGACACTGTAATATCCCAAATATGTTGTAATGCAGTAATATCCCAAAGAGCCAGTGCCTCTCCCCTCCCCCAGAACATCTCATTACACTCCCTCTCTCCCTCTCCCTCTCTCCCTTTCTCTCTCGTCCTGCAGAAACATGTGCTGTCAATAACGGAGGCTGCGATCGGACGTGCAAGGACACGGCGACAGGGGTTCGGTGCAGTTGCCCAGTTGGATTTACCCTGCAGCCTGATGGGAAAACGTGCAAAGGTCAGCCTCTGTTTGCTTTGCAATGCATCATTTGCCTTCAGTGCTTCCAGCAGAAGATGTAAATATCAAGTTATTTAATCAATACTTTCAAGTTGAGGCAGTGCTGGTGTAGGGATTCCAGTTGAGTTCATTCGTTTTCTCACCCCTTGTTTTTCTGTGTGTCCCTCCCAGCTCAAAATATTCTGTGATTTCAGTCATTTTTCTTTCTGTGTATTAGAAGAAGGTTTTATTACTGCAAAGAAATAAGATGCAGAGGTCAAGCTTTTTTGAGCCGAGCAGAGGTTCAGAGGAACAACTGGGCTGCAAAAAGCCTTTAGTTTCAAAGGATATTCTTGTAAAACTGCAGTCATCTGGAAACGTCTGAATTTGTCTATTGAAAAAGCAAGTTAAGATTCTCAACCAATACTTTGTTACCTGCAGATAATCAGCTGGTTATTACCAAGGAAAGACAGGTATTGCTCGGGAAAAAAACCCAGGCACTTGTCCTTTTGTGCACCTTCAAACAATAAGTAGCAACAAAGGAAAACCAAAACAACATTTACAAATGCACGGGTCTGAACCACGTGGCTGGTGCTCAGGTTTTACTGTTCCAAAGGCAGCACAAGAACCTTGGTGTTTTTTGTCCTTCGTGGGTGTGTTAATACCGAGGTCAGGGGAAGAAGGGACAGAAAAGAGCATCTGAGATCACTGTCGGCATCTGTTCCCAGTTAAGGAGACAGGGACAGTTCTCAAATATTCCTCCAAAATCACACTTAATGGCATGTGTGTAGATTTGGATACATGTTAGCAGGATCAGACCATCTATCAACCATTGTCCCATCTTCCTTTTGAGGTTCCTTGCAAAGGACTCAGTGATGGACATCCAGGAGGACATTGCATATATTCTTGTCACAGAGAACCCTTTTTATCACTCAGTGACTTAGCATAAGCTGACCTAACTTGCCAAGAAATTATTATGGCTCTTTTTTTCCTTCAAAATACCCAGAAATGGCAGAATATCTTCAGTCCAGGGCTTGATGTTACTTAAAATAGTAAACCCCACAAAAACAAACAGAAAATGTGTGGTTTCCTCTTGCTCCAGGCTGAAAAATCCCAGTGCTTGGGCATGATCCTGTTAGTATTTATAGAAATAACAGTCCATTTGCCTGTTTATTTGAAAATAAAACATTTAAGCTGCCATTGCACACAATGTTAATAGTTAAGGGTGAGCTCACATCAAAACTCAGTTATCTTAGTTCAAGCCACATAAAAATAAATCTTCATTTTTACCGGCAGAACAGTAACAGTGACTCCACCAAGTGCTTAAAAAGGAGGCATTTTAATAATGTAACATACACCTAGGCTTGATCATAATGTTTATTATTGAAACTGTGTCATGAAAAAAAAAGATTAATTCTAAATTTAGACACTTGGCCAGAGAACTAACATGGAACAATATTTATATAATAATCAAGTCTATAGTTAGTCCTACAGACAAAATGAAATATTCAGCTGATCCTCAAACCAAATACTTTCGCTCCAAGCTCTTTCACTTTTTGCTTTTCCCCTGTTTTTATCAGTAGAAAATACAAGAAACAGAATTATGATGCTGCAGATTCTTTTTTACTTTCCTAAATAAGCAGCAACTGGAAAATGACTTACATGGTTTAATTAACAAACCAAGCCATTTCTTTTTAACCTTTATTGACATTTTAGGAAGTATTCTTCCTCATAAAAAGGTAATATATATGTTTTTAATTTAATTTATTTGTCATTAATCACGTTTATCTACTGTGAGATTTCTGGGCTAAGATTCTGCTTTCCTGAAGCTGAAGTAAATTCCCATTTAAACCTGTGCTCAAAGGATCCTGCACTTAAACTGAGCAGTAAAGTTTTTTCCCTTAAAAGCATCTTCAGGGATCATGTCACATCCTGTCTTTCCTGGGCACAGTTTCCAAGTCCATCAAGTGTCACAGCGTGTCCAAGTGAGCTTTTTCATAGAAGCATCATTTTAAGAGAGGTTATGTTTCTAAATATGGAAGAAAGATATGCCATTGTCTGTTAAAGGAAGGTAGAGGTACAGGGCATGTAAGTAAAGCTGAGAGGAACTGGAGGGAAAATTGATATATTAACTGCAAAATGCACTTGTGGGTTGAGCAGAATGATTGATATGTTTAGGTTTAATTTAGCAAATAATGTTGACCAAAAATAATGTTTTCATTGGAAAGTCTGTGACTTTTTAGTCAGTTTTGGCATCTTCCTCTCTAAGACATTTTACATTACGGAGTTGCTTGGATTCAGAGACTCAAAGAAACATCTGAACTTTTGAGCACTGCAGGGTGGACATTGTGTAATTTATTAATCTGTAATTCCAGCTCACTTGTAGGTGATTTCCTCAACAGTGTCCTTCTGCCATAATGACATTTTATAGAAATCTGTTGACACTTTTCTTCCTTATTTTTTACAAGGAAATCAGTGAAATTTAAAAAAAATGAAATCAATAAAAATACTATTTTTCTAAATAAAGAAAATTTCTAGATGGTTCTGTTAAAAAATCAGGACTAATCTGGTTTAGGCATTGTATAGACATGTAATGGGGAAAAGATTTACTGTCCAAAATGCCCACAGATTTTTGTTTGGTAGTTTGGAATTACATTAATTGTTTAGTATTGAAAAAAGGCAAGTAGATATAAAAGAAAAGGAAAGACAAGTTCTTAAAAAAGAGAATATGCAAACATGCTCGATTGCCAAAAGGTGGCAAATAAACCTTATTAAATGTAACTAATTGTTCTATACTTCATATGCAATATCATATTTCCCATTCTATAGTTCTATCAGAAAAGCTGGCATGAATTTAAAATACAGAGTATGGAACTGAAACTCTGGTATTTCTCCTGGCCCTTTCCCAATTTATCAGAGGATGGAAGGTGCAGGAAAGCAATTTCCAAGCAATCCAAGGAACCACCTTCAGTGGGTTTGGATGTTGACCTCTTCCACAGGCTCAGTGGGAAATGAGAGTTCATTGCACCTCAAAGAATCAAGCTCCTTTTGTTAATGCAGATTGCAGTCTGGCTTATACCAAATGTCAATAAAACAGGGGGAAAATTTGTTGTAGATATAGTTTTAATGTGGAATATGAACAGGTATCTGCACAGCCAGTAGGAAAACTAATGTCACAGAAGGTTTCTTTGGTTTCTGGAAACTGAAAAAATCTTTTTTATCTCTGATTCTTTCTCCCTTACGTATATTACTTCTCTGATCTTGTAGTGTAAGAAGAGCAGAACTGTCTGTGGTCTGGTTAGAGGGACCTTCAGATGTACAAATGGTGGCTGGGATAAAAGTTCATTAACCTTTTGCTGTTCTTTAAAAGTCAGTCTGGAACTCATGTCTTCCCTCAGCTGGCTTGGCATACAATGGAGAATGCTCCTTTATTCCCTTCAGCTTTCCTGTCAACTTGGCTTTTAATAAGCCAAGCCATGGAGGCTTTTGACAGCTAAGAGAAGAGACATTCCAGGCAGAAAGAGTTCCATATTCTCCCTCTAATTAACGCTATTTAATTTCTCCTGCCATTGTAACTGGGTGATTCCCAGCTTGATGCTCACTCAGTTCATTTGATGCTGCCCATTATTGGGCTACACAAGACAAAACAGTGTAGTTCGTTTTCTTAAATGCCTACCAAGTTATCCCACAGGATTCAGCTAATTCAGGCAGAAAGGGAGCCAGAGGATTAAAAGGCACAGTAGCCCAGGGTGCTTGTTGCTCATTGCCTCCTCCCTACTTTTTAATATCCCCTGTGTTGTGCATATCAGGGGTTCTGTGGTCCCAAACCCCCTTGTTTGTTGGTTTCTGTGCATCCTTCCTGCTGAGAACCCTTTTCGTGGATCCAGCTGGAATCTGCCCTCATTGAGAAGATTCATCAGTCCAGCGTTTCAATTCTATTGAATACAACTGAAGTAGCTGATAAAACAAGAGGTTCATTTGCAAAAAAAACTTGTGGGGTTCGAGAGGAGTGAAGTCAGACTAGGGTAGACTTAGCACAGATTTCTGAAGGTTGTTTAAATCCATCTGATAAACTGGATCAGACAATAAAGGGCAGCTACAGAAGGATGGGAGACAAGCTGAGCAAGGGAGCATTCTTCTCCCAGGACTGACAGCAGAGAAGGACTGGGAATGATGGCAAAACATGATGTCCGAGAGAGACAGGGACTCTTAGGGTTCTCTAAGTGAAACAGAGTAAGAGGAAGAGCCACTAGCTTCTAGCATGTTGGACCATGTGTCTGATATGCTGCATTTCTGCCTCAGGACTTGAAAAAGAAACTGTATCCCCAGGGTACATCCTGTGCCCAGAATGATGCAGCTTCCCAGCCCTGCACACAGGGACACAGAGGCCCTGTGCAGGGTGCAGCACTTGCTGAACTCCTCGAGTCAAACAGCAGAGCAAGGAAAATCTTTAGGCAGGAGAAGAGAAACATAACTGGATTTCTAAGGGTCATGGAGCAAAAGCCACCTGTCAAATATGACTTTTCCATAAACATCCATAAAGTGCTGCCTAACTTTGCAACGTCCCTTAGATGTTTTGTGGTAGCAGGATGTGTGTTTATTTTTTTTTGCATCATTTCATCATTTCATTTGCATCCTCTGACAATCCACCCTCAAGGGGAAGGGACTTGACAGCGGGATTTTGGGAAGGCTGGGCTAGAATGTTGGTGGGTTTAGCAGCAATATGAGGTTATGATCTGCAGCAGGATTAATTCATGTGCTCAAATAGGTCTTTGTGAAGCCCAGGTGATCCCAGACGTGTATTTAGGAGGCAGAAAGTTCCCTTCCCATCTCCACCCAGAGATGGTGCATTTTATTTACTGTGCAACACTGAGTAAGCCCTTCTTAGCCCTCTGGCATATTGTTTGACTAGAGCAGTGTTATGCTGGGGTTATGTGACTGGATGGCAAACATTTCTCCTTCCTGCTGTCTCATTGTCATGGTGACCCAGCAATGTGCTCTCCACATCCTTGAAACAGCCCCCCAGCCTTCAGCATTCAGATGCAGCGAAGAAATGTGGCACTTACATGCTTAAATACTTGACTGTGCTGCAGTGGGAGCATCAGAAATGCCTGAGTGTTGAATCAAAGGCCTCTAACTCAGCTCTGTAAGCTCCCTTATCATTCAGCAATCTAGAAAAGAAGATAGGGACTAATGAAAAATTTCAGTCAAAGGACTGTTTCAGAGTTAATTTGAACTAAAAGGGAAATTTTGCATTGGCTGTACTAGGTTGACATAATGATCACTTTTTTTTCATCTTTCTTAATTGCAGCCTATTACAGCAGAAAAATACATTTTAAATTAGTTTTGGATACACACACACACACACAAAATGAACTCCTGAAAGTGAATTAAATCTTGAAAATGGAATTGTTTCTCTGAGGAAAGAGTTACAGAATGAGTTTTAATGAAGCAAAGTATGTCATGTTTTGTTAAATATGAACTGAAACGTTTAATTAAGTTAAATGTTTAAATGTTCAAAATTAATGCTTGACATCAGTTTGGTACAAGAGTATGACTCAGATGTTGAAGGCTTTCCTCTCTTTTAATTCAGAACACACTAACACTGAGTGAAAAGCTCACAGTGAGCAGTTTAGCTGGCCAATTTGGCTTCATTTCCTGGCTGCAGAGTATCTGTGAACAGTTATGATTTCCTCCATCATTCCATTAATCGAAATTACTTAAAATTTGTTTTAGGGGTTTTTTTCTCTAAATTGGATTAAATTGACTAAAGCTTTTAGAATTGCATCTTGTCAGTCCCAATCAATTCATATGACACTGAAAATGTTTCCTCTCTTTTTAAAAAAGGAGCACCAGAAGGAGCACAGGTTATTTTTATTGTCTGTTATTAGTAAGATGCAGTAGTTAATCTGGTACATCAACTATTAGCTTGCCAGAGTAATGATAATACCTTCCTTTGACTGTGATTGATTAAATAAGTCTCAGAGTGATATAGTTTTTCACTGGTTGTCTAAATGCAATGTTTTGCAGTAGGAGTAATCACCTGTGATAAACTCAGGTTTTGTTTGGTTAATATCCCTGATCAACCTATTTTTTTTACATGTTAGTAAAAATTTGACAGTAAAATATATCCCTGTGCAAGATAACCTCTGTAAAATATATGCATCAGTCAAGTTTACATCAAGGAAGATAAAACTTTAGTGGCACATACAACCACACTTTTCACAACATAAAAGTGTCCCAATGCCTTTAGAATCAAGACTATAAGTCTGGAGCAGTTCTGAAATAAGATATACCTGACCTAAGAGAAAAGTGCAAGAGAGGTCCAAATTATTTCATGGGAATTAACTTTTTTATATTTTTGTTTTGTTTTGTTTGGGCAATGTTCTAGTTTTCTTCCTTAGCTGTAAAGGGACCTCATTGAAAGCAGGTATCCTGCTCTACTTTTTGCATGGCATTAGTGACAATAAGTATTGTGTGAGATGTCCCAGAGCAGTCCTGGGACATACAAAAAGAGCTTTTTTCCAGCTCACCTTTCTCTAGCAACATCAAGATTTTTTTTTTTAACATGTGTGAAAAGGTCAGTTTAGCTCCCTCCACATTAGACACATATGGTGTCTAAAAAAAATAAAGGAAAAAAACATACATGCAAATGGTGTGAAAGGATAAACTCAAGTGAAATAAGTTGCTGGCAGTCCTCACCTCCACTGCAATCAGAGTGCTGTGGTATCAGCAAATGTCAGCCTAAATGTCAAAATTGCAAAAACTCAAGAATGTCAAAATTACATAAATTTCAACATTACAAGCAGCAGTGGGTTTTTGAAGAGGATGTCTGGCTAAGCCAGAAAGGGCAGAGACCTGCTTGTCTTTGTTCCCTTTTTCTTCTGGTTACATTTCCCTTGATAACTGTACCATGGCCATCTACTCCTATGTCATAGCTTTAAGATAATTTAGGTAATTGAGAGATTGGCTGTTGAGAGGTTCTGCTTTCAATACTGGTTCACGATGCTGCTGCTTGATGCCAGAGAAATTTAGTGTACAGCACACTAGATTAACATTCTGCTGATATGGTGCCTTATGTCCAGAGTTTGGTTTTGGAAAGCAGCACATGGAAAATGGTGCCTCAGCCTTACCTAAGTCAAAGGTACAGTGATGACCAGTGAGAGCAGCTTTTCATTTAAGCTAATAAGTAGCTTCTCTTTGCTTGCTGTGCTTAAATAAAGCTACCTGGGCTGGATTGAAAATCACTGTTTCATTTTTAAGATAGAGGTTGTCATCCTCAGGCCTTTGTATAGACCACACCTTCTGTGACTCTTCATTTGATCCCCATATTGCCCCTGCTGTGGGATACCTAACAAGAATGTCTGTCCTCTCCCCTCTGCATCAGCTCTCAGTGGGCATTAAATTTGATTTTGGGCCTTTTACTTCTCTCAAGAATCCCTCAGTGAACTGTGTTTTAGAATATAGTCAGAAGAATAGGTGAGCCCAAGGAAAAAATAAGCACAGCATCCTTTGTTAATTCCTGATGGGATTAGAGGTCTTACATCATATGGCTGAGCTGTTTGTACAAGCTTAAAGATATGTGCACTGGGAAATAACATGGAGCAGCTGGCACCCTTTGAACTCATATCTTATCACAACAACCTCCTCATAAGGACATGGAAATAGTCTAATCCCAACCTACAGGGTATCCACTTTACCTGCCTGGAAAACATCCCTGAACTGGGTTATCCTTCCCACTTCCCTTCAGAGTCTAACCAGTGAGGAACAAAGTGGCTCTTCTTGAGCTCGGTAAGAAAAACAAAATATAAGGAAAAAGATGGATGTGAATACAGTGCTGTTCTCCACTCACGTGTGAAAGTCAATGCAGGACAAAAATCTCAGTCCCTCTCTGGTTTTCTTCTCCCTTCTGTGTCACTCACTCTGAAAAGCACTCTACTCCAGAGGAATCAGACTTCCCTGATTTTTTATCATCAGCAGGCCATGGCCTGTTTGTCAAAGTCAGTCCACAAGTGTCCAGAGTCAGGGGATAGAATTGTAGAAGTTAGTTATTAAAGTATGTTTTGTCTTTTAACAACCCTTAAGTGTTTACTGAAGTGGTTTATTCTGAGCCGTTCTTTGTCCCTGATGGTTTTCTCCCTGCTTCTCATCAACTTAAGCCAAGAGTAAACTTCCCAATAGTCAAATCAAGATCTAGTTTTCATAATTCATTATAAGCAGCTCTGCTTCCATCAGACATGGATTCAAGCTTTCTGCTTTCAAGCTACAACTTACCCTCCCAGTGTTTGTAACTAGAAATAAGTGCATGTTCAAATATAAACACCATTTGAGTTTGCTTCTCTGCACATGTAAGCAAAGAGCTATCAGAAAATAGAAGAAATCAGATGAAATCACAAGCCCCTAGAGCCATGTATCAAAACAAAAAATACCTTTGCCCTCTCCATGCTGAGCAAAAGGCAAATACAAATCTTGTGGCTGAGGTCTGTCTTTTAGTCTAAAAACAAAATAAAAAATAAATATAAGGGACAAAACCAGTAATTTGCTATATATGTATGATGCACAGATTAAATGTGCAATTAAATGTTCAATTAAAAGGGCTGAGCTTTCTTTAAACTGCCTTCTGACAAACAAGTTCTGACCATTTTCCAGTGCTTCTGCATAGTTGAAGAGTTTTGGGATCCCATTCTTTTTTCAGGAAGCAAGCAAGGAAGCCTTCTTGGTAAAGGCTGATTTGTGTGAATCTCCTCAGCTGCTTTACAGCAACCAACAGATTTTCTGCTACAATTTTGCAGCAGCAAAAATACTCCTCTTTTTTTGACAAAACCCATATGATTAAGAAAATAGAGGCATTTGTGCCAAACAGGCAGCCAAAGGCAGTGATTTAACACTATGAAACAACAGATGTGGCTGCCTAACCAAAGAGAAAGGTAACAAAAGCAGCATTAAATGAGAGGAAAATTGGGAATTTTGTCATGAAAACCGTGGTCCTGTTCAATGCTTAGGTACTGGCAAGACTTTCTGAGAACACACACTTTTGTGACCTCTTTGGGAAAGCCCTGAGAAGACCTCCAGTAGTTATAGTGTGACCCACTAGATGCTTCCACAGGGAATTGGCATATGAATCAACCCTGTGCATGTTGCAGAGATAACAGGTAGCCTTGTAGTTGGTGAAAGAAGACACAAAGAGAATTGATTTGATAGGAATGACAAAGGAAAGACTAAAGCCAAGAGGGAATATTAAATTACAGATGCAGTTTTGGGGTTATTTTTGGTTTGATAGGACTCTAAGCAAGATGTGAGACCATGTCTGTCCAGAAAAAAAAAAAGCCCTCTTAAAGATCAGGATTGAAAGAGGGAAAACTTGAGTGACTCAAGTTCAGTTTATCAGAAGAGCTGCTTGTTTTAGAAGACGGGGACAGGACCAGGAAATTGGACCAGAGTACAAGCTCCCAGGTCCCTGCAAAAACACCTTCAATGTTTTTAATCTTTGCTTCCTTAATCAAACGTGGATTAAAGAAGCAAACATTAAGGCCTGTCTGCAGCAGCCTTATTGCTGAGGCTGCAGTCATTTTATGCTGTTACATTGATTTTATCCAGGTCTGCAAGACAAAGAACATACAAGATCAATCCAGCCTGAGGAAAACAGGAGCAGCATCCAGCAGGCAGCTGCAGCAGCTCAGTAGGAAGCTCTGTGTCATGTCCAGTCAGGGAGCCACAATCATCTGCTGCCCTAGAAACAGCTGGTTGAAGGCTTCCTAAGACTGGGAATTTAGGTTTCTAACTTTTCCCCACTTTTTTTAAAGGAAACAGGGAGTGGAGCGTTGTTGGTGCACTGTAAGATGATAAAGCGTCTGAGCTGAGGGGCAGAGGCGGGTACAGAGACAGGAGAAGGCTCAGCCAGGTTGGTGAAACCATAAGTAGTGGAGATGTGGGAGAGAGAGAAAGATGCTGGTGAGCAACAGAAAATGAGTGAATGAATGGGGCCTTGGGGAGGAAGAGGTAGAAAACTCCTGGTGGTCAGAAGCCTGGTGAGGGGATCAGAAAAATGAGCAATTGGACACTCACTAGTGGGATGTTGACTGAATTTTTAGATTTATAGGCATAATTTGATTCAGACTTTCTAAGAGACACTTAAAGTTCCAGGCCACAGTGACAAAAAATCAATTTATAAAAAAAGGAAATAAATGCAGATTTTAGCTACCAACACGGTTGAAATTTGTCAGAAAGAAGAAAAGGGAAGACCAAAAAAAAAAGAGAATGGAAAGCAGAATCCTTCTTGACTGTTGCTGCAAATTTATTTAATCTAGAATATGTGTGAAACTTTCACTGCCCCTTCCTTATTTTTGAGGGAATTGCCTTTTAGTTTTGGTTGGGGTTTTTTTTGGCTTAAAGACATACAATTCATTTATCTGCTGTAGACTTGTTCATGACAGACAAATATAATATAACAAATTATCTTCCATTAAAAAATTGCAGACTTAGGTCAGCTGCCATGTAACTCGTTGAGTTTCAGTCCCTCCCAAGGGTTCCATCTATCCCCACAAAATAAATTCATGTGTACTAAGTTAGGGGTTTTTTTCATGACTAGGCAATATCCCTGTTCCCTAGAAACTTGCAGTTGTTATTTGTCTTTGTGAACCTCCCCTTTGAAAATGCCAAATCCTTTAAATTAATGCTTCAGAGGGTCATATTTTGCATTTCAGTTGTTGAAAAGACCTTGCATTTATTCAACAATATAAAGCCCCCTGAGGATCAACAACCACAGTGCATTTTGGAAAAGTGGGCTGTGCTTTCTGTTGCTTGGGACTCACATAATGTTACTTGACTACTCACATAATCAAAGCTACCAGCATTCAAAACTTAGAGTATTTTGTCATTCTTTTATCTCTGCCTTCTTCACCATAAAATACAGATTTTATATGATTTTTAATATGATCAGATCCTGCTCTCAGTGATGTATCTGCCTTCCCTGGTACAGAACAGATCCCTGTTTGGTTGAAGTAGTGCCTTCAAAAAGTTTTGGAGGGTTAATTTTTTGGTCAGCAGCCAAATTTCTTTGATTCATTAAGAACCATCATGCATCTGAATTATCATGGGCTAATTGTATTCAACTGCCCCTTTCAGCAGGAGTAGCTTTATCACAGGAAAGCTGGCACAGCTTCACTGGCACTTTAGAGGGAGCATCACTACCTACAACTGTCTTCGATACCAATTTTATTTTTAATTTTTATTTAATTAAAACAAACATGTTTTTAGAAGCAAACTGAGGTCCTTGGAAATAAGCACACAGCTTTCCCAAGCAGGTAAGAGTTCCAAGAAGATAAATGAAGACAATTATGAGTAAATATAAATTGAGTTCATGCGCCAAATCTAGGTTTTTTTAGTGAGATCTAGTGCAGAGAAAATGCCCAGGGATATCAGTTCCTCGAGATTTGTGTGGTTTATACCTTAAGAAACAGTGAATTAACTCTTTTTACTGTTGCTGTTGCATGTAACCTTCAGCAACCCATAGAGTTCTTCTGCCTCAGCTCTTCCTGCATAAAATACACCTACAACTATTATGGTCATAGTAGCTGTGTGAATAATCAAGATGGATAAGTAGGCAGCCCAAGGTATTTGCACAATTCTTTACCACCATTTTAACCACAGCCCCCAGATCTGCACACTTATTTCTTTCTCCCTCTGCTGTGTTTTATAAAAAGCATTTTGGTTGCTCAAAACGTTACAGTAGGAGGAAAACTAGTTTTATTTTTTGGGATTCCTATGGCTTTTTTTTTTTCTTTTTTTGAGGGTGGGGATGGAGGTGCAGGGGTAGTTTTAGCATTTAGCTCAGCCTAGACAGTAAAAGACCATCAGTCTGTTCCTTTATGTCTTCAGTCCACTTCACATTGTGGTGTCACAGCCTAAGACAGCTCACACTGTTTGGGTTCATAGCACTGCACTAACATGTTTTTAGGTTGAGAAAAGAATTCAGTGTTCAGCAAAAAATTTTAAATGAAAATCCTTTCTTTTCACATTAGATTTAGTAAATCCCCTTCCCTTTTACAGCTGAGAACTCTGGGCCTAACCTATTCTGACAGCTTTCCTAAGTTTTTCCACTTTCGAAGGTTTTTGTGTTTTATAAATCTAATTAACTGTAATAAGAAAATAATAGGACATAATGTTTGTTTTACAAGGTGATTGATCTCTTGGCAGCCTGGCAGACTCTTTTATTGATTGGTTGGTGGATAATGTCAGAGTGGATATGTCCTGGAGGAGAATAGCTGACACCTAAATCCATATGTGACAGATTACCATCTGTGTTGGAAGACAGGTTTCTTCGTGAAAATGCAAAGATAACAGGTGAAAATTGAGAAAGTGACATGAGAGAAATGTGTTGAAACCTGCCTCAACCTTTCCATGCTCTGAGAGCATTTACACAAAGCTCTGTTTTGTGGGCAGCCTGTTTTCAGGATGAGGGAGATTAAATTTTAATTACACTCATTCCTGTCTGCCCAGTCTAGATTTAATCCTGTTAATTAGGAAAATGCCTTGCCCCACAACCTAGCCATAAAGCTAATTAAACAGAGAATCTTCATTTGCTACTTAGTGGAACTGCAGTTCAGTAATGATTATCATACATTACAGTTAATTAGCACTGTGGGAGGGAAAATGAGGATGTTGTTGAAGCTCAGAACTCAAATTAGAGGTGCTGCAATATATGCTTTATTTCATTTTGCAGCTATCTGATGCAGGGAAGTCACACACTACCCTACCTGCCTCGGGTTCAGGTTTGTGAAAGAAGAGTTAATTAAACATATCTCTCCTGCAGAAGTGTTGTGGAGGTTTAATGAAGCTAATAAGCTGGTGGCCTTTGAAATCCTCAAGCAGAAGACACTGCGTAAATAGAATTATTCCTGGCTGGAACATGCAGAGCCTGCTGGAGGCAGTGAGCTGTGCAGTCACAGGGAGAGCGGTGGGACAGCAGTTGTGCTTCCTGAAGTAAAGGTGGCCATCACAGTTCTGCAGACACTCACAAAATCTGCCAGGGCAAAACAGTGCCAGCTGCTGTATCAAACCATTCAGAAGCCCAAATCAGGAGCTAAAAACAACTGTAATTCGTCTAAGATTACTAATTACTTCGATCCATAATGCTTTGTTCAGTTATAATAGTCCATTTTAAAGTACTGATCCATAAAACATCAAGTGATAATTACCAATACCCCCTTCTACAGATGAAGGAAAGCAGAGAAGTGTCACACCCTGCCCAAACTGCTGGATAAACCCATTGTAAAACTGGAACTAGGACTAACTCCATGTAAATAAACCACACAGCAGCTGGCTGGATGTTTTCTGGAGGGAACAGCAGAACCTGTGTTCTGCTTTGATTTAGATTTTCTCACAGTGGCACCGAATCCAGTGAGTCTGAGCATATGAAATTATCTTTCTACCTTAACAAGATATCCCTGGTGTGCATTATTTAAGATGCTATGGAATATTTTGAGTATTACAAGTGTAGCCTGATAGATTATGCCCACGTTAATCCCGAGTTAATGCCTTTCAAGTTTTATTGCAAAGTGACAGGCAAATATCAAAATAATTGCAACGTGAGCATTGGGGGCTCTGTAATATTTGAAAGGTGGAACAACGTGTGTTTTGTGGAAGCCAGTGGTGATTGCCAATGCCGAGGGAGCCTGTTGAGTTGTGCACTGGGCTTGGATTCAAGTGTGGATGAGTTAGTTTGTTTTTCTGTTCCTCTATTTCCCCGCCTCTGACACGGGGTTAAAAAGTTTTGTGGCTGCTTTATGAAGTACTTTGTGGTCTGTGTACATCAGGGAACTTATATCTGTGTCAACAGGGCAACACTAGTTAGGAGGTTTAGGGGACAGTGGTGATTTGTAAAAGCATGAGAAAAGAGAAGGAAAGAAAAGCAAAGGAAGATTGAGAAATCAGGGAATAAGAACAACTAGCAGAACATACTTTTATATTAATATCCGCTGAGTACTGGTAATAGTTATTAGTCCTAACATGTCATTATTAAAAACAAGAAGGTTATGAAGTTTCTGTAATTATTTCAGGCTGATCTGGGAGTATATGATTTTCCTGGAGCTGGGTAGCATTTTAAATCTGCAAAGGATTAGACAGACACAATCAGTTCAAATATTTGTCCAGCCATTGAAAGGAGAATCCTCACTTCCGCCTGTGATGAGGCTTTGGAAATCTCCATATCCATCATTGTTCAAGAGCTAAGTGAAGATTGCATGTTGATTACCCTTTCAGTTGCCTTTAAGCAGCTTATGTGAAAGTTCTAAGTCACCCAAAATCCCTAGTTTTTAATTTGTTCCCTGACTCGTATGCAGCAAGGCAAATCTTCAGGAGTTCATATGCACACACGAGTGCATAAATGCACCCTGATCAGAACTAGGTCCTTCCAAATATGAATTACACTGAGCAGAGCTTTAAGTGGAAAAGGAGCAGCCATTCCCATTAATCTTCATGAGGTCATGAAAAGAAAGATAATGGTCTGCCTGTTAACCCGAGTCAAATCGTGACTGTGCAGCTTATCACAGAGCATCTGAGTTTCTGTGCCTTTATTTAAAGCTGAAAAGTTCTATTTAAAAATGATTCTGCTGCCTCCCTCGTATTTTGAGATCCTCAGAAAACTTCAGGATCATCAATTGCTTTGGAAGTATTTTGTTCAGTCCTCCTTCATCCTTCTAAAATGATTGCCCCCTTCATTCTGCTGAAATCAGCTGTCCAGAAGAATGTGGACATTTGTGCTGGCTGCATCACTTGATGTTTGCAGCAGATCAACAGCTTGTTGTGAGCAAGGTATCATTTAACAATAATCACTTACTTTAGGAGAAATCCTGTGGGATTTCATTGCCAAATGAAAGCCCATCAAACATCCTAATCTGACATGACCCACACAGTGTCTGATCACGGACCATCAGGACATTTTGTGCACAGCTCCCATGGAGAAATACAGTTCTTTATGTTCTTTTGCATTCCTGAGGATAAAGGGGAGCAGAAGAGCACTGTGGGAAGTTGGAGCCATTCTTCTGCAACCTGGATCATCAGTTGAAAAGGAAGCACTTGAGAACTGTGTTGGGAGACTCCAGTTTTACGACTCCTCTCCAGTCCCAATAATAGTATGGGGATAGTTCACTAAATAATGTCAGAGTTGGTAGAGATACCACAGTGGGTTCCCACTGTGTTTTTTCTCCCTACAGGACAGGCAGATGTGCTTTGCTCTCTGTGAAGTTCAAAGAGGCACTTGACAAAGCTGGGTACCAGTGAGTTTAAAGATAAATGGGGCCTCACCTTCTCACGCAGTGGAATCATTTATTTTCACATGGCTCATAACCCAAATTATTTATAGCTATGGAAAGAAAAATAGTGGGGATATAGACATGGTGCAATTCCTGTGAACCAGTTAGACATGATACTGCTCTCTTCCAAGTGAAATGCAGCCATGCACTGCTCTCCACAGAGTGAAATAATTTTTACATGCCTTGTCAGTCTCGCTATGGTCGTGGAAAGAAATACAGTGAAAGCAGAGACGTTGGCACTGTTTATGTTATTTAGAATGTTTTTGCAGCTAACAGTTTTGACCTCTATTCTGTTTTGATGGTCCTGGTTTCAAAAGGTCACGTCATGTTTTCCAGTTAGAAGAAATGTATAAAAACTTTCTTTTCCTGTGGACTCTCCCAGGTTTTACCCAGGTCCTGGTTCTGAATTACTCTGAAGAATTGCTGGTGTAGAACTGATATGCTGCATTGTCAGTGGAATTACAATTATTAGCAGCCTAAAATCTACCCTCTCATGCTGGCAGGGTTTCATTTTTGTCCCTTCTGGTCTTCAGAGACCCTGAAAAGAAAGTCAGTGAGACTGGAATTTGGAATTTAACATGTGAAATGCAGGGGCCATCATTTAAAACATCAATCGTTACTTCAGAATGATGTTTGACAGGCTGCAAGTAATTTCTGCTTCAAGCAGGCTCAGGCAGCAGAGTAGCCCAAAGGTCATGTTGTTCTTATCACAGGGTAACAGATATCTTCTTCATGATGGATGACTGCTCTGTGTGTATATGATGCATAACATATTAGTAATTTTAATTCACAATTCCATTTGTCCAACAGTTTTGTCAGGGCAAACTAAACTGTGGTTAGGTTACACCTGTGCTGTGCAAAAGGATGGGACCTTTTGTGGTAATCCATCATAAGACCCTCAACACAATCCCAAGTTGCACAAGCTGGAGCTCCTATCAAACCACTCCTACAAGTGGAAATGCCAACGTGCAGGAATTGGGCCAAAAGGTCCTGTTTTCACTGCTTTTTCAGTGCTGATCTTGAGCTGTGCAGGTGATCACAGCTGAAAACAAGTGGGTTTCTGCCTCCAGTCTCAAGGGATTGTGTAGAGACACCCTCAGCCTGTTCTTTGCAGATGTATCAGGTTGGGAGCCCAGGGCTGTCTGTTCTTGGCTGGCCAAATCCCCAAAGCTGGAGGACCACAGACAACAAACATGACTCCTGATGTCTGATCACTTTGAGAACTTTGTTGCCTGAGACATAAAGATTTGGGCAGACTTGTGCAAAGCTCTCGGGGTGTGATATCCCCACAGCTGCTGCCTACAATTTACACTCATTCTTTTAATAGGATTCAATGCAAAAACCTCTCCTCTGCACAACCAGACACGAAAGTAATAAGCAGCAGTATCAGTTCAGAGGGTCTCAGAGCAAATTTCCTCTTTGCCACAAATGCAACTCATAAGAAAACCTTTATAACAACATACAATTGTTCTTGCTTATCTGAGTCCTGAGCATATTTGTGTCAATGTGTGTGCAGCAAAGCGCTCTTCAGAAACGTGGGCTGAATTTGCTTCTCTGGATTTGCTGTTAGAATTTTTAGGTTTACCACCTCACTCCTCTTGCTGCTGTTTATATTTTACATGCAGAGATGTGATAAGAGCCGTGCCACTCTCCCGTGTTGGTAATCATGTGTTTCCAAAAACACACTAAGAGTCGCCCTGAATTCAAATCATTTTTAAAACACGCACTTCATTCACCATCATCATGCTGGTTTTGATAAATTTCCACCTCCACATATTGGATCTCTTGGCATCTAGATTTGCACTTTGCAACATTGGCTTTTTAGATGGCCAGCTGTTACCTGAAAATTTCAAAGCTCTTGCAGCAAGAGGCTTTTCGAGAGGAAACATCAGTCTTCACATCTTGTTTTCACTTCCAGAAGTGGGCAGCCAAGGCTTGATGTCTTGTTACTTCTTCACTGTATGCATTCATAAAAAGAGCTATTTTTGGCACTGTTCTTCTCTTGAAAAAAAAATGAGTACTTTTTTTATTTTTCAAATAAACATGGATCCATGGCTATAATGATTGGAAAGATGCTCTGTGTTTCAAATGAGGTTTTGTGGCCTCTTATATACTTACTGCACAACTTTTTATGAGTTTGGAAAAGGGACTGGTCATTCCAGTTCTTCAGCACCTTTGAGAGAAGTTAAAAGGTACAAGAAGTAGAATCACCCGTATGAAATTCAGAAGAGAGGTCTTTTCAAGGTCATCAGTGCACTTCGTAATCATTATTTAAAATCAGAGCCATTGAGCCTGTCCTTCATACATATAAATGTATATATATTTTTATATATATATATGTGGCTTTCAAATAAAGGCAGTAGGTGCTCTGCCTTCAGAAGCAACATTTGACATGTTAGTTGCTCTTCTGTTATACCAAGAGCGAAAAGTTAGACACACAAAAATGGGTGTTTGGTGACACTGTATGTCACTGTGTGTCACTGTGTCACTGAATAATGGACAAACCAGCATATAATGCTAATTCTGAAAAAAATCCTTGCATTTGTTTATGTAGGCATTTTTTCAGAATTCAGATATGGTTTACTTTGTGTTTGTTATTATTTCAGTTTTTTCCCTGTGTTCTTAGGTTTTGATGGTTCTTGTACAAAATAAAGGACTCACATCTTGCACAGGTTGAAGTCTTCTATCGGGCAGACCCACTACATCTGCAGAGGAGCTTCCCTAAATGCTCCTTAACATCAAAATACCTCAACTTTGTTAGTTGCAGCTCTGGGGGAAATACCTGTGTCTCCTGAACAACTCAGCTCGTGGCTCTCCTGTGAGCCTTGTGAGACAGGTTTGGGAAGGGACACATCTGACCAGCCTGGTTCCTAACAGGGACAGCCTCCTTGGGGATCTGAATTGAATCTAAATTCTTGTACTCCTGCCCTGAATTGCTGTCTAGAGCTGAATTTTTGCTGTCCATTCTTGGCAGATATCGATGAGTGCTTGGTGAACAACGGGGGCTGTGACCATTTCTGCCGAAACACAGTTGGCAGCTTTGAGTGCAGCTGCCAGAAAGGCTATAAACTGCTCACAGACGAAAGGACCTGCCAAGGTAATGCTTCATTTACTTTACTCTTTGTATAATGAGGATGTTGTTTCCAGTGGATTTTATTTTTTTTTGTAATTAATTCATTTGTACTACGGGTTTTAATCATGCTGCCACTGGAAGTAGGGTTAGGAAAAGACCTACGAGATTTCCATTTTCCGAGATGGGGTTAGAGGATTGCTGGAAATGTCTTGTTTCAATGTTTTTAGTAGCAGGAATGCAAGTGTCCTGTTGAAGTGTAAAAATCCAAGTGGCATAGTGGAATAGCCTCAGGCAAAGAGCCTTATGTTCAAATCCTCTAATTTGCTATGATCTTAATGGGACAGAAGCTTATCTTACTTAGACCAGAATTGTTCAGAGTAACAAAGTGGAATAGAGCATTTGCAAGGTTTAAACTGAAAAAAAAAGAGTCTAATTTGTGAGCTCACAAATTAGAGCAGAAACTGTTTGTGGGGGAATAATGGTGGTGTTTTGTGGGAGTTCAAATGAAGTGTGACCTATATCCTTTGCTGTGTGTGTCATGATTTGTTATTTAAGTAATATGATGTTATTTATTCTATGACTAATGAAGTGCACAACTATTTCCAAGGTACTAACCATGTACCTTTGGAGTCATGATGCTTGAAGCATTTGAGCTCCTTAAAAAACCCCTGGAAAAGGCTATAAAGATGAGCATCAATAGAGAGAGAAGAGGAAGCAGGATATATTCAATTAAAATTTTATTAATCCATGATTATTTGCAGGGGGTTTTGAACATGCAGAAGTCCAAAACAGCATTAGTATTTTAGAGTTTCTTTGTTCCTCCACAAAAGAGAAACCAAGGTCTGAAGATACATATGCCATTCAAAAATTTTTCCATTGCCTTTTTTTGGTACTTCCATCCACCATCTGGGAATGCTTCTCCACCCTGACTGTGGGATTAGGCACAAAGGAGTCAGGGAAAGGTTGGTTTCAAGCTGGACAGGATGGGAAGAGCTCAGAGTAGTACAGATTGGGCAGAAATAACATTGTAGGATCATGTCAGACAAGGGTAAGTTGTCAGGTTTTGATTTACCTGCTAAAAACGGGAACAAAATGCTAAAAAGAAACTTCTTGATGTGTTTAGAGATAGTCAGGAATACCTTCTGGTCCATGAATTTCACGTGTCATAACATGCTCTCACTGTGGTGTCAGTCAGAGGTTTCACCAATGAACTAATTGCAATTACACTAGTGAAAAAACTCAAAGAGAAAAGTTAGTAGTGATAGGCTTTGAAAGCTCCCTGTAAACAATCAGGTTTCTATCATGACAATGGAAATCTGGAAGAAGCTCTGTAAATGTTGTTCCAGTGAGTTTTGTTTCCTCCTGTGCCTGGGCTTCGGAATGAGTGAGTCGCTGGGAACAACAAATACCCTGCAAGGACTAAAGCAGGTGCTGGTCGTCTTCTCTCCCTTGTGTGATCAGACATGGAAGTATCAACATGGTCTGGCCATCCTGCTGTTCCCATTGTCCATGAGGAAGGGAACTCATTGTCCAGGCACTCTAGCTGGTCTCTACATGATACTTTGATTGGTAAACTACAGCTTATCTGTTGCTGTAACAGATTAGTGCAAGCCCAGAGAATTTTGGGGCTGGGCAAGTTCTTCCAGTCCCAGAAATGCTGGTTCTTCACAGGGGAGGACAAAGTCATTTCCTGTTTGAAGTCTGAGGTATTTGGGCCCCAGAGACTGATTACAGCAGCCGTGGTGTGATGCCTGCTTTGTGGAGGGAGCACTGTGATAATTTAGTTCCTGCGTGGTGCTTAAGGTGATAATTGGTGACTCATGCAGTCAGTGCTAATAAAGAGAGAAGGGAAGTGAATATAGAGCAAGAAATCACTGATGTGTGCATCACCTGCACTTTGCTGCTTCTGCTGCAAAAAGAGTATAGTTAGGGGAAGTGGTTGTGGTTATTAATGACAGGTCTGACAGAAAACTGGGTTTTGGGGTTAGTGACTCTTTTGGGATATAAATCATGCACAGGTTTTTTTAACAGCCAGTCAACACTGACCATAGAACATTAATGAGAGATTCAGGGAAATTTATTTTAGGCATATTAGCCTTTCCAGTGCTTGAAATAGAAAAGTCTAATTTGTGTTTATAAAAGATGCTGTTGTTCATGTTACATCTGTTGTTTTGATTCATAATAGAGTTTCTATGATTTATGGTCTTTCTGTCTGGTTTTGCCTTTCTCCTCTGGTTTCCTTTTTGTTTTTTAATAAAGATTTCTTTCCGTTACTAATCAACATGTTTACAAAATACTCGCTTAGGACTGTAGAAGTGTGCATTGTTGGGGACTGAGTCCTCTTTAGTTCAGATGGTCTCTCTTGTGTATAGAACGTTCATCTCCAAATGTGCTCAATATTAACAGCAAGGAACAGATTCTACTAACCTCAGGCAAAATGCCCATGGAAACAGCTGGTAAGCTTGCCCTTTTACAACCTGCAGAACCCCTGGATAAGGCTTTGAACATTATTCACAGGAAGGAATCAGTGAAGAGCAAAGCCACAGAGATATAGTTCATGTTAGCAACATTTTCTAAACAATATGTTGGAAAATACAAGTAAGCTGTTGCTGCATAACTTTATTTGTATCATCATTAATTTCAGCACAAGGCAATTTTACATGTTTCAGTAAAAAAGCTCCTTCATACACCCTGTGAAAATTCTGAAGTTGTCCCACCTCACCTAATTTCCTTGATGTCCTTTCATTGTAGACCTCAGAGCTGACTTGGAGATTACAGGGAAATTGTATCAGTCTCAGACTTTGTTCTGGTTGTTTGCAGAGCCCCCACCCCATCATACCAAATGCCTTACACACGTTCATCCTCTCTGTGAAGAGGAAAGTATTTCTCTTTCGGTTTTTAGGCAGGAAGGGTGAAGCCAAATATAGCAGCTTGCCTAAGATCACACGTGTGAATGCCTGGGCTGCCCGGGGAATAAACCTCCAGGTTTTGTGAATCTGCCTTCTGTGAATTTGCCCATTGCAAGGGGTTTTTTTTCTTTTCTGTTGTTGCTCATATCCTTATATGAAAATCCACTGATTTTTCAGGAATTCTGCTTGCTTGGTGCCACCCTGCACGTAGAGTGCTCGTGTAAGAAGACCTTGCTTTTGCAAAGGGCCTTAAAATGTCCTGCATTTGTCTGTTTACAGCCAAACCATTTTTAGCCCTGGCTGCAAAGAAAACCATTGTCAATCACAGATTACTCCTGCTAGGGAGTGGTTCTCACGCTGTGGCTCCTTGTTAGACAAGGAGAATGTGGGGGGTTCCCTTCCTTTCCCCTCCCCTGCATTCCAGCCATTTAAAAGGAAACTTATTTCTAACCCAGAAGGTGAAGAATCCACATTGCCCTGCCAGTAATATTATGGAAACTGATGCTGCTTTCCCAGAGTCTCTTTTTTAACTCAGACTTAAAAACAGATTTTTTTTCCTCCTTTGACAGTGAAATCACCAAATGACAATGCAGCTTTATTTTAATTGATCCCTTAAGTCTAAGGTATTGTAAATTCTTGAACGCAGGAAGAAATAGTTGGATCTGTTTATATAAACTTAGCAAAAGTGGTCTGCCTCTCCTTTGAACGTGTAATAAAAATAATATAGCTACATTTATAGCAGGGAGAACTTCTGTTTGTAACCTTTTTGGTAATTAATAGAAGGACAACAACTCAGATCACTTTTAGAATGGCATCAGCAACAAGCAAACAGGCAGACTTGCTGCAGTGCAATGAAGCTGCAATGAATGTGTGTAAGCTCAGACATAATTACCTTAATCCTCAGCCAATATGAGTTTTAAAGCCAGTTAACTTAATTGCTTATTCAGTTTCTGTTTGTTGTGCAGTGATCTCGAAAAAAGATCAACAATAAGCAGCCTCTCTGCTCCACTCAAGTTCAAGCTTCATTAAGCACCCAGAAAAATGTGTGAAATTCTATCATAAATAATTTTCTCTTCCTGCTCTAGGAATTGCTTTTTGCAAAGCAAGACAGTGAGAGACAGCACACACATTTGTCATAAATTTCTCCAGGGAGTGGTAGAGACGGAAAGATGTATTACCTTGAGAGAAAAAAAGTGTGCTTTTAGTGGGAACATCCAGTGATCAACATGTAATGCTTGAGTCTGCTCAGCCCACACTCACCCTCTGCCTCTTGCCACCTCTGTCCAAATCCTTCTACACTGAGGAGTTTAAACTTTTGCAGGGGGCAGTTCAAGGCATTTTTGCATCATTCTAGTCCACTTACAGCTTCCACAGAAGGCTGAAGTGGGGCTTGGTGATTGCAAGAGCTCACAGACGTGATGTTCAGACACGAAAGAGCCTTTTCACCAACCATTTGAATTGATACAGTCACTGTAATAAAAGGACATGACTGTCCTCTGGGGCACGTGGAATACCTGCATGGCATTTTTGGGGCTTCTCTAAGGCCACAGGAGATGTTTTTTATATGCTTTGAAGTATTGCCTGTTTGACTGTTGGTTATTCTTTGTTCCCTTCCTACCAGATTTTAAACAAATGCATTGGCTGTTCTGTAGGTAGGCACTGGAACACAGGGTCTCACAGTCTGCTCTGGGAAATTCAGTGATGCATGTTTATAGAGCAGGAAATCCCAATGAGCATTTGCCCCCTTGCTTCATGGATATTGAATTTTCCCTCTAGTGATTTTCTGTGGGCACATTTTGCTATTTCATGCTACAAAGGTATCCAGCAGAAGTCCAGGTACAGCTGATTTTAGGGGTTTTTCTCTCTAATTACAAGAGATAGGTTACAGGATATACTTATTATCTCTAGCCATCCACACCTGGTTTTTACTTATGGTCTGGAATATTATTCAAACCCAGCCTCAGGCCTTCTGTGTTAACCTGCTGCACCACAAAACTGTAATCCATTCAGCCCTAAAATAACACTGTTAAATGAGAGACTGGCCATTTTTTACTGCCAAATAGCCCTTAGTTCCAGGGAATTTGAGGTGATTAGACCTAGCTGACTCTGTGATTGATCTGTTAGTAGAGGGATGCTTTACATAGGGCTCCCAATGCATAATTGTCAAGAGAAGCCTTATTTCATTCCAGAATGAGAGAAACAAACACAGCACCTTGAAAAACACAGTAACTCTCTATGATCCAAGGATCCTGCAGGCCTAGTCTTGAAACAGTGCCATAACATCCACCTTTTCACTTATTTGTGTGAAATATGCCCTATTAGCCTTCCAAGGGTAAGATTTGAATCTCCCAGCATGGTATCTCCATTTTGAAAATGGGTATGAAATGAGGGATTAATCATACAGGGAGGGACAGATAGAAAGTGTTTGTGGGAATTATTTTTGGCCTCAAGAAGCCCATATAAAGATTAGCTACAAAGATCTCACTATACTCTTCTGTATGGAACCATTGATGGTAAATATGGATGTATAGGACCAGTTTAATCCCAAATAAATCAGTGCATCCACACTGGCAGCACTGAATCACTAGACATCTTTGACACAGAGTAACCAAATTAAAAAGTAAAAATGGCAAAGAGGTTTGCACCTTGGGCTACATGACAGTGACCTGCCACTCACATTTGATCATGTAACCCAGTAAAGCAACTGGCCTGGTCCCAGTCACCGAACCTGATGGAGGTCTCAGGATAGGGATACATCCCTTGCCTTGATTTGTGTAGGACACAGTCACCCATCCAAGATTACTTAACAAAACACATGCACAGAGGTCAGGGCTGGAGCATCTGCACTGTGGAAACGAAAGACAGGAGTATTCAGCTTTAAAATCCTGAGGAACTTCCTAGGAATGGCAGGACAGAGGAATTTTATGTCATGACTCTGCCAGCCAAGCCAAGCTATCTTTTTACCTCACTTCTGTTGCCCCAGCTCTTCTTGCCCTGAGTTGTAGCTGAGTGTACCCTGGTGCAGTCCCAGAGGCTGTGAGGAACATTAAATGGGAAGGAGCTGATTCAAGACTCCAGCTAATCCATGACAGTGCTAGAACTGAGCTTTCACATGAGTCAGTTTAAAAGACAACAGGCCCCTCAAATTCAATGCAGTTTGGCCAACTTTCCAGGGAAGGGTATTGGAAAGTTTAATTGTTGGTCTACCCCCTCTCTTCCCTTTTCTCCTTCCATTAAATATATGGAAAATAAAGCAAATATTTAATAAAAATAATATTATTTAGCCTTCTTCTCCTTTCTGGAGGGGCAATAACATACAGTTTCACAGCCAGATGAGATGGGCACCAGCAGAAATTTTACTGCCTGGTGTGGGTTTTTGTCTTAATATTTAAAATACATCTTTAGCTGAACCCACACAAATCTCTCACGGAGGTTGTCACCTTCATGGTCAGGACTGAACTGTAGAGGGTGGAGAGCATTAGAAAGCCATGAGGCTGCTGCTCTCTGTGTCCTTGTGAGGGAAGTAGATCCCAGAGAGCATGTTTGCTGTCTGGGGTGAGGAGCAAGCAGACTTTAAAGTCTCCTCATGGACTTTTATCTGAGTCTTCATGTGCATTTGCTGTAGGTTTGAGGTCTTCAGCAGTCAGAAAAAACACGCAGAACTCATTTTGCTCTCACTTATATCAAGGAGAAGGCTGTTGTACTCAGCAGAGTTGCAGTGCTACCACACTAAAGGAATGCGCTGGTCCTTATTGCCTTGCACCACTTGAATGGGGAGTCAGTGCCACTGTGGGGGTGATTAATGAGAGAGAGGGATGAGGAGGCTCAAGCCATTCCCCTTTTGACACTCCTTTGTGTGATACACGTGAGGGAGAGTGATTTTGCCTGGATGCACTCATCCACTCATCCACAGCACCCAGGGAATGGCTGGAGCTGTGTCAGGGCAGGGTCAGGTTGGATCTCAGGAAAAGGTTCTTCCCCCAGAGGGTGGTTTGGCACTGACGAGGCTCCCCAGGGCAGTGGGCACAGCCCCAAGGCTGTCAGAGCTCCAGGAGGGTTTGGATGATCCTCTGGGGCACAGGGCGTGACTCTGGGGATGGGCCTATGCAGGGCTGAGAGTTGGACTGGATGATCCTTGGGGGTCCCTTCCAACTCAGGATATTCTGTGATTCTGTGATCAGATGGCTGTGCTCTGACTTATAAAATACATTGACTTGACAGAGGCTGATTTTCACCCAGTCCAGCTGAGTCTGGCCCAGGGTGTTTAATTGTGTGGACTCTTGGTATATAAACAGCATTGCTGGTTCAGTTGCTAATGCAGCTCAAAAACCAGTGAGAATCAGTGGTGTGCTGGAGGAGATACTGGGAGCTGCTTGTGGAAACCAGACTGGCTCACAGAAAGAAGATTCAGGATGATTTCCCTGTCACTGATGATGTTCTCTCCCCATGCAGATTTTCTCTAAGGCATTCTGTGCCACTGAGCCTTGCAAAAATATCGTGCTTCTGACAAGCACCATATTGCTCCTCGCATCAGATTAAAAAAATACTCTGCTGGGAAGCAACATGTTACACTGTCAATGAAAGGAATACTTTTCAAAATCCTCTCTGTTACACTTGGTGTCAGTGAGACTGTGAATAGTGGTGCGTTTTCTGCCTCTGTGAGAAAAAAAGGGTTGCAGGATCATACCCAGAAACAATAAATGCCCCAGGCATGAAGTAAAAACAGCTCTAGCCAGTACAAGTTTGTTTGCCAAGTGATAGTATCTGCTGTGTTGGTTGTAGCAATTAAGTCTGCTGAAACATGAAAACAAATACATCCCCCCCACCTCCAGCTCTCCCCTCTGCAGCACAGTGTTTTCATAAGTTAAAGGGGAATGTTCTTTGGAAGGAATATTAAACCTCACAATCTAGGCTTTAAATCAGTTTCTAATGGGATGAGACCTAATGTGGGGAGGGCAGATGGGACAGATTATTCCACTTCCATTTTCCCATGAAGCTTCTGACACAGGCTACTGTTGGAAGTAAGACAGTAGATTAGTTTGACCTCAGGTCTCGTTCAGTATGGTAGCTCTTACACTCTTAAACTCTATAAAAGTATACTGCTATCAAATTGCTTTTTACAGCTCTGCCTGGCCCCCTCTCCTTGCTGATGTGTGTGGGAAGCCAAGCAAAACGTTCCATTAGTGTTTAGAAAGAGAATTTGAGATACAATTTTCAGTTGATGCTGTAGGATTTATGATGTGTATAGTGCAGAAATGACTTCACTGGACTCGAATCATGTTATGTATTAATGAATTACCAGGATATGAGTCAGCCTTGGAATAGTTCGAGCAGGAAGGTAGCATTCTTCCACAAACAATAATCCGTTGATAAATAATGCTGAAAGCTGTAATTCAATAGGGATTGTTTTTAAAGGGAATCAGAGAAGGACTATATGTATAGATACAATCACATTGATTAAGGTCAGATAGCCTTTACCCTCATTGCTATACAGAATTGCATTAAAATGACAACTCTGTCCCAAATATTCATTTTCCTGTGCTTGCAGCTCCACTCCTGAGCCTTTTAAAAGTGCCCTGGTTTGTTTATTTTGTTCTAATGAGAATAAAAACCAAACTCGTTGAAACGAAGGGATATGATTTTCTTCCAGTAGCCACGTTACAAACTGCTACTCTTTGTTTTGGTCACTTGGAGATGAGGCCTTAATCAGGACAGGTGAGATAAAACCAAAAATCTAAGCTCAAATATTAACAGTCAGTGGAATGGGGGGAGTGTCTCCTGGGATTTTGCTGGGTGGTGGGTTTTTGATGCATTTTGCAAAAGCACAGCGTTAGTGGGATACCTGCCTTTCTGGGCAGAGTTTTTAAGCAAGCTTTTGAAGCAGAGAACAGCAATTCTTGTGTATATTCAGTGACTTCAGCAGGAGCAAGGGAGCTGGGAATTCACAGTGAGGTCCACGGGAGGTGAAGGGAAGTGCTGCATTTGAGTTCTCAGCTGAAAACTGAAACTGTGTTGTTGTACTTGCTCTTTCAGCACCGTCAAATAACACCAGGCACGTTTTCACCCACACTAGTCCCCTCCTCCTTCAAGAAGTCTCACTAGCAGCTCCTGCTGAAGGGTGATGGAGACAAACACCTTAGCAAAGAGAACAGTTTCCTCTTTTCAGAAATCCAGTGTATTGCAGGATAGAGGGAATATTCCTTCCTTGGCACAGAGAGGGTAAAGCCTTTATTGTGTTATCTCATCAGGCTGTTAAGCTGCTCTTACAGAGTTGCTGTGTAAATAGTGGCTTGAGCAGAGTGCAGACTAGTAAACATGTTTATGTTTGTAGGAAAACAAATAAAGTTTCTTTTAATGTGCCTGAAGTTTTTTTTTTATGCACTTCTCTTGATATATGGTTTCTCCTACCCCAAGCCCTTGAAGTATCAGCAGAGTTTATTGCTGTAATAGCAGTAGATAACTCAGCTTGCCTTTGCCTTGGGAAATGATTGATATTGGAAAATGATACATGTTTGCTTATAAAATCTTGGCAATGTTTTGATGAAAGTACTTTGTTTTCTTTAAAAAAAACATTGGAAATAGTATTTAATTGCATTTTAGATTGTCCTGGCAAAACAATGGTGAGAGCAAAAACGTAACAGGAGCCAAAGCCAGCTGCCTCCTGCTGGGTTCCTCAGATTACCAGGGGAACCTGAGCACAACAAAGCCCTCATGTCATGGGGAAGGGGTGGGGAAGATCTAGGGCAGGTAAGCCTAGGCCCAAGAGCAAGGGAAGTCTAAGCATAAACACAGCGTTGTCTCTGATTTCAAGATGTTCCTCGCACATCAACTTAGCCTTTTGCCTTTCTTGTCACCATCTCTCTTTGTTCTTCCCCTCATGTCACAGCAGATTCAGCCCTCGAAGCCTGGAGGCCCTTGTGCAGCTGGGAAGTGACTTTGTCCAGTTGTCACATACAGAAATACCCACACAAGCAAACTGACTCAAGAGGATCTTTATTTTCACACCATAAATAATTTTGTTTCAGAATTTCATGTCAAAGACAATGACAGATAATGTGAGGAAGCTGTGAAGCAAATAAATTCTATGTCAGAGATGCACTGAGGGTGTTGGTCCCATCCAAAACACCACTGGCTGTGGCTGCCATTTCATTCCCCAGGCTAAACATTTCAGAGGTACAGTTCTAAGTCAGGGTCATTTGTCACAGCTCTGTTGACCTTTCTGTGATTTGCCATCGCTGAAAAGCTGCAAATGTACTTGGACTTTCTTTGGCCTTTCACTAAGCAGTTCCATCCCTACCTGATCCCAGAGTGGGTAGATTTTGCAGCTCTCTTGCTTAGCTTAACTCACTTTGTATTGATTTGAAAAGTAATAGGTTATAAAAATGAACAATACTGTTAAATGTACCGAGGCATATTTTATACTGTTAGTGATGCTATTAGCTTTGGTTGTATTTAGAAGATAATTGTGCTTTACTCAGGTTTAGATCCCTACAGTGCATTTTTATAGATTTTATATTTTTATATATGTAGTTTATTTTTTATATATATTTTTTTAATCCTTTAGAAATCCCTTTAAAAATTGTTATTCACACAGATAACAGTAAGGATGAGAGAACTGCCATGAGCTTGTGGTGAGGTTAAATGTGATATGCTCGACAGAGAAAACCAATTTGAAGTCTTCCTTTCCAAATGCCTTAATAGAACACCTCCCCTGGCTCACTTTGTGCCTGTGACCTTGGACAGGCTTACTAATTTTATACCATTGTGTCTAGTTATTTGTAGGTTTTTTCCGCGTTCCATAAGAGACCAGGCAAACTTTCTTACCTGCAAAAAAAAGAAAAAAAAATCCCTTTCTTCTTTTAACTCCTCTGTTTGAAAGTCTCTGCAGAGCTATCTCTGGTGATTGGGGTCTCTCTGCAAACCTTCAGGGGAGAGAGACTACCTTAGCTGAGGGTTCTTCTGCCCTCTCTCCCCCTTCAGCAGGTGGGTGAACCCTGAAGTTTCTTATCTTGGAGGATGTGAATTGTCAGTCTGAGGGTTCCTGGAGCGTGTCTGTGCAGAGGTGACGTACAGGGAGTGACACATGGCCAGAGGTGCAGGCACCTTGGGGTGCAGTCTCACAGGAGGTGACCTGTCCTCAGCTGCAGCACAAGGCTGTGGCCTCTCCCTGCCTCCAGAAGCTCCAGCATCCCGTGCTGCTGGTCATTAAATTGAACACCAGGTTGACTAAGCTTAACTCCCCTTGCAGTGCTGAGATTTAGCAAGCAGTTTTGCACAACCATGTTTAAAATACTAGAAGAGATTATTGTCTGCCAAATTGGCATTTATCAGGTAATCCTCTACCATTATTCTGTTTTTTAGTTTGGTGCTGCATACAAAAAAGTGGGTGGTGGGGTCTTTCATGCTGCTGCAGGGAAAAATGTCAGAAATCCACCCAACAGCAGAGAAATAATAATGTAATAGTAATGATGGTGATAATGATGATGTATTTCATTATAGAAATGTAAAAAAGCCTTGGACCAAACCCCACCATGTACAGTCAGAGAAACCTCCCAAAGACCCCAGAGTTCGCTGCCAATTTTTGCCTGGCTGAAATGGCCAAATCCTGCAGTTTTTCCATCCCAAACCATAAATCTTCCCAGCCCCCCTCGGGCAAAGCCTTTAGTGATCCAAAAGCGAGACAATATTCCCATGGCTGGTGCACGAGGCAGAACAAACCCAGAGTGACTGGGAGCAGAGCTGGCCCTGCAGTGCTGACAGGAGGAGGAATGTGTGGTGGTCACTTCCCTTGGCACGTGTGTGAAGGGGAACACCCAGGGAACAGGCCTTTACTGCATTAAGATGTTGTTCCCCAGCCCCATTTCTGCAGACTCAGAGGAAGCCCGGAGGGAGGCTTGTGGAAGAGAATATGCTTGTGGACTCCGTGTGGAAAAAAACCTAAATATGGAATTTTGAAAAAAAAAAATTAAATGAGAAAGGAAAATTAATTTGTTGATACATGAGATAATAAAGCTCCCTTGGAAGAGTTCCTGAAGAAAAGATTGTATTTACTCTGGAGAGGGAGCAAACAATTTAGGCCTACAATTTTATTGCCAAGTCTCATTTTTTAACCTGCTTTCCTTCTGTTTTCAAGCCCCAGAGATAGCACAGTGGTTCACAGAAAGTGCAACTGGTCTCTTTTGATAAGGTCTGATACCAGAGATAAAGAAAACAAGCTGCCATTTGCCTTTAAAGACTCTCCCCGATGTACTGCCTTGTTCTTCCCAAAGGCAGTTCCCTTTGCTGTAACTGCTGGGTAAACAGTGGGAAACCAGTTGCTCTGATGTTGATGGGGGTGATGAGTTTGCTGGGTGAAGAGTTGTCCCCTTGGTGCTCAGCATCTACTGCTGCAGTTCCTCCAACCACTGAAGGGGCCAGTGAAAGATCAGTGTCTTTTGAATTGAGGTGAGTTGATGGGAATTAATGGAGGCAGCCAGGGAAATACTTATTTGGAATCCTGCTTTCTTGTGTGTAACCTCAGACCCAAGAAAATAGCATCTATCAAGAGGTACCTGCTGATTGCTGAAAGGATGAGGTGTGCACTACACTCTTTTAAGAGAAAATATTCAGCCTCTACCAAATGTAGCAATTAAAAAGGAGCAGACCAGTTTGAACTCTTAAAAATTAAACTGATGGAAAAGACCAAGGGGTCAGTCCTGGAAAACATCTAGACAACCCTTTCTGGAGCAGAGATGTTTTTGGAATTTACCAAGCAAAATGCCAAAGGCTGCTGAAGTGCAGGGCGTCAAACTAAATGAGTATGGTCATTCTGTTGGCATTAAAATACACTCATTCTATCAAAATAAATATCCAGTTTGTGGATTATGTTTTGGAAGACATTATTCCATTTCAGACATGTGAGAACACACAGTAAAAGGAGAAATCAGGGATGCCCAGATATTCCATAGAGCAAAATGAGAGTATCTGAAGTGATCAGACCAAAATGACAAAACAACAGACTACTGTGGCTCCCTAAACTGCACTTGCACCAGAGCTATACAGAGTGTTAATATTGCATTTAGTACTGTATGAAAACAGAAAGACATGGCCTTGGACTTGTCCCTCTCTGCTACTGTGTGCCTGTCCCTGAAGCTGAGCAATAGTCATTTCGTTGTGCACTGCTAAATCCTTGAAATATCTCCTCAGTTGGATGCTTGCAGAATAAGTCACAGTTTTCTAATTGTTTATTGCCTCTGTCTCAAGTATATTTTGCAGGTTTCTTTTTGCTGTTTATATACATTTATTTGTTTTACTACTTCCTCGCATTCTAACAAATCATCTCTAATAAAAAGCACATTTCCTTGCAAGCAGAATCCATTTCCTTCAGAAGTCTTTCAGTCCCTGATTAGTGGGTTACATTTGGTCTTCACTAATCACATAGTTAACTGTGAGCAATAAAGTTCTTAAATAAATAAATGCTCTGGTCCAAGTCAACCTTAGCCATAATGGACAGTTTCCCACTTAAATTTCTGAAAAACAAGATGGGACTGTGCTACTTAGGCACTTACATTCACATTAAAAGTATAGCCATTAATGCCAGATCTGTTTTTTTCCTGCAGGTCATTAGTATGTTATTAACAATTAAGTCTCAGCAACAAGCTGCCTTGATTGCAAGTCAGTAATGCAGTGGGAAGTCTAAATGGGTGTGGGTTTTCAATAACTTTTAAAGGCTTGGGGTTATGGCTTTTTTTTTTTCTTTCCCTTGTGTTAGCCTGCTCCAGAAGCACTCAGTGGGAAGGTAATGAAGTAGAGGATTTGTACATTACTACATCTTTCCATGCTTCCTTTTCATTGGTTTTATTATTGTAGACTTTGAAACATAAGGAGAAGTCAGCTATAAGCCATTCCTTCTGGTCAGGCTTGGATGTGTATTAGAGAGCTCTCAGATGGAGGATGCATTTTTACTAACTGTGAACAGGGGCAGGTCACTGTGGATCAAAAAACGTGAGATGTGGTGGAAACCCCATCACAGGGCACAATAATGCCTTTCCCAACACTGAGATTAAACCACCATTTGCTGGAGAACAGAGCTCGAATCATGACTCCCTATGGCCCAGCAACCACTCAGATTAAGATATGTGGTTTCCCTCATGTCTGTCAAATATTGTTGGAAACCAGGCTGGCTGGGCTCTGAGGTGAACAACATTACATGGGTGGTATCAGTTCCCTGCAGAAATTGGAGGTGGGGAGGGCAGGAGAAGACAGAATATAACTTTCAGCCAAAATACATACAAAAAAGCATTAGTGTTTATTTTAAAAACATCATGTAACACTTCTTTAGAGTTTCTATGTATGTGTGCTTAATGAATGGGAACAAGGAAAGGCTCTGTTTCTCAGAGGAGCCGATAACTTGGAAGCCGAGAAAGGTGAATGCGAAACGTTCTGACTAACCTTGAGCTTGGCTTATGTGCATGATCCAGGGTACAAATGAGTCCACATTTGGCTTGGGGGTTAAAAATAAACCAGGGCTGTGGGAGATGGACAAAACAGAACTATGTATTGGGAGTGTGTGGACTCATGACTGTAACAGCACCTCAAAGTATTGCTGTAATATCATGACCATTTTTAACTGATGTACCAGCATTCAGGGTGTCACGAGTCACTTCTGCTGATGAAGGAGTTGCTAGTAGAGGCAGACATTTCCTTTTTTTTTTGTTGTACGTTCCATTTCTTAGTAAAAAGTATTAATTTTCTATTTCACTTCTATTTGAAATAGTATATTTAAATTTATGTATTTTGCATATATGCAGTGATCTAGCACATACTTCATGTCTTGCCTCACCAGGCACAGATAAATCAAGTATAAGATGTATCACAAATCAAATATATCATTACAGTCACAAATCCCTGTTATAGCTTTTATTGATTGTCTTTGAGCCCCTCCTGTAGCACAAATAGCACCATCAAATAACAGTGATCTCTCCTTGCCACGTTTATTTTCAAATCACAGGAAAAATACTCCAAGCAGCAAGACCAAACTCTTATTCAGTCACAATATGTGGCCTGTGTTTTGGGAGGAGTTTCCTAAATTGACCTAGTTACTTAATGTATGTCTCAGAGAAAAGCTGTTGAGATGACCATTAGTTTTCTGAAAACAATTGTTCTTAATATGAACAAAGAAAATTACATTGAGGAAGAAAGAGAGGGGACAACCCTTATTTCTGCAGTAGATTTTTAAGGTGAAATTGGGCAAACTGGGCGTTGGGTTGTTCAGTTCTGTATCCACAACCCCCAAATCACACCTCTGTGCAAGTGAGTTTTGCACGTGTACGTTCTGCCAGGGTTCTGTCACAGCGGTTCCTACACCAATTTGGAGTTCTAAAGCATCTCTAAATCAGCCACTGTTTTCCAGCCTCACCTGCACATGTTGGGTGTTGAGCTGCTTGCTTGTAATGCCAGTGCTTTATGGAAATGTCCAGGGGCAGGGCCAGTGGAAAGGGAAAGGACTTGAATGAGCATGGAAAATAAGGGACTCAAATGGACATGGAAAATAAGCTCCTTTATTCCCTGCTCCCTCAGGTTGCCTTTGAGACACATCTGTGTGAGGAAACTTTAGAAGAAATTTGATCTTGGGTAGCTCCCTTCTGGAGATAGAAGACTTGACTTTCCACTACTGACAACCTGACACCCACTTACTAACTTTGCATTCAAGAAAAATAAAGATCATTAAGGGATCGTTTAACATGTGAAAGCAGGGGAAAAAAAGAAGCTAAGTATGATTGAAAAACCAACAATAAAATCCAAATGCTGACTTGAAATAATAGGAACCCAGCCAAACTAATATTATCAAGCGTGGCCACTGTTGCCAAAAATTGCTTCCCTCAGAGACCCAGGGAAATCCTGCTCTTTTATTAAACCATTGAACAATCTCTTCAAGTTGAATCCCTTCTGTGCAAAAATCAAAGAGTGATTCCACTGTTCAGACATTCTCTTTGGAGATGGGAACGTGGATTGCTAGAAGAGATGTTGGACTTTATTCAGCCTGAGATGATGCCTTGATGTCACAGAAACGGGGGCTGGAAGCTGAGCTGTCAGCAGCACAGGACACCATAGGGAGAGGTCTGGGACTGCCCATGGATCAGTGGTGGAGCTTGGAAGGGACCTTTGGAACTCATCTGCTCCAGGCCCTGAACTTGGCACTTCCATTGAGCCATCTGCTGTGAAACAGGGAGGTCCCGCTCTTAGATTTTATATGTACCATTAGTAATCCTGAAAAAAAAAAAGCTGGTAGGAAACTAATCATGTACTAGAAGCAATGAATTTAGCCCCATGGTCCCTGTAAACTTCAAGCAGCAAAGCTGTGAAGGCATCTCTTCATGTGCTGGAATGACACAAGGGCCTGTGCAGTGATGGGTGTGACATGAATTCACCTGCAGTGGTGAGCGTGATAGGAATTTTTGACTTGATCTCAGATAAGTGCATTAGCAAATCTGAAATGTTCTCACAGAGCTTGGACTGTTTCTGAATTTATGCCAAATTCAACTAAAAATAGAATACAAACTTCAAACTCAAGTTGAACTTTTCCACCTTAGTTCCTTGAAAACACAACAATTTGACTTTTCGTGTTAAAACAGTTAAAAAACTTCACTTAAATAACTTTGTTTTAAGAGCGCCTCAGACCCAGAAAGTTAATTTATTAGTATTTATTCTGGTTTGTGGGAGGGGGGAAATTCGGAGCAACACAATACAAAAATATGTGTGCTTGTGGAGGGGAGGGGGGCTGATTTGACCAGAAAGCTGAAAGATAAATTTTTTGTTCTCAGTGCTCCAGCTGTAACCTGCCACATCTCTGCTTTTGGCTTCTTTTGACTCCTCTTCAGTAGGTGAGGCTACCAGATTTTTTAGTGTTGTAGGGTTTAGATCCCTACATTTGTTCCCAGTTGTTATGATAAGCAGGGGCTGTGAAGGGATAATTCCTGGCTTCCTGTATATCTTATGAGATATACAGAATATTCTGAGTTGGAAGGACCCACAAGGATCATGGAGTCCACTCTCAAATGAGTGGTCCATACGGGACTCAAACCCACAATTGGTGTCTTTAGCACCTCCTGATAAGGGTATCACGAGGGTGGTGGGAAACAAGCACATCCCTTCAGGCTCAGTTTGGAGAAGTATTGTGAAGCACCGCAGAGGTGTGAGGGCCAACTTCAAAGTTTCTGGGAGCCAGGGGATAACAGCGTCCAGAGCACAGATTTCAGAGTTTAAAAAGAAAAGAAAAAAAAAGGGGGGGAGGATTTCAAGGATTTCAGCGTCCTGTATCACAGCACCGGTTTCTTGTAGTGAGGAGTACGTGATGCATATTTTTCCCTTTTCTATGCCAAGTGCTGAATTCCTCAGGGGACTGGTGATTGTGCAGACAGGGCTCTGCTGGGTCCCTCGGGCAGTGCCCAGCCCTGCCTTCCACAGCCAGGAGAAGGGGCTGGGGGTCAGCAAGGGAAATCCTCATGGAGCCTTCCCATGTTCCATCAGCCAGAGCAAGGTGCTGAACTCAGCAGAGGTGGGATGAAGGGTTTAAAAGGCTTTTCACCCTTTTTTTTCAGCTACATCTTTGTAACAGAAATGCATTTGTCCATCCTGAGTGCCTGTTCCTCGGCAGGCAGATGACTGGTCATGTTCTTGGGCAGAGGGTTTTGCATCCTTCTTAATGTGAAATAAAAAAAGGGCCTAAGCCACAACGTGCAGCAACACAAAGTGCTGTGTGTGAAAGCAGCTCGTAAACCCCATGAACTAAACTAGTCCAGGGTAAGGTCACTACTGAAAAGTATGAAATTGTATTTTTGAAAAAGAGCCTTCCAAGGTAAGTCAGAGGCCAGAAAATGAGCTGCTGTTGTGAATTTCCCGAGGTTACACATGAATGAAACCATGATGTATGATTTGGCTTCTTAGGCATTAAAAATCCTTTATAACTGCACTGTTCATTCCCCCATGATTTTACTTTGTGTATTTATTTAGAGAAAACTGAAACAGTTTGCCATTTATGTGTATTCAAAAGCTGAGTATTACCAAGACTATAAAGGAAACCTTAAAAAGAAATTACTTGCAGAACTCAAATAATGATATTTTAAAAGGCATAGGAAAATGCATTAAAAATTAAATGGATGTAAGAAAGAGAAAATCTCAGTTGTCGTTTTTCTGACTCGATTATAGCAAGTGATTGTGATGTACACATAAAACCGGGTAGCACAGATTTTTTTTCATCGTGTTTATTTTATTTTGTGTTATGCATTTGCCTGAACAGTTGCTTCCCACGTTGTGAATTATCTTTTGTGTGAATGTTTTGAAACATTTAAAATTGGAGATTGTATAAAAATAGAGCTGTTTACGACATTCTAAGTTTGTTCCTAAGCTCTCACACAGATTTTGGGTTTGTGTACACATACAGAAAATCTTGATTTTATAGTTCTTGGAGTTAAGTGTCTGCATTTATAATAGCAAGATGAGACCCAGAATGTTTCATTAAACATCAAAACTGTGTAAATAATACTTGGATATAGGAATATGGTGAGTTGTCAAGTTTTTACAGGCACCCACAGCTTTCCAAGCATATACAATATGAAAGTCCAAGTCATATATTGTAATGGTGTTGCTCAGGTTATGCTCTTAATAAGTAACTCTAGAAAGTGAGCAAAGTATTATAGGAATATTATTCCATTCATTTATATCTCAGGAACGCTGGAGGAATGAGATCTGTTGAAACTACCACTCTCAAATAATGCCATTGTATTAACTTCTGTGGCCTAAACACAGGAAAATTAAACACTGAATTTTTTTTTAAAAACCCAATTGTTTAAGGATAAAATTAACTCCAGTTATTTTGCACAGATTGCTGTTTAATGTAGGCATTTTAAGTAAGTCTATTTTGTCATGACTGCTGTCAGATAAACCTCTGTAGCTTTTGCAAATCTATCCAGTCTTGTGTAGGCAGAGCAGAAGTCTGGGAGCAACTCCCTTTCCTGGTGGCCAAGGTGTCAGAGGAACGGTCAGTGGAAGAGGGAATGACTCGATTCAACCCAAAACTTTTTGCCATTGTGCCACTAACCCCCCAAAACTTTAACAGTCCCCCAGCCCTGCTGGTCAGTATGAATAGAAGTTAAAGGTTGCCATCTAATGGCGAACATACATAATACAGTCTGCGTGGGGTTTTCCCAAATTATCTTTTCTTTCCTTTCTCCATGTACCTGTAAGTATTTTTCTTTATCAGGCACTAAAGGAATTATTTTATTCAGATTTGACACGGGAGTAAAATACCTTGTTACTTTATCAGTAACAAAGTGTTGCAACCGAATAGTTTAACTGAAGTCTGATTTCTTGCTGCTTTTTCTGTTAATTCAGATATAGATGAGTGTTCGTTTGAGAGGACCTGTGATCACACCTGTATCAACTACCCTGGAAGCTTTGAGTGTCTCTGCCACAAAGGCTACACCTTGTATGGACTGACACACTGTGGAGGTTTGGAAACTTGAGTTTTGCTTATGTGTGTGTTTTGTTTGCTCTTTGAATGTTTACTGAACCACACATTCTTTCAGATCAAGGTTTTAGAACCCAAGATGATAAAGCAATAAAGTTAAAATAGAGCTAAAAGAGCATGAGCTGGGCATGACTAAAATTTGCTGGTGTAGGTTTTGATTGTGTTCAACACACTGGTCAGAGGAGACCAAGGGGGTTTTTTGAGGGATTTGTTAAGTGTATCAAGTCCAAATTGTGGATTTTAACTGATCAGGTCAGCATTACACAAACAAAAGTGAAAAGAGAAAACTGTAACAAAACCTGAAATCACTGAATCTAAATTACACATTACCCAAAAGAGTCTCCGTGCTATTTTTAAATGTAAAATCAAAAGGTTCGGTTTAGTTTAACAGTGGTTAATAGATAATTAGTTAATTATTCAAATTATTCAATATACAATCTAAGTAAAGCTTACATCATACTGTTAACAAAGCCCTGGCTTTAAATCCAGAAAAGCCATGTATTGAGGCCACTGCTAATGGTGTCTCTGCCTGGCTACTGCTTTTTTGGGAGAAAGGTGTAGGAGATGTAAGTATCCAATGAATTCACTGTATGGTAGAGGCAGGCAGGAAGAGAAATAGGAGTCCATCTAAGGAAACAGTTTGGGAAAAGACTCCACTTGAGGGCAGTTCTGAAAGCAAAACCAGAGTCTGAGAGTTTGGGGGCCTGTGCTGTGTGTGGTGTGGAGAGACTGGTCTGCAGTTTCACTGTTAATTCCTTAGTGTCATAACTTAGGGAAAGCCTCAAAGTTTGGGGTTTGGCCTCAGTCTTTAAGTAACCTTCAGCCTCAGTTCAGCTTCAGCCTTTTAAATAAGATCAAAATAGGACCAAAACTCTTAACTGGAAATACTCAGTGCTGAACTTAAGGCAAAAACATAACCAGATCCAAACCTCCTGCTTTTTTCCATAATGAGCAAATCCAAAATCACAGCTCTGAATCCAGACTTGTCCAGACCCTGAGCTGTGCCACTCAGGCTTGTCATTACTTTTAGTCAGCCCCTTGAGAGAGGTGTTTACAGTGGAACAAATAACTTCCCCTGGCACTGAGCAGAAGTGAAAACTAGGGAGAAATAATGAGAACCTTCCAAAGGACGTGGTGTGAGCTCACCTCTTACTAAGCTTTCTCTCCATCTTGCTTCCCCTCTACTAGTAATTAATAAACCACATGGAAATGTCATTGTTCTGGGCCTTTTATGCTGAAGGGCAGCTCTTGTTGTTCTCTCTCAGACTTTTCTCATGGCATCTCTTGTAACAGAAATTGTGTGTCATAAGGAGGTTTTTTAGAAGGGCAATGCTGGTGCTTCCATTACCTGTTTAAGTAAAGGTTTTTTCTGGGACTTGTCAGTTTTTGGGACTGCTGACCCAGGACCTCCAGAAGTCCTGACTCTTAAAAATAATAACATTGTCTAGAAAGATACCTGTTGTATGAAGGTGTCCTTCCCAGTTCCTTCAATGCGTGTAGTCCATGTTTTCTAGATTTTTGCTTAATCACACAGGCTAAAATCTTGCATCAGAAATTCTGGATTCCACAGGGATCATCGAGCCCAGCTTTAAAGGGAATGGTCCATATGGGGATTGAACCCAGAACCTTGGTGTGATTAACCTCCTCTCACCAGAGGAGAGATTTGCCTTGCTGGCACGAGTATATAAATGCTGAATGAATAGACTTAAAAAGGATACACCTCATATTGGCTGGATACTTTTCTGAAACACCAAAAGTTGAAATATTTTATGTGGGACATCAGTGATGACATACCCAGTAACTTCTTTGCCTTCTTCCAAGCTTTTACCTTTTATTTTTATTCAGAGAGTAGAAGTCTAAACTACACTTGAGCTGCTAGGTTTTTATTGAATACATCATTTCCTCCTTCACCTGAATCATAAAAGCAAAATCTGGGAATCACTGGAGAATTTATCTCCCTGTTTTGCAGAAGTGACCTAATCTCACAGATGTTTATGCCTCTGACATTTTTCTCTATAATGCAATATGCGTTTTTGTCCAGATGCTGCAGAGACTCTGGAGCATGTTCTGTATCTTGTGAGTACTTCCAAGAATTTCAGTGTAACTGCTCCTGGCAAGTAAATTGTATCCTATGCATAAATCCCTGAGAGAGTAGGAGCTATACATGTGTCTGAGGAAAAAGACATGCAATATGCATTAAAGTTGGTTGGCATGAGCATTGCCTGCCTTTATACATGTTGACAGAGACTCAAATATAAAAGATGTAGTAGAAAGAGGTTTCCTTATGCACATTTTATCTTAATGCACAGTGTATGTTTGCACATATGGTTAACACTCCTTTCAACGTTGTTTATATTTTCAGATATTGATGAATGCAGCATCAGCAATGGCAGCTGTGACTATGGGTGTCTTAATACCATGGGGAGCTATGAGTGTGTCTGCCCACCTGGAAAGAAACTGCACTGGAATAAAAAGGACTGTGTTGGTAAGTGTGGAAGCCTGAATTGTGGTGATGCTCCTGTTCTCAGGAGAGTGGAAAAGCCCTTGGTTTCGCCTGAGAGATGCTGCATTTTCACAACATAGAGCCCCAAATTATAAACTCAGATTTTATAAACTCAGATAACACCTGATCCTGAGGGGGTCCATGGGCTAGGATAAAACTGCAGGTGGTTTAGAGAGTGGGCAATATGTTGGATTTTGTTTGTGTGGATTATTTTTAAGGTTACAAGTCCATTCACAGAAATCTAAGTAGGCTTATTATTATTATCTTCTGTATTTTATACTTTTGTCCTTAATTTGTCCTTTTTCCATCTCTGTAATGTCAGCTATAACTCTGTTTCCCTCTAAGAGGAATTCATAATATTCAAAATATTTACCTGTTTACAAGTAGAACAGGTTATTAAGATTAATATCTACATTCACAGCACCATACCCCAATTTTTCAAGTTATCTCCAAAGATATCCTGCCTAATATGAAGTACTGACACAAGCTGTGTCAAAAGTATTAATCACAATGAGCACAAATCCTGAGACCACTAAAATTATGGCCCTTGACCTGAATTTCGGTATCCTTTTTAAACAGATTACTTTTATCCTGGGATATTATTTGAAGCACAGCAAATCTTGGTTATGGCTACAGCCATTCAGAGTATTTTCTGTGGGATTTTAATGCTGTTTGTACATTTTTAATGGGAATGACATAGCTTAGGTTTTTCACAGACAAATTTTGGTTCTGAGGGTTTTGTTTGCTTTTTTTTGGTTTTGGTTTTGGTTGTTTTTATTTTAACCACAAATAACTTCTCACAGATACATTTGGGGCTGATGCCTAATACCTCACTGGGAGCAAGACAGAACAAGAAAGGAGGGGACTTTACTTCAGAGAACTACATATTGCTTACCTTTATATATATTAGCTTCCCTGCTGTATAGAGAGCTAAGTGTTGTAACAGTAAGAAAGAGATAACTCTGTTCCTTAGTCATCCAGCAGTTCTTCCTTGCAATATGCCAGTTATTCCTCTGGAAAGGAGCTTGTAAATTAGCAGCAGGGACTCAGATTTTTGGAGGTGTGGTATAAAGTCAGACTGCAGAAGTTTTGTGCAGTATTTCCTCTCAACCAACTAAGAATGCTGTTCCCATTTCCCATTGAGAACATTTTCCTTGTTGTAAATTTCTCCTCATTATTTGTAATACTACTCTGCTGGAAGACGGAAAATAGAACACCTTCTCTATTGATACACACCATTGTGCTTGATTACTTTAATGAGGCTTAAAATGAGTGTCATCTCCCTGTTGATCGCCTGCCTTTATTCCCAACATTGTTGAGAGGAAAATACATTCTGCACTGTTATAAGAGCACAATAAAAAGCAGGTGAATTATATTCAGTGATCCTGAATGCCACAATTTGGAGACATTTGCAGTAACAAAACCTTCTTTTGCTCGGCAGTGGCACTTTGTGCTTTGTTATCTCCTCATCCAAAGAAACAGTCTCTTTAAAGACATCACCAAAGCAATATAAAAGACCTTAGGAGGGAGATAAGTGGAGGATGATTATTCCCATACTTGAGATGTGAACATCAGGCGTGTTTATGGGACTTGTATATATTTATATTTAATGAGCGGTGAGGCCAGGAATATGAACCAGCTGGTGGCTGCTGGGACCCTTCCTCTGCACTCAGGCCAAGCCAGGCAACACATATTCCAGCTCCAGCATTTGAATTGCTCTGCTTCATGCCAGCTTTACTGGACTTTTCCCAAACCCTGGTAGAGCCAAACCAGTCTGATCTCAGAAGCAACTCCCTGTCTTGGTGTGGTTCAGTGGTGAGCTGACAGGGAGGAAAAATGACATTTGCAGTAGCCCAGTGAGCCATGAGGAGAACAAAGAGTCAGCCAGGCCCACCTTGTAAGGGGAGCATGGTTGGAAGAAGTAGAAAGAGGCAGCTGGAGAAGAATCACGTCCCTGAAACAGCATTTTTGTGGGGCTGAAGCAGACACCTGGCTGAGATTCACTGAGATTTAACCAGCTGATGCTTGAAGAGGTGCCCAGCTGCACTCTGTGCAGAGGTGAAATCTCTGGGAAAAAGGAGGGAAGCAGTGAGGCTGCCTCAGTGATGGCACCTGCCGGCTGCAGCCAGGAATGAACCTTGTCATTTGTGTGTGAAAAAGGAGGTACTTAAGCAATACTTCAATCCCAAAAAGTGATAAATTAAAGTGAATGCAGGCTTATGATTATCAGTGTCATCACCTCAGGGTGAAGCTCAGAGACTGCAGCAACGATTCATAACAACTTTATGTGTTTTCAGCTAAAACACAAACAGTCCCTTACCCAAATGTGAGGAGTAGCTTGTGAGACCTGCAGGATACTCTTGTCTTCATCCTGCCATGGAGCCAAGAGGAGAGGCTCTATATTTCCTTCATGTCAGCTGCAACGTGCCCCATGTGGTGATGATGAGAAATGGCTGAGATCTCTCTGTGTGTCACACTGTCCCTTCTAACACTGCTTGGGGCATGTCAGCAGTGGCTGAAAGGACCAATGGGACTGTCCATCTCCATCCCAGCACCTCCTCTGCCTGGCTGTCTTTTCTAGTTCCAGAAGCTAGAGCATTGGGCTAAAGTTGAAAAGTCTGTGAGAGTTTAAGAAGTGGAAAATACGATTTTAGTGGTTCATCTAAATAAATAAATCTTTGTGAGGGTGACTCCTTGTGCATGGTGTGGTAGTTGGTCTGTGCCTCCAAAAGGGGGGAGAGGACATCTCAGGTCATTAGTGTTGCCTGTTGCTTCTGAGATCAAGCTGTGCACACAGAACTGTGCTCACAGACTCCTGCCTTCCAGAGTGAGACCTGGAGCTATGGCTGGGTGGTCCCAAAGCAGAGGACAGGAGGGAAAGACTGATCTAGAGTTTAGGTCTAAAAATGTGGAGGAGTTTCACTTGCAAGTACAAGCTCGAGATCCAAATCCAGATCCTCTCTTCCTAATATTTTCTTATTTCAGAAATGCCTGCACCTGTCCTTTTGGGGGTTTTAGCACTTCCGCCTTTCCTCACCACTGTATTCAAGTGTAAGCACGAGGTTCTGGGTTGGGCAGTGTCTGATTTTTTTATATATATATATTTCTCTTTATTTTTTTCTCCTCAGAGATGGTGAAATGTCTCCCAAATGCCAAACCAGCTCCCAAGGCTCAGCTGGTGTGTAGTAAGACAGGAGGCATAGAGAGCTGCTTCCTGTCATGCCCATCCAACACTCTTTTTGTTCCAGGTTTGTACAAAGCATTTGTCCTCTTCGAGTCTGGAATTGTGACCTGATGATTTTTCTCTGTTATTGCATTCATGATTCTTGCATTCAGTTTTTGTTACGGACAACAGTAAATGAGCAACATATCGTTATAAATTAAATTGGGCCAGATATGCACATCAGTAAATACAAGAAGAGCTGATTGTCAGTTCCATTAGAGGTTTGGTCCTTCACTGTTTAATTTGAGGTGTCATTTGCGGGGGTGGGAAATTTCTAACAAAAACCTGAGAGACACATCCACCTTAACCAGGATGGTGCACATGAAAAATTACAACATCTTGAATTGCTATGTCAAAAGGGAAGGAAAAAATGGATTTCAGTGAATTCCTGCTGCTTTTTAGTACCGTATTTTTCAACTTGAGCAGTCTTCCCCCCCACACCCCTTTTTTTTTTAATCATTTGCTACAGGTAATTTGCATCTGCACAGTTTTTCAGGGCAGGGCAGGTGGGGTGGGGAGTGTTGCTATTGCTTTTTCATAGATATTCTGGCACAGGATTATTTTTCAATGTCTCTACTTTTCATGTTAGTCCTGGCATGATATGCAGTAGAGCTGTTCACTCTTTATTTACAGTTTAGCAGAGATTACTGGAGCTGTGCATTCATCTAATTTGTAAGCAGCAGTACACAGTTTGATCTGTGCAATATGTAAACCCTGTTATGGTTCTAAGTGTATTATTTTTGTTTCTGCCAATAAATTCTGTCAGAGCCTGAAGCTAAAATTATTGTGAAAATACGTGGTTTATTTTTTAAATTATAGGGATGATCAAAGCAGAAAGACTCTGCCATGGACAAACACGAAATATTTTCTACTTGTGCACCGTGGAATTATGTACAGTTAACCTCGTGCCAAATCATTTATAAAACATAACATTTCAGTGCTGGAAGAAGCAAAACTTGTAGTCAATGCTGTGAAGCAGCAGCCTTTGGCAAATTATTTCAGCCTTTCAAAATCCGAGTTCAGCACTTAAAATGTCTCTTTATTCGGTGGCATTAAGAAGTTTTTTCAGGCACTAAACGTTAATAGCAGAGGATGCTCTGTGAGGCTGTTGCCCCCTGTGCTGACCGTGTGTTCCCACTCCTCAGATTCGGAGAACAGCTACACCCTGAGCTGTGGAGTCCCCGTCCAGCAAGGCAAGGCTCAGCCAAAGCGCAACACCACCCTGCCCAGCTGCCCAGGTAGGTGCTGCCCTGCTCTCCTGGGCCTTGGAGCCTCAGAGGAAGGTGATGGATGTGCCCCAAACCACTTGGGAGTTGCAGGACACAGAGCTCTCAAGTTACACGAGGCCAGGATTAAGGTGGCCGGTGTTTCATCACAGAGTTGGAAGGGACCCACAAGGATCATCCAGGCCAGCCCTCAGCCCTGCACAGGACCATTCCCAGGAGTCACACCATGTGCTGAGAGTATATTTCAAACCCTCCTGGAGCTCTGGCAGCCTTGGGGCCGTGCCCACTGCCCTGGGGAGCCTGGTCAGTGCCCAACCAGCCTCTGGGGGAAGAACCTTTTCCTGAGGTCCAACGTGACCCTGCCCTGACACAGCTCCAGCCATTCCCTGGGTGCTGTCCCTGGTCCCCCCAGAGCAGAGCTCAGTCCCTGCCCCTCCTCTGCCCCTCCCAAGGAAGTTGGAACTGCAGTGAGGTCTCCCCTCAGTCTCCTCCTCAGTGCCCTCAGTGTCCTCACACGGCCTCCCATCAAGGCCCTTCCCCATCTTCATTGCCCTCCTTTGGACACTCTCTGAGAGCTTAATATCCTTTTTATACTGTGGTGACCAAAACTGCCACAATATCGTGCACATACTCACTTTTCTGCAGCTCTCCTGGAGGGCTGGAGGGTGCTGAGGTGCCCTCCAGTGCAGCGTTGTGTTGGTAGGTCAGCTTAGGAGTGGAGGAGGTTTGAGATATATCCAATAAGAAGAAATATTTAGCATCATTTGCTTTCCGTAGTCCAGCCAGGCAATAGCAAGCATATCAAAATGGGATTTCTTCACTGGGAAGTGAGCCAGAGGGACCCATCAGGAGCACAAGAGCAGAAGGCCAGGGTGGGTCCTGGCCCTCACCTGCAAAGCCCTTCCATAGGAGCACAGATCCTCCTGCTGGGGATTACCAGTAAAAAGGTTAGGAGACTTGTACAATAAAACACCGTGTTTCATTCATCTTTTTTTCAGAAATGGCAGGATTATTTTTGCAGAGACATTTGGGATGGTCCTGTGCAGGCCTGAGAGTTGGCCTCGATGATCCTTGGGGGTCCCCTCCAACTCAGCATATTCTGTGATTTCAAATTGTTTATGAAAGCTGATATTCAGCATTTAAAAGAAAAAAAAAAGTTGAAGTCTGACAAAATTAGAAACAGTTGAAACAACATCCAGCAGTGGGAAGTGTCAGCCCACTTTACATATCATTACCTGCTGTGCTTCTCTCCAATTCTGCCAGTTCTCTAACCAAGTATTTGGAATGTGTTAGGAGGTACAATGCTGTGGAGAGAGGTGACATGTGTCTACCTTTGGCACAGGGGCAGGCTGCCTCTGTAGTCCTGGTTCTAATAGCCTTTAAAACAAGGCTTGGATTTAAAGCTGAAAAATCAAGGTTACAAGCCACAGACTGCAGTCAAATAAAGGTGTTTTCTTTGGATGGTTTTCAACTGCCACTAAATTAATCTTATCCCTGGTTGGCATTAACAGAACTGCAGCCAAGTGACATGGGAAGTCACAGACAGAGAGTAGGGAAGGTAGGAATAAATCTTTTTCATAGTAAAATAAATTCACTCAAAATGCAACAAGCTGTGCAGGCCTGCTGGAGGGGAGGTGTATGTTCAGAGCATGTGTGATACCAGCAGATTCCTTGATCTCTCTGGGCTCAAGGGTATGTGCTTCTGTGAAAAAATGAACTTGTGGAGATGCATCCCCTTGTACAAGGTGTGTAACTCTTGGGCTGTCTCTTTTCCATGTCACAGGAAGGCTTTTGAGCCTGTTTTTAAAAACAAGTTCCGGACTTCATTTCCTCTGCATCCCAAATGATAGTGCTTTTTTTTTTTTCCCACTTTACATCAACAGATTCATTAGCCCCTCCAATCAAGCAGAAAGCTCGTTTTAAAATCAAAGATGCAAAATGCCATTTACGGCCTCGCAGCAAAGAAAAACCAAAAGATTCTGGGAAGCAACCTGTTTCAGGTGTGTAGTTTCTTCAACATGTAAATTTTTGTGTTTGTTTGCATATTTTGTTTTCACACTGTGACAGAAGAAAAGGAATGGTTTTCATATTTGGATCTGAATTTAAGCTCAGGCCAAGATTCTCAGTGCCCTGGGTTTGGATCTAACAGTGCTGAAAATGTCACCAGTTGCTCTGAAAAATCTTTGTTCAAAAGGAATTAAGCTGATCCTTCTTCTGGCCTTGATAATGGCACAAATATCCTGAGACAAAAAGCTATAACTAATGCAAAATTACATGAAACAATGTCAGTTTGGTTTGATTTAGTTTTCCCAAATGAAGTTTCTAAAATGAAACAAAAGCTATTATTTGTTTGCTCTATGCTGGATTAGTGTCCTATTGTAGCAGCAAAGACAACCCCTAAGCAGGAAAGTTACTACCAAAATCTGATGTTACACAGCCTTAATCTTTTGTTATGATGCAGTGAGAACTTATGATGTTAGAAAAATATTTAGAAGATTTAGATCCAATTATAAAAAAAAGTGACATTAAAAAAGTTTGTGTTGCAATGAGTCCAGGTAATCAAATGTTTTCAAAACTTGTCTGACTAGGTATGTGTTTTATTGTTACTAGTTTTGAACAACAATTTAAGGTGGAAAAAAAAGAGATTTTAGAAGTTACATATTTAACAGATCCTTGAGACATTTATTTCTTGCCCTACATCCCTTTGATGCCATGACAGGGACAAATAAAGAGTGGTTGTGTGCCATTGGTGTGCGTTTCCACAGCTTCAAGTGTTTGGAGTTCATTTAAATTTAATGTTAATGCTGAATGTTTTGTGGATTTTAATACATTATATTTGTGTAATTGCAACAGCTTATATTGTGGCTTAAAGCAACTTAGCAGCTTACACCAAACACCTATTGGTGATATATTTTCTGTTGTGAATTTGGTTTACAACCACTGTTACCAGTCAGTGAGCAGTCATATATGTGCTATGAACAGAGAAAAAATTGCTATTTTAAAAAAAGTAAATGGTTTAAATATTTCATTTTTAAAATTTAGACTCATTTTCTCTTTACCCTGAAATCCAGACACTTGTGTCCCTAATTTTGCAAGTATTGACTTAAAATAAGTCTCAGTCATCAAGATGCTTATATATTATGCTGTCTTTATGTGTTCCTTTCTCTTCATAAGATGTGACTACCAGACTCATTTTTCAAGTCACAGAAGTTGATTTTTTTTGGTCCATAAGGTCACCATGGGAATGGATTTCTTGGATGCATTTGCTTGCTTTGCCTTGTGTTTGTTATGTCACCTGAACTTCAGGGTCTAAGAGGAAGATGATATCATGCAGCCACACTCTGGGAGTGAATTCCTTCTGGTGGCTTGAGCGCTACAGATTCCTCCCTGACCTGGAAGGTCCATCACCTACAACAGTCTGTGATTCCTGCTCAGATGAAACCTTCCAATATATTTTCATAGCCTTTCATACTGCACAGAGGAGGAGGTGTCCCACCACACACGTGAAATGCTGTGAATCACTGCGTTCGTGATAACCCAGATATTGCTTGCTAGCCTGCCACTTGTGGCTTTGCCACCTGATTTCTTCTCTGTGTTGCTTCTCTCATGCAAAGGAGGCCAATTCCCTTGCACAGACAACTGCCAGGTGACCTTTGTGAACCTCAAGTGCGACTCCTCCAAGAAAAAACGCCGAGGCCGCAAGTCCCCGTCCAAAGAAGTGTCCCATATCACTGCAGAGTTTGAAGTGGAGATGAAGTCAGAAGAAGTCTCAGGTTTGTGAAAGATCTGTCTGTGGAGAGAAATCAGTATTTAGTTCCTCAGTGTGTTGTTAAAATCTCATTGATGCTGTTTCACCAAGCTGCCGTGCAAATCTTTCAGCACAAGGCTCATTCCACAGCCTTTCCTAACTCCGAGGTTCAGAGATGTAATTGAAAAGAATCAGGTATGAAATTAAGCCAAAGGAACAAAGATTGAACCTGCAGCAAAATTCCTTCAAAGCCTTCAGTTAAGTCGTGTACTTTAATTCAGTCTGATTTCCTTGAACAGCAGAAGTGCTAATGGTTGCACAGGGAATGTAAACCTTAGGTAGAAGTTCTGCAACAACCATGATAAAAATATCCTCCAAAATGTAAGTTGCTGAAACTTCAGTCTGAGGTTCAAACACTTCTATCAGACCGCTGGAAAAATCATGTTTTCATAACAATCTTCAGGAAGAAAAATAATTGTTTCATATTACTGAGATGGAATATTATGTTACAAATTCCAGCCCAAGAAAATGTGGGCTGAATTCTGTAAATATGTCAACCCTCAAAGTCACATTCCTCAGCCTTGAGGGGCACCTCACTAGCCAAGTGATTCAAACAGTAAATGTGCCTGAAAGCACCTTTCTTTTTGCCACTGAGGTATTTTGGTCAGGGAAGTGGCAGGAACTCCTGATCAACTAAGGAAAGCACGGGCAGAGAAAATTCAGAAACATTAGCGGTGGCAGACTGGAAGTACAACACAGTGGGGTTGCAAATTTGCCCCCATGGGCAAAGTCCACAGGAGGCACAAGGTGAGGGATCAGTGGCAGGAAGCTTCATGCAGTGTTTGCAGAAGGGAAGTTTGAAAGAAGGCCAGCACTGGAGGAGCAAACACTTCTGTATTGATAGTAGAAATCTTGCCCTGATTCCTTCTTCAAATACCTACTGAATTATTCACACACAGCTTTAATCTGCATCTCTTCTGATGCTCCTCGTCTTCCCACTTGGCTTGCCATCACGTGTGTTTTATTATCCTCAACTTATCAGGAGCTCAGGGACAGCCAGTATCGTGGCTGGGAGACAAAGCTGTGGCCAAACCAGCAAAACAAGAGCAGGTTGGAAAGTAAATTATCAGGTTGGGAAGTAAATTACCAGTGGCAGCCTTGCTGAATTCATGGGATGGTGGCAAAACAGTGCTGAGGGGAGGTGTGGGCTGGAGGGTCAGCTGAGCATGTTAATGGCATCTTGTTAAAGCATCTGGTTCAAGCATGTTCAAGCCCTGGGGACTGTGTAACTCCATGTATTCTCTCTGTTGTGTTCATGTGTGTATTAAAGTCAGTGTGTTTTATGTATGCTTAACTCTGCCAGACATCTTAATTAACCTTTACCAAGGAGGTTTTTGGAAAGCAAAATACTGCTTTGCAAACGTTAGAAACTGCTTTATGTCATTAGTAATGATGGAACACAAACTTAGAAGCAAACTGGAATCCTGGACTGCACCAGAATTCTCAGGGAGGTCTGAATGCTTCCTGCAGCCCTCTCCCTGTGCACTCAGTATAACCTCAGTGCTAGAGACAAGCTATGAGCACTCAGAGTGCACTTGGCAGGTCATGAAACTGTGTGATGGACCTCAGTGCACTCTCTGGTCCCTCTGAGAGGCCTGATCTTGAATCCAGTGAGCTGCTGCTTCAATTTATGTGGAGAAGACAGTGAAGCAGACAGAGGTGTCACAGTGCAACGCAGGCTGAGCTCTTTGTTAAGCACCTCTTTTAAACATGAATCTCAATTGCTTCTAGTTTTGTTATCATTTCCCATCTAGACACCTGTAACATTGACTGTGTTCGGAAAAGGATGGAGCAGAAGCTGCAAACTGCAATCAAAACATTGAGGAAATCTATTAATAAACAGCAATTTTACATTCAGTTTTCTGGGACAGAGTATGAAGTGGCTCAGAAGCCAGCTAAAGCTACTGAGGGGCACGAGGCTTGCAGTACAGGGCAAGTACTGCAGGATGGAAAATGTGGTAAGTGCAAACAACCCGAATATTCAGCCATATCCCCCAAAACAAGCCATCCAAAATTACCTTTTCCATGGTGAAGCAGGGAGGAAATCTCTGAGATAACGATTTAGATCAGTATCACTCAGCATATGTGCATGGACCACTGATGGTTCATAAGGCTTTGAAGGGAATTCCTTAGAGGGTTGCAGGAAAACAAAAGCACATATATGGATACATTCCCATGGCAGGTATCAAAACCTGCCACAAGGCAGTGTTGGCAGTTAGTTCCCAGTTGCTCCCAGCATCTTATGAAAACACAATTACAATGCTGTAAAACAATAAGATGGTGTTTGCCTAGGTGCTATTTATTTATTTTTATATCTCCTCTCTCACTCTCCTCACCACCAAATAATCCATGACCCATGGATATATTTATATTTAATGCCCAAGAGGTCCATTAAAAAATAGACCATAGAAACCTGTTTTAACTTTGCATACAATACCTGATGTCTTTAAGCCTTTTCCCATGTTACCAGGCTCTAGTGCTTTGCTGGGAGCAGTGTGCTAGTGCAAACTTACTGATGGCAGTTCTCAGCACTGCAAGCTTTCTAATCACTTACAGACATCTTTTCAAAATCAGCATATCTATTTTTCCAGCTTTTTATCAGCATATCTATTTTTCCAGCTTTTTAAATCACCAAGTGATTTAAAGGCAGAAAGAAGTGCAGATCTGATAGGTGCTGCCAGTGAGGTTGTTTTCATCATATGGGAACAGTGATTTAGAAGCTGTATTTGAAAGACTGTTGCTATTAGTGTCTAGAAACCCTTGCATTTCAACCACCTCTATCCAGCAGAGGAAAATGTTTCATGCAGTTACGTGCCCTGTTGCAGCAAGAAAAGCATCTGTGTTCATATCTGTGTCTAAAACACTTTACAGTTGGGGTATTTGAGTGTCAAGAGACATAAATTATTACATGGGATACACTGCCCTCGGAGAAATCTCTAGAAATGATCTCAGGAGACATAAAACCAGCACATAAATGCTCCTGGTATAAAGTAAAAGTAAAAAAAAAAAATTCTTCCCACACATTGTGCAACTGTTTTAATAAACTGCAATATACTGTTTTAAGACTGCATCAGCTTTATTAACATGTGTGTGATGAACACTTCAGGGCAGCACAATGCCATTTAATAGTTCAAACAACAAAAGAAGGACCTTGTCCTGATGTAAATCGACCACAGTGGGGATGGGTCTGCTTGCACTAAGTGAGGATCCTGCACTAACATATGTAGAACATACCCCATTTATAATACTTGGGCCAAAGAGATCTATCTTCTCTAAAATGTTTTGATATAAAGGCAAGTAATGTGATGAAAATGAAAGTCCTTATGTAGATTCCCCTTTTGTCTCCTCAGTTACCTGCAGCACGGGCACCTTTTATAGCGGAGAACACAATCAGTGCGTTCCCTGCTCACCAGGAACATACCAGGACACAGAAGGTCAACTTACCTGTGAGCCTTGCCCAAGTAATGATGGACAGGGAGTAGCAGGAGCCCGGAATGTGTCAGAATGTGGAGGCAAGTTTCATTTGGTTCTAAAGGGATTAGGTGTTGCCACACCTCCTTGAGGCGTGGGGGCTGAACGAGGGGGGAGCCTTCCACACTGCTGTCTTGTGAAGGTAAAGGAGACACCTCTGTGCACTTACAAGCACTGTAAAGAATGTTTGGGCTTGTTCCATCCTCTGGCACTGCTGACAAGAAGATGGGATCTGCCACAGCAGTGTGAGTTGTGGTATGGAAATAAGCAAGCCAAGGAGGGCACTTTGCTTTGAGTCAGGTGTGGCATCTGGACATACCTCAGCTTGTAGGGACTCGTCAGGTATATTGGGAGCCAAAGGGATGGATTGCTTTGGACTGGTATTGGTGAGTCTAATGAACCTGCCGGTTTCATGTTTTGCATGAGATGCAGTTTACCTGCTCTAGTTAGCAGCAGTTATAATTTTGAGATAGTTGTGCTGCAGGGATCTGTAACCCAGACTCAGAACTAATGACTGCAAGTTTCAGTGCTGCTTGAAGGCACTGCAGCTTTTGGCAAGTGATGTAGCACCTCTGACTCAACTTCATGAGATATAAACCAAATTACAGTGATGCTAATACCTGGTGCTCCTACTGTAACTTGTTCAATATAAGGTTTTAAGACACGACTGTTAATTTATTTTCCTTACCTTATTTCATTACAGATGAGCAAAATCTAGTTTATAGCAGATACGTTATCTGACTTTGAAATGAATCTGTCCTATCTGCTACTTTAAAACTCATCCATGTAATTTACATTAATGCTTTCTCCCAGGATATCTAAAGTGAACACATGATGAATGTCACTTGAGAAACTGCTGGGTTTTCCCACTGAATAAAAAATAACTGGTGTCTCCAGTCCAAACATATGATAGATTTTGCTGATTTACTGTATGAAGGAACTGTCAAAGGAAAAATCTTGAAATGCCTGTGCATTTTTGCTCTGTTGATATGTATTTATCCAAAATCCCACAAGAATAGCTTATCAAAATAAAATCTGAATTTATAAAGGTTGACTACAGACTACTGACAAAAGCAGCACAATGACTGGAGGAAAAAGACCTTTGTTTCAAGGCTTGCATTTGAATTATTGTTCAGCACAACAACAAAAAGAAGGCTGGCACCTTCCCACAGAAGCCACCCCTGTAGCCCCCTCGCTACCAAATCCTGGCCACTCTAAGCCAGTACACATGCTGTGATAATTAATTTTCATGAGATCATGTAGATATGAGGCCAAAACATGATTTAGTCAACCTAGTCATTTTGGGCATTCCTCGGGGAAATCACTTCAGATCTATTTTGCTGGCAGTTTTAATACAGAATTTCAATACAAGTTACTTCATTCTTATAAGGAGTGAGACGTATTGGTGCTGAAAGCACTATTAAAATCAAACTGTACCTCTTCTTTTACGAGATGTCTGTAAGCCTTCACAAGTACTTAATTTTCAGACCAAAATCCAGATCCAGATCCGCTCTTCATTATCTGCCTTCATGTTAAAGTGCAGTAACCAGCTGGACCAGAGCACGTAGATCAGTTTTGCTACTAAAAACAATAGGAAAATTGTCTTAAAACTGGTAACATCATAATATTTCTCTGAGGTCTGAGTCACAACAGCTGACAAAGTGCTTTGAAATACTCAGACAAAAGACTTGGTGAAAGTACTACGTATTCTAACAAAATCTTAATTTAGAAAAAAACCAAACCAAACAGAGACATATTTTCCAAAAAGCATATTAAGAAGCTAATTGTATTTCCTGGTGGTGTTTTTAGGAAGCAGTTACAGGAACAATACAAAACCAGCAGGTAAGATTAGAATTTGATGTGCAGCTGCCTTGATGTCACATGTTTAAGTTGAAGGAAGCCTTGCAGGCTGCTAGTGGGTTTTATACTTTGTCCAGAAAAGTCAACACACTAATACAGGTGACCATTTTCACTTTCTAGGGCAGTGTTCTCCTGGGCACTACTCTTCAGATGGTTTTAAACCTTGTACAGTCTGTCCTCTTGGTACCTACCAGCCTGAACCAGGGAGGACCCTCTGCTTTCCATGTGGTGGTGGGCTTGTGACCAAATATGAAGGTGCTGTTTCCTTCCAAGACTGTGAAACCAAAGGTGAATTTAAATTTTTTCCACAATTCATGTTCTCCCTTTCTTGCCCTCTGGTTTATAATCTTCAATGCTGAGGGGTTTTTGAAGGCTCCAGAACAAACACTGTCGCTGCACGGGCATGTGATTAAATTAAATCAAGAAACCTGTAAAGCAGGAGTGGTCTCCTGAGATTGCACAGGCTGAGCAGGCTTTATGGTTTTCTTTGGGATTTACCACAGGCAGGTGCAGGGTCAGCACTGAAACTGGTAAGTGAATCAGCCCCACTGTGTGGCAAGAAATAAACTTGCATTAGACAATGCTTTCACTTCCATATCTTGTATATTTTTATGTATCAAATCAGAAAAACTAAACACTACAGAAGTTATATGAAGCTAAGGATTGGTTATTAATGGGCCAGGCAGAAAGGGTAAGGGTGCAACACGTTCTGTGTTCCATAATGTCAACTTCCAGTGCCAGTGCTAAAGAAGGAATCTGCCCAAATGCATTTTGGTTTAGTTACTGGAATGATATGCAAACAGACACAAATGGAAACCTCTCTCCTGCTATTGTGAAAGTCATTTTTCTTGTTGAGGTGGGTCTGCATCAGCTTCCATTTATTAGAAATTCATAGGAAACAGTGAGAGACGTGTGTAGCACACACTAATAGTTCATCAGGGTTTAGCTCTAGTCTTGGGATTGTAGTTAGAAGATCCCTTGTACTGGAAAATGCAGGGACCTCATGTCTTTTCTGCCTTTTATGGCCTAATAAATATTGCAGAAGAGGGATCCTGAGGTATGTCCAGGGTGGAAAGTTCTCTTTGCACTGAAATGGCTCCTTTCTGAAAATAATACACCTCCTACCCTGCAGTTCACTGTTCTCCTGGACACTACTACAACTCCACCACACACAGATGCATCCGATGCCCTGCGGGGACCTACCAGCCTGAGTTTGGGCAGAACTACTGCATCACCTGCCCTGGGAACACCAGTACGGATTTTGATGGCTCCACTAATGTTACACACTGCAAAAGTAAGTCACATTGACATTGGTTGTGACATAAAGCATGGTTTTGGCTCTGAACTGCAGCTTGAAGGCTCCATCTCACAGGCCAGACTTCAGTTCTGTATTTCCTGGTTAGCAATATATCTACTGCCAGAGGGAATAGTAAGAATTGGGAAAACAATGAGGAAAAAAAAATAGGAAAAGTGCCATTTGATCCATGGGAGTGTTTTAGGTTTAATGTGATTTCATAGAGTGCCAGCTACAAGTTAAACCTACAGAGCCTTTAGTTTCCCCGATCCTGTGGGTTGTCTAACAGTGATGCATATTTCTGTGTGACTCTGCAGAGCACAAGATCTTCTCTCAGAGTTACTGCCATTTTATAATAATTATAAAATATTAGCAGAGATGGTCATGCATACTGCAACTGCCAGGTAATCACTTATGACAGTGAGATCCTGCAGGCTTTTTTGCAGTACTCAGCCTCCTACCTTCAATTACCATTTTAAATCTCCCCAAGGATTTCAGTGCAGTCTTATTTGATCTTTTGTGAATGACTGATTCTTTTAGGCAAGCTTTTGTTTCCATCTCTACCATGCTAATTTAAGACAATGTCTCTATAATAATTAAGCGATGTCATATAAGCTAACTGTTCATGTGCAAATCTACTGTAAGTTTTTATTCTGAATATGTGAGATGTGTCTAACCCTTCATAATTCCTAATAAAATTGGAGTAAGGAATTTGTAAGGAATTTGAAGAAGTTTGATGATTCTCCTGTAAAATAAAACCATCCTTGTTACTTTGCTTTTTCCAAGCCAGTTTCTGACCTTGCATAATCTTTGAGGGTTGGATTAAGCAAAATATTTAAACATATATCTAGCTTTATGTGGATCAGTAGGCCTGGAGAGATCAAGCTTAAGTGACTTGTGCCAAATTCAATAGGAGTTTTGAAAACTTAGGAAGAAAAACTGATCCATTAATGGAGTTTCTTTATTGACTGGTTTAATCTGAGGTGAAGCAAGGCAGATCTGTGATCAAGATCACGGTCATTCAGCTAAATCAGGTTAAAAAACAAGTGTAGTTACACCAGGTGCATGTCAGCACAGTCTCCCTGGTGACCACTGTGTGAGTAACTCCACAGCTGGATCATGGTTACCTACCTGTGCTTCTCAATGAAATGTTAAAGCAGCCTGAATGAACTATTAAATCAGTGCATGCACCTGAGACTAAGCTTTTGCAAATCAGTTGGAAATCCTTTAAAGGCTTTCCCTAAAGGCTTTTCCTCGTGTCTTTCTAAAGCCACAGGGAGGAGTTTAGACTTGCTCTTGACAGATCTAGAAAAACACCTCAAATTAGCTGATCAGCTAACACAAATGCTAATTATTTCTGTTTCTCCACAGACCAGCACTGTGGGGGAGAACTTGGGGACTATACTGGCTACATTGAATCACCCAATTATCCTGGAGACTACCCAGCTAATGTTGAATGCATTTGGAATATAAACCCACCCCCAAAGAGGAGGATACTCATTGTAGTACCTGAGATATTCCTCCCAATCGAAGATGAATGTGGTGATGTTTTAGTAATGAGGAAAAGTGGTGAGTTGCCAGACATGGGTTGTATTTATTGCAAACTGATTGGAGTGGAAAGGTCACATTTGAAAGGATGACTGTCTTCATGTAGCTGGTGTTTCTAAAAAAGTTGTGGAATGAAGGGGCACAGCAAGTTAGAACACCACCAGTAACAGTTAACAGAGTGATTGATATTAATTATTCAAGTTTCTTGTCTGAATCACAAAGCAGGTAATGGGCTTCTGTCTGGCCCAGTTATCACAAGGGGCAAAGCCCTGCCACTCCAGAAGCCAACAAAGCCATGCTAAGTTATACTGGGAGAGCCATCTCCTGTAATCTGTACAGATTGTCCTCTCACCCTTTGTAAATACACATAGACTGAAGTTACTGCTAAATCCAGGCAGTGGCTTGGTACCACTGACACCCTCAAGAAATCCAAAGTTTTCCCAGTTTTATGTGGAGTTAAGACACCAGTGAGATGCTCTCCTCTTTCCCATGGAGGATGCAGGCTTCCTTCTGGTGATCTGTTGTTGAATCTCTAAGAAGCACCAAACCTCAGTGGCAATTGTTTATATGGAGCTTTGTTGAAAGCAGTGTATTTTACTCACTAAAATGGTGTATTTTATTTGCTAAAGCAGTTTTCATAAATTCTTATCCTTGAGGGTCTGTGTGCAGCAGGCTTGTTCTTACCTGTCTGGGACAAGCATATGGGAACTCTGGAATTCAATGCTAGAGTAGTAAACAAAATAACTAATATCCATAGTAACTTTATAAATGTCAGAAATTATCCCTAACCGTCTGCTTAAGCTTCTTGCTATGGGACTCCCATTACCTTTGTGGGAAAACCTACTTGTCCTTATAGGCAGATTAAAGACTACACCCATTCTATCACAAAAAACTTGTCAGCTGAGAAGTGTCCTGTCAATTTGACATTTCTGACCCCTAGATGAGGAAGGGTGCAAAAAAATCATTTTACAAAGAACATCATTTAACTTCATTTCCAGCTTCTCCTACTTCAATTACTACATATGAAACATGTCAGACTTATGAGAGACCTATTGCATTTACCTCAAGATCAAGGAAGCTCTGGATTCAGTTCAAGTCAAATGAAGGAAACAGTGGCAAAGGATTTCAGGTCCCCTATGTGACTTACGATGGTGAGAATGGAATTGTTTTCCATCTTTTTGTTACATCTGAATTACAGAAAATTGTCCTTAAGAATCTCTCTTACACTGCTTACAGGGAGAAAAGAATGAGGAAAAACTTGATGTAACTCATTTTTAGTCCATTGAATTACTTTTAGTGGCAAAGACTTACTGAAATAATATATATATAGTATATAGAACCTTTGTCAGTTATTTTTTATCCCCGGTCCTGTTTTTTCATCTCCAGAATGCAGATAATTATCCGTGTGGAGTAGGATTTTGAGGATGTTAGTATTTATAGGAATAATTCAAAACTACTGTTCTAAAACAGTAGAGAATTTTAAGGTTTTTTTAAAATTTAGACTAAAGCAGCCTGAGAGACAGTGAATAATTTACTAGATATGAAATTTCTCAGCTCTGTCTTCAAGAGGAGGTCTGATTTCTGGCTGTTATCCTCCTAAAGGATGTCCCAAACAGTCACTCAAGTGATCTTTATTTTTCAGAGGATTACCAACAACTAATAGAAGACATCGTTCGAGACGGCCGATTATATGCGTCAGAAAATCATCAAGAAATTCTAAAGGTGAGAAATTTCTGCTTTATCTGAGGCCAACCAATAACTCCTTTTACTGAGTATTTTCCCAAAATAGTCCTTATTACCTCGATAGGGTCTTATATACTTTGAGAGGGTCTTATTACACTGAGAGGGTCATTATATTTAAAGCTCAAGTGTGACCCCAAATTCAGTTCTCTGTCTTCTGAGGTTTATGCTGGTATTTGAAGCAGCACAAAACCAGTAGCGCAGCTCAGTCCTTTGTGGAATCAGGAACTGAATTAAATGCGTGCTAATGTGATTAATAAGATTGTATGTTAGAAAAATTAGTCAGCTGGGAATGAAGAGCCCATTGTTTGAAGAGCCTTTGCCAGCCTCAGCCTGGCATTTGAATGTTTAAATGAGTCATTAAGTTTTCCATGCATTAAAAAATGTGTTTACCTAAATCACTGTCCTGCCTCAACAAGACATAACCATAATATGGAGCATCGTGAGCTGTCCAGGAAATGGCTTTCCAAAGGTACTGCAGCAAGTTTGTGATTAACTTTGTCCCTCTTCATACAAGACCTTCCAGGAAGGCTAATGGTAGACAGATTAATCAATATAAAACACAACAGCAACATGGAGCAGTCTCCTTACTCTGCTTCACCCAGACTCAAGTGTTGCAAGATAAATCTGATTGTTGTTCTTTAATTTTGAAACCTGTGCAGACACTAAATCCAAACTCTACTTTTATCTAACACCCACACACGTATATATATCTATATATTTTGTCTTCCACAGGACAAGAAACTGATTAAAGCTCTCTTTGATGTACTGGCACACCCCCAAAACTATTTCAAGTACACAGCACAAGAGTCAAAAGAAATGTTCCCAAGATCATTTATAAAGCTGCTGCGATCCAAAGTGTCCAGATTTCTACGACCATACAAGTAGTCCAGTGGTACTCAATTTTTGGTTACTTTGCATTCCTGTCAAATATCGTCTTTCCTCCACAGTAGAAACATTTGCTAATTTGAAGGCTCTTTTTTGCAGTCTTTGTTCTCAGTTGTATATGGAAGAACGCCTATAATGTTTTATTATTGTTAAAAGTCAATGTTTTGAACGGGATTTTTACTACCAAAAAAAAAAAGTGCATCCCTGAGTGCATCTCATTGAAGATCTGAATTTATGTCTGCACTAGTGTATCCTCACTCCCCATTTGAAATTTCATGATGTAGAAAATATTCTTTCGAGCTTTTTATTTTTCCATCAACAATAACTTTTGTCAAAGAAAGGAGGAGTCTATTCAAATGTGATTAAACTACCTGCAGATAAGTTCTGTTGTAGAGAGAAGTATGTAGTATAAATAATATTTGGATTTTTGAATTGCACTTGAAGTTTATATTTGAATCTTTAGAAGAAAACAAAAAAAATATCTAAATTTTGTTATTTCTCAGTTGTGGCTTGGTGGAACCTCTGTCCAAGTAGAAATCAAAAAGGGAAAAAAAGAGAAAAAAAAAAGAAACATATGTATAATTTTGTTTTATGAACTACATGAGATTGAGTCCCATGCCCTAATGTCCTAATGTTTTTATCTGTCCTCTTCTAAACTTCTTCAGAGGTTTGCCACTGTCAGTTATTTGATTGAAACATTTAGCTCTGGATTTCCGTGCACCACTTGGTCCCTTTAAAGGCATTTACAATAGGATATGTGAGAAATGAACAGCAACACTAGCAGTCTTGTTTTTCTTTCCATTAAGAGAGCATCTAATTAAGTACAATATATAAATATATAAATATATACTTCTATTTGTGGGTACATTAGTAATGTTATCTCTAGTTACTGTAAATATTATTCATGCTTAAATCTTTACTCCCACACGCCCTATTTACTCATATCTATATGTAACTTTGTGTAGATGATTAAATGACTTCTCCAAGTGCTTGTCACTTCTATTGACACCGAACTGAAGCCTTTTGGAGTTTTATAATACTGGATAATGGTTTACTCTGGGACAATCTCTTTCAATATGCAGAGGAGTTGGAGTCTCCAGAGACAGCCTGAACTTAGGGTCTAACAACTCATTTTATTCCACTCATGGATCTTAGGTCTTTGATGGGCTTTCTCTTTAATACCTAGATTAACCCTCATTTCCAAGTGTAACTTCTCCTTAAAAGTCCTTTGTTAAAGGCTATTAAACCTAAACTTTTTGTGAGGGTGTTGTAACTACTTTTATTTATTATTCACCACGAGTTACGAAAAGTGGACTTTCAAAGAAGACGTTCTGATCAGTCCTACATTCATTGTGTGTCTGGAACAACAACAAGAGAAAAAGTTTCGTGTATTTTTTTCCCTTCTCAGTAATTATTTTTAGGAAAAAAAAAATTAAAAAGCAAAAAGTTTTTAGGTACTCAATTATGTAGGAGTGTATAGCTAAAAAAACTGCTTCAGCCAAACAGTACTTCAAAGTCTGACAGGTTATTCAGAGTATTATCAAGATACATTAGAATGGGTCAGGATTGAAGCCATTCTACTGAAAGATATGAAGGAAAAATATGAAAAACATGGAGAAAATTAACTCCCTCATTTGGTGAATTATTTGCAGTGGCCTTTAGAATTTCAGACTTCAGTGAGCAAACTCTGGAACCTGCTGCTGTACAGTGAGTTTAGTAAAATACTTGCTAAAACGTTTTGCTCAATAACCAACAAGTTTGGACATAATTAGAAAAATGAGTCAGGTTTGAATGTTTGCAGCTCTACTTAGAAGTGCTCTTGGATGTGCAAATCTCTAGTGAAAAAAGTAATGACAAGTGGTATATAAAGTTAAAAATGCTTTGAATTTCATACTAGATTTATAGTTACAGAAACTGGCAGGCACCAAATAGAAGGTGAGTTCAGCTCTTCATTTGTTAGTGTAAGTGTAGGATGTCTTCATTATCACACAATAGTAGTACAACAACAAGGAAAGTCTTCTTCTGTGGAGAAGACCTGGGAACAAAAACCACACAAGGAGAAATGCGGCTGCCTTTAAGAAAACCAGCTTTGTGAAATGACAGAATCAGTACAGCACAGAATTTGAGCTTTTGCCCTGAATATGAAATATTGCATTTAAACATCATAAATACAGCCCTGCATCTGCTCTTATAGAGTTACACGTTGTATGCAGGAGAGGTGCAACAACATGTTGTTGTGTTATTGCAGGAAGGCTGGACCAGTGCCTGTTTGTGATTGCCCAATTCTGTGGCACAAACAGAGCTCCTTGTTTTCCATTTGCAAATGCCTTGTGTGCTTAAAAGCTGCACCTGCAGCACTTACCATTTTAAGCCTCCTCTGCTTTAAACACTGCACTTATTTCTAGTGAGGTGGTGGTGAATCATCCCTAAACATTCTCACAGGCCACCAAATCGCCTCCTGCCACAGTCCAGGAGCCTGCAACAATCCAAAGTTGCTAATCAAGCCCTGAGTCGTGCCTTGAAAGCACTTAGGGCAAGGTCTGTGTGTGTCATTTGAGAGCAGGGGGCATCAGGATTTGGTGTTCAGTACCTTGGCACCTGCATCTTGCCTGTGACAGCAAGATTTATTCTGCCTGAAGATTTAGCTCCCTGTAAGTGGATTTAAAACTGCTGCAGTCTTCTTTCAGCTCCATCACAAATCAGATTTTGACCTAAAGACAAATTTTTCAAAAGGAATTGATTTCCTCTTTGCACCTCCCATGTAGAATAAAGTTAGGACTACCTAAAAGTTAGACTAATCTCTCCCACACATCAACTTCATTCTAGGGTAAGCCCACTTAAAAGTAAGTAAGCTTACTTAAAACTAGCTTTAAAAAGCCAGGTTTACTTTAGTGTAGTTTAGTTTTAGACTAGCTTAAATAAATACTGGATCGGTCACAGCGTTTTCAGAGCCCACATTCTGAGTTGGCAGCTGGTTTGGAAAGAGCAGAGCTCACCTGTGGTCCTCTGTCTGTGAGCAGAACACGAGGACGATGCCACACAAACAAAAAACATCCTTTACACGTGTTCAACATTCAAAAAGGAAAGTCAAACCCCATCCCACGGCCCTTTGTAAGCCTGTCCAACAGATTCAGATTTCTCAGGTCATTTTTAACGATAAACAACCCAGTTTTCATCTTGCAGAAAACAGGTTGGGAACTTCAGGAGCAAAAAGTAGGGGAATGATTGTTCTGCAGGATCTGCTGACAGGTCTTTGACAGCAAAACCTCCCTGCTCTGTGACAGTTCCCATGTCTGGGACTCTAAATACCTTTGGGGCTCTTCAAAAAGAAGCTGGAGTGAAATCTTCAGCAGCTGAAGCCAAATTTGTCAGCCACCTCAGGGGTCTTGGTGATTTTCTGATGATGGGAATGAGTGACACACACAGTTCCTTGTGTCATGAGTTCAAGTAGTTGCATTTTTTTTCCTAGTTTAAAACCACTGATTGACAGGAATGGTAGTAACTGGAGGAGTTTCTTGTAGACTCTCAATACTTTGAGACTTTTATGAAATAGGTTTCTAGAACGAGAGACTGTTGTAAGCACTTGGGAAAAAAAATACTTTTGTCTTCCATAAGAATTTATGGAAGAAGTGAAATTTCTGTAAGGTACTATGGGCTTATTCCTCAGAGTGAGACTTGGGTTCAGAGACAAGTCTCAGGTTTTATCAGAACATCTCTCATCTGAACAGAAACAGACTGGGAAATAAACAGTGTCAAAAAACTGTTCTCTAAGTATCTGAATATATACAATTCCAGTTTGTTGTTTCATTTATTTATTCTGTTTCATCATAAAGCTTTTAATCTATAAAATTAATATGTAATATACAAGAGTAAAATGTACAGAAGTACCTTTAGATGTAATAATTTAAACCATCTGTATTCAGAAAGCGGAGATAACAAGTTATACCAACAATTGCAATTCAATTTTAGCTGAACTTCTCAATATCTAGAAAAAGAATGGCTTTGATTAATTAAACTTTATTTTAATGATTGTGAAAATATCTTTTTTAGTTTGTTTTTGTTACTTTTTTTAATTAAAATTATTTTGTAAATATTGTTTTCTATGTTTTATAACTTAGAAAGGCCATTAATTTGCATTGAAAGCAGCAGAGACTCAACATGATGATTATAAATGTACTTTAGGAGACTGGGGTGGTTATCCTTCCAGATTATAGATCCTATTATTCCTTCAGTCTCACTGGCATCATAGGAAGAGTTTTCTGGGGCAATTTAACATGTTCAGTTGCACAGAACTGACTATCAAGTGTCATTCTGAAGTGTTTACCATTTTCATAATATATAAAGAATAGGTATTTTAAAGTTAGTGCTACACAAAGCTCAGAAATAAAATAAAAGGGAATTCAATAGATGACACCCAAGTGTAGTAAAAAGACAAAGGAAGGTATCTCTTTGCTCCTACTGAAAGAGATAAAACCTCATATTGGATCAGCTCATAGAGACTTTTTTAGGCAAAAAGCTCATTATCATCATGTCCATCACCAGTTTAAGCAGGAATTTCTGATAGAATAGATTTTGGGGCAAAACACATGGAGTGTAATATTAGTTTCTGCCCCAATTTGCTCCTTGTAAATCACTGCACAAGGGTGACATTTTGAACTAAACTGTTGTAGATGCTGCTGGGACTTCTAAGCTTTATTACCAATGTAAATTGTGTACAAACAGTATTTCCATATGAAATGTACGATAATAGTTTAGAGCAAGGATAGCGAATAACTGTACAAAATTTGATACTTAGAAAATAAAATACAGTGCTAAGCTTTACCAATATTTTAACAATTCTGTCAGATTTATAGTAGAAGATGTTGTTGTAAATGTACCTTATAAGAAAATACATTTCCTTTTGCCTCTGTATATTAATAGCTTTGATTTGCTACGTCAGAGCTCAAAATGAAGCATGTAATAAAACTTTTGTTAAAATCACTTTCATAATAAACATAAAATGGAATGGATAACCCCTGCCTGCTGTTTATTTGTGTACATGGACAAGTGTAATGTGGACAAGAATCAGAACAGAACTTCTCTTTTTTGATAGCATTTACATGTCTTGGTCTAGTTTTCATCCCTAAGCAACAGAGAGCATTTTTTTTCTCATCAAACAACTGGAGTTTGTGGGTGCTGGGCCACTGAAATAATTTCCTTCCAAACAGGCTTCAAGGAGAGTTTTTCAGAGCAAGAAGAAATCCTGGCCACAGCAAAGCACCACATCACCAACATCCCTCCAAGACCTTTAACTGTTTCTTTAATTCTGATGTTACCATGCAGGTGCCCTTTCCCACATGCCTCTATTGAGAAGCAGCCTCAAAAAAAGAGGAAGGAAACTGTCTGCCACTGGTGGCCTGATGGGCTGTTCCCACCACAAGCTGCCAAGGAGACCTGTGTCTCCAAACACAGCTGCTGCTTGTCCTTCTGAGGACTAGGATGAGAGGAAACTACGCTTGCACCCAGAAAAGTGACTTAAAGAGATCAAAAGTGCGGGTTCCCCCTCCAGCTTTCCTGTAGAAAAAGCATATTTGCTGCTGAATTTTACTATGGTTGTACCCTTGGGCAGTCTGAGATTACAAAGCAAGTAGAATTTGTACAATCAGTGGCCCAAGTGATGCTGGTAATGATGAAGATAGGTGACAGACTGACAGAAAGTAGACCCAGTGACCTCAGTAACTCGGTCAGGTGTGATTTTAATCACCTTTTGCAGCGCACGTTGTCACTGAGGTTACACAGCACGCTGAGGCAGACAAAGAGCAGAGCTGTCATTAATTCAGTTGGAACACCTGGTGGAGGTTTGACAACACCTGGTAGAGGTTTGCTAACACCTGGTCTGGGTTTGCCACTCAGCAGTGAGTATTTGTTAGGAGATGAGCACAGGCTGTGGAGCATTGTTAACACTGTAGCAGCCACCGGCGGTAGGACAGGCAGGAGGCCTCGTATCCCAGCACCCCGCTGCACATCCTCATTTAGCTTGTTAAGAAAAAGCCTTTGTTATGTGACACTATGCTCTGCTGATTTTATATATGTTGTAAATTATATAAATGCTGATGGTATGACGGAGGACTGTTGGTGTCTCTGACAGGTTTGAAAGGCATAAGGAGACTGGTGGCAAAACATCAATCATTGCCTTTTTTCAGCTGGTAGCAATCCATTTAGGTAATATGGGCAGTTATCTCATTCCAAGAAGATGTAACATCATTTTTATGGGGCCATGTGAGATGGCACACAGCTGTCCTTACAGCTTCAGAGCTTTAAATGTGCAACAAGAAAAGGCAGCTCATGTCAAACATAGAGAAAAAGCTGAATTCTAAAGTTCCTGAAAATCATTGGAAGTCAAGTTGATTTCTGGTAACAAAGTACCTGGGTACAAGGACAAAATCTTCCATGGGATTCTAGAGAGGTCCCAGCTGACTGGAAGCTGGTGAAAGAATGAGGAGGACCCTGGAAACCACAGGCCTGTCAGTCTCGCGTCAATGCCTGGTAAAATCATGGAAAAGATTATTCTGGGAAGTATTGAAACCAGGGGAGGTTCAGGTTGGACAGACTTTTATAAAAGTAATATATCTGATGACATGCTGTGTATGCCTAAAGACACAGGAACGGGAAGAACAAGGATCTGCCTTTCCTAAGGTACCCTAACAGCCTGTGGAAAAACTGCAGCAAATACATTTCTTGGGGAAAACAATCAGTGAAAATATTGTTTATACCAGACAATTTGTTTCTTTATTATTCTGAAGATGCTGATCTCTTGCCAGACTTTTAGGCAGGAGTTTAAGTCCAGCCTGTTAAGGTCATTCATCCACCTGTTCCCCATGGCTCTTTTTCTCCATTCTCCTTCCAAACTCCACACTCACTGCCTCTGCAGAGGTTCCTTGCCAGGTGAGTGCAAAACACGCTCAGTGCTGTTTGGGGGATTCTTGTAGGACCTTCCCAAAAAATATACCTGTCCACAAAAGCAGGCAAGCAAAAGCTATACACGGTAACTGGTATTTTGATGCAGAAGAATATGTTTTGCCTTCTTATAGCAGCATCTCTGAGGTTTTAAGCTCACAGCTATGATAAAGTATTTACAGAAAATTACGTTCCTCTTATCTAAGCCCCTATCTCAGCTTTCCATGCTTTTAAGTCCTAGTTTTACCATTGAGAAAGCTGTTTATTTGAAAGCAAATAGTTTCTTTTATAACATATTACGGCATTTAGTGTCAAATGCACCAAAAGTATGTCCCTGCATCTCCTTTTCACTATTATGTTAAGGTGTCTTCTGTCCCTTGCATCTATTGTTGCCAGAGAGGAAGGTTCTAACATGAAACAACAGTACAGTGAAGTGGGCAACGCACATCAGGTCTATTTGGATCAGACAGCCATAAACACTTGGAATAAAGCCACAAACTGCCAGACTCACAGAACTCTGTACACCCCCAGTTGTGTTCATTGGGGGCAAATGCTACTTCACATGTGCCAGTTTATGATAAATTTCTGCTCCAGGGCAGGAACTAAATGGGGGGTTGGTGGATAAGTCATTGGGACTGCTGTGACCAGAGGCTCAACAGCTGCATGGACTGGCCCCCTACAGATAGAGCCAGAAGGCCAAATCCTCTTATTTTAGACTGGGCTAGTGCTGCTAAGCTCAGCCTTGCTGACATCTTTTTGCATTCTCTGCAAATACCTATGTAAAGTAACACATTAAATTTAACAAGCACTTTGCCTCAGTAAGGACTCCATTGTTCAGGCACTGTAAATTAGCCACTCTTGCTAAGGAAACAATCAGAATAAAATACTGTGGTGACTTTTTCTTTGGGAAGATTATCCACCTGCTTTCCTGAGAGGCTCACGGTGGTATTTCTGGGCTATGGCACGAGCAAGAATTAAGTGATGGAGCAGGATCACATTCCCCTTGCCTCTGGACAGGACATCATCACTGTTGCTTTACTGAACAAAGAAATGAAAATACACCCCACTTTTCATACTTGGTTCGTTTTACTCAACTGTAACATTGTTATGTATTTTCTGGGAACTTTCTTATTTTTATAGCCATCTGTCAAAAACAAACAAACAAATGAGAAGTAAACAAATGAAACAAACAACCAGCTCAAATGAGGAGTAGTAAACACTCCCAACTTGAGATGACATTTTTTGTAGGGAACGAAATCTATGCTAAAAAAACAGGTCATGTAGATTGATATACTCGATACCGTGTAGAAATGTTATCGTGTTGTGTGCATATATAACATGCCGTCGTCAGGTAGTGAGTCTATGACAAAGACAGAAATGAGGGAAAAGTGGCCTTTTCAGTAAGCAAGGACTAGTAAGTGATCTAATTTCCACATTTTACAATACTAGGGCAAGATCAACACCACAGCCACCCTCTTTTACCAAACCAAAACAACAGCAAAAAAACATGCTCAAACTCAGGGTAGCAGGGCAGGAACCCAGTCAAGGAACACTGGAAATACAACTATTTTTTGATCTTATGCTGTTTAATCAAGGAGGTCCCCTCAGCGACAGCCGAGCGGAGCCTTTATGCCGAGGAAATGTGGGAATGCAGCACGTGGGGAGGCAGACGCGGTCCCAGGCAAAGAGGAAGATTTGCCTGCGTTTACTATTCAGATATCCAACCTGAAGACTGAGCTGCTAAAGGCTGATGTTTAGTTACAGCACGTAGGCACCGCTTTTAATCTCTTTCTAGTCCGTCTGTAGCAGGCACAGCAAAGCCCTCCAAGCAGCCACCGAGTGTCGGACACCCGCTCTTGTAGCTTTATAACCATACCCGAGCCGAGACCAAAGCTACCAGTGATCTTTAGAGAGCCTCGGGTGAAACTGGTTTGGGCTATTCCCCACAAAATCCTGGCAGGAAGGGAAGAAAACCTCTTCTGAACAGCACTGGGAAGGCAGCTCCCCGGTTGTGAACAGCACATCTCCCTCTTATACTTAGGAGGGGCCTACACCTTAAAATTTGCTTGTCGGAGTTTGAAATAATAATTAAAAAAAACTGCTTTTAATTTAAAAAAAAAAAAAAAGACCGTGTACCGTCTAGTTTTTCCTCAGCGCTCGCACCTCTCAAGAGAGCGAATTCCCACCGCTGTGGGCCGTGCCAGGTATGGCAACCCGCCGCAAGGGGCCGCGGCTGGGAAAAGCCCCCCTTGGGTCGGGAAAACGCTGGGAAAATAAACGCAATAAACGCTGCGATTTTACTGAAGCTTTTGTGATTTTATTAGAGCGAAGCGGAGGCAGAGCCCACACGCCCTCAGCAGGCCGGAGTCCCCTCAGCCCCCTTCTCCTCGGGGGTGTTGTCGGACGTGGCTGCGGGCACCTCCCTCCTCCCCGCCCTCCACAGGGCTGGAGCCGCCTCCTCCCGGCGTGTTCCGGTCGGGAGCGGGAGCGGCGGGGCCCGGCCCGGCCATGTCGGGGGACGGCGAGGGAGACCCTGCGGCCTTCGTGGCCCTGCACGGGGCCGCGCTCCGCGCCTCGGGGGTCCCGGCGAGGTACTGGGAGAGCCTGAGCCGAAAGCTGCGAGGAGAGGTGGGTGAGCCGTGCCCCGGGGGGGGGGAGCCCCCTTCGTGCTGGGGAGGAGAAGCGAGCCGGGGTGTTCCCTCAGCAGGGGAGGGTGGGCTGTGTGATGCGGTGCCGACATCGCGGCTCGGGCCCGCGGAGTGGATCGGGGTGTGCGGAGAGTGTCTGGTTTCGCCCGAAGCCTTTGGAGAGAGCGGAGGTGCAGTGCTGGAGGGAGCTGATGAATCAAAAAAAACGCAGCTGCTAAGAAGGAAAATTAGCTCTGTCGCAGCCAAACCCATGGCAGTGTCCTAAAGCCTTAAGCCCTTCTTGCTCAAGAGGAATTTAAAAAAGCAGCAGCAGCAGCAGTAGTAGTATTAATGTTGCTATATGTTAATCCCTTACGGTTTGGGTTGGCTTTTGCCAGATGGTTTTTTTTTATTTCTGGGGGTTTTTTTTCCAGTTCGCTTGCACACAGGTCTGCCCTGCCCTCAGTCATTTATCTGTGCAGATGTGGTCTCCTGTACGCACAAGTTACCTGTCTCAGGATGTCTTCCAGGAGCGTTTTCAGTTTGTACATTAATTCCCGATCCAATTAAAAGCTCCTCACCTCTATCGGAGAACAGGGATGCTGGTGTGAGAATGTTCTGGCAATAACAATTCAAGGGCTGCTTTGTAAAGTGTCTCAGACTGGTGGTGCTGATTTTTTATCGGGTTGAATTTTGTAAACCTTTGTAAAATTGCCGTTCGTAGATGTGGTGGCATAAATTTGGGGATGCTGCCCCGTCTGAGTCTTGAGTTGCCCTGTTGTAGCCCTGCCCAGGCATCATAGAGCCCATCCCCTTGCCCGAGCCGGTTGTGTTTCAGCAGGAGCTGACACCTGGCCCTGAACTAAAGGGAATGTGGTGGCACAGGCACAGCTCCAGGATGGAGTATCCCTTTTCACCTTTGTAGCAACCACCTGCTCGCTTCCCTGGAGCTTTGTGGTGAGAAAGGGAAGAGAAACAAAGTCGAGGAGTCATTTAAAATAAAGAGCTTGTAAGGACACGAATTGAATTTTGAAGGCTTTTTTTTTGGTTTGCACATACCCAACCCGGCCTCAGTGAGGAGGAAAGCTGTCTTGGATTCGTGGAGGTAAAGGAACAAGGAACTGAGGCAGGAAAGAGGTGCAACCCTAAACTAGTTGTCTAGAGACTTGAGAGTGCTCGAGGGAGTCTGGAGGAGTCAACCTGGAGAAGGAAAGATAAAAGAGGTGAACTTTTAGTCCTGGGGAGAGAAAGAGATCTGATGGGCAGGGAAGGGAACTCGTGGTGGTTTGCTGGAGAGCATGATGAGCAGTGAGGAAACAAGTGAGGTGGGATGAGAAGTTTGAACAGGTAGGGTAGGACAGTGGGGAAGGAGAGGGGACTGCAGCTTAGCATCTGTATACAAGTTAATTTTTAATCACTTGAACGCTTCTTTTCCCCATCTCAACTTTAAAGCAGGGTCAGGAGGGAAGCATAGCAAGTCATGATACGAGTGTTTGTAGGAAAGGAGCTACCAACATTTAGAAGGTAAGACAGTGGAGTGAGAGGAGACCCGTGGTCCTGATCTTTTTACAGAGGCAGGGTGACAAAAGGCAGAATGAAGAAAGTATGTGCCCTAAGGCAGCAGCTGCTGCTTCTGTTTCATTTTGCTTGCAGTGGTGGCTGAGCATGTTCTTCCATACTAAGTGTTCCATCATGTGTGGAGAAAGAGATTTAATGACTCCAGTGAGCTTGGGAAGGTAAATTAGTCTGCTGAGGATGCTTGTCCCTACTGCTGTAGCTTCTGGGGTTTGTCAAGAAGGGCAAAAGGATGTTGAGAAGATAGGCATGTCCAGGAAAAATTCCAGTGAGGAGTGCTGTGGACTGGGATGACCTCTTGAGGAGATAGGGACAGAGCTACAGTACCTCACTTAGAACTGAACCAAGAGGAATGCCTGGAGGAGAGCAGTAAAGAAAGCAAAAGAGGTGAGGGGACAGGATGAAAATGTTTTGGAAGCCTAGGTAATAAAGAATAACTGGGGGGGGGGGGAAACAGTGCAACATGGAGCACAGGGATGAGTTTTCTTGTTTTCATGTGTGGAGGTGGGAGGAATTTTTCATTTGTCCTAACCTGTTGCAAAGATTAAAACTTTCTAGCATAGCACTTGAAAAATTTGCATCCATAATAGAGATAAAAATATCTCTTGCATCAGTTCCTCTAGAACCCAGCCCAAGCAACTGTTTTCCAACACATATGTACTTCAACATGGAATGAAAGCACCCTCCCTCCTTTGTGTACACTAAAGCCTTAAAACCTGTGAAAAATGAAGGGTTTGGGTTTGTTTTTTTTTTTAATTTACCTTGAGATCTGCTGGAGCAGCTTTCCTTCTGAGAGCATTTTGTGTTTGGATTATATATTGGATTGCTCATTCAAAACACACTGTATCTGCTAGATTGGTAAACCTGCCTTTACTTATCCATTTCGCATTTAGCATTCATCATCTGCTGGGAGGAAAACTTTGCTGTGTTTCTGGCAGAAACTTCAGAAACAAAACAGATGCATGTGTAATCATTTTTTATAAACACTAAAACTGTATTTCTGTTATGGCGGTTGTTTCTTATGTTACTTATGGATAAGCCTTGTATAAGCCTGGAAAACGTAGTGCCTGCATCCAATTTTATTCATAATCTCTCTTTTTTTTCCTATTCCAGCCATATGCTGAGTTATTTTGCAGGCTTCTGTGTATTGCAGCAAGAGTTTTATAGCCCTGAGACGTTGCTGGCAAAGGATTTCTTAGAGTTTCATCCCAGTTAGAAATGGAGGCTTTTAATTAATTACTAGAAGGAATGCAGCATAATACTACTAGGCTTTACTTTGCAGAGCAGGGGAGGGCAGGCTGTTGCTCAGAGTCTACCTGTGGCCTTTACAGCAGTTTGCAGTTGTAATTGTCACGGCATGTGCCTGCTTTGTTATCAGGTTCTCTGCTTCGTTGGGTTTGTTTGGTTGGAACTGCACCTGAAGAGGAGGGAGAGGGGTTTTGCCCAGACACGTTTTGCTTGCGAGTAGTAGTGCCACCAAAATGTGGTGTTGGTACCCTTTTGTTCTCTTCTGGACATTATTAGTTACTCTGGGGGAGGACTTGAAGGGAGCTCTCCCTGTTCTGCTTCAAACCAAAGGTTGTGTTTTTCAAATTGGTGGCGTGATCTTATCCAGCTGGTTTTTGCTTAAGCAGCTTAATTAAGATTCCCTTAATGCAGCTGCTGTGTTAACAGACTCAGTGTGACAGATCACCTCAAAGGGAGGGAGGGGAGGACAGCAGTGCTGTGTCCCCACACTGACAATGAGGTGCTTCTGCCACAAGGCCATCAGTGTTTGCATCATCCACAGTGAGTTTAAAGAACAACAAAACCCTTGCAAAAAGCCACTGATTAAGGTGGTCCTGAGCTGCTGCTCCAAGAAGTGTGATTTGGTGCAGATTAGAAATATGCCTAATTCACTTCCACAAGGTTATAAATTCTCTAGGAGATGTTTTTCATTAAGCATAATTCTGTGAAGTTATTAAAAGTGGGAGGTTTTTGCTAAATGCAGCTGCTACAGTCTCATGCATCGGATGCTTTGTTGGAGGGAGAGATCAAAACTTTGGCATAGGGGATTTGGAATCCCTTCATTTTTTAAGTCTTGAGATGATACTTAATAAAATATAAAACCAACAGCTTCCCTGAGTGTTGCAGAAGAACTTCACATTAACATTTATCCAGGGGTGTTTGCTGAGCAGGTGGAGCCTGTTGGGAGTGAAGGCTAAACCTGAGTCAGTGGCTCCCTCGTGTCTTACAAACTCTCAAGACAAAAGATGTAGAATAAAGCGTAGACAAAAGTGTAGAAAGCCACACAGCAGCACCTGTCAAGTGCTCCAGTGATTCACACTTGCAGTTTTAATCTTCTAATGACTTGGCTGCAGTTCCTTCTCCTGGCTAATGAGCTCGTTGAGGACGGCTCTCGATCCAGTGGCAGGAGCAGTGAAGTGTCACTTCAGGGAAGGGTGGAACGCGTGTGCCCTGGCAGATCTTTTTTGGCTGCCATGGGCTGGGATTAGCACTTGTGTGGTGAACCAGACCTGGGAGCTGATCCAGCTGGGAGCCAACCTGATGGAAAGGAGGTGTGAGCACCCCTGAAGGCCACTCTTCCCTTTGCTGGGACCTGCCTGCAGTTACTATGAATTTTCCAGGCAGCTGTGCAGAGACTTAAATGTTGGTGGCTACTCTTACAACACCAGAAGCTGTGATACTGCTTACCATTGAGTAATGTTATCCTCTTCCAGCCAAACTGGAAAACTAGGAATAAATTAGAGCTACTGCCTATTTTGACACCTGCTGAAGTGGAAGATGCTAAGACAGTTTCTGATTTTTGTTTGGTTGGGTTTTTTTTAATACGTGTATTTTTAATCTCTAATGAGTTTGTTTGCAAAGTAATTTTGTTTACCCTAAGAAAAATACATGTGCTTATGTTAGCCAACATTTTGTTAGCATGTCCTTAGTATTTAGCTAAGAAGCTGTTTAGGCATTTTTAGCATCTGGAAGTTGTCCCTGCCTGTGGCAGCAGGGCTGGAACTGGGATGATCTTTTAAGGTCCCTTGTAACCCAAACCATTCTGTGATTCTTTTTTCTGGTTAAGTACTCAGTTGGTAAAAGCTCTTTCTCTTCAGGTACCTCAGTGTACTTTAGCTTGGTTGTGGAGCCTGGGTAGCACCTGGTTTTGCAGGTCTTAAATTGTTGATTTTAGCAAAGGTTGAGCCAAAGTATTCTGTATTCAGCCTCAGACGTTCTTAATGAGGCATTAAACTAATAGACAATCATTAATAGACCTGTTGGTAGGAAAGAAACCAACAAAGCTTCCTGCCAATGTTAACAAAGAAACTTCCCATATAAACAGTTCTGTTAAACTGTGAAATAATAAATACTGTTAAGGTAAAAATGCCAATTTTCATCAGATTGCAGGCAAAAAATGTCTGCAAGTGTTGCACTGTGCATATCAGGGCACTGCCTTAACCAATTGCTTGATATTTTGTGCACTTTCCATCTCAGGTGTTTGATGCTGGTGACTACTTTGGGATAATGCAAGTGGAAGAGGTGGATGATGAGGAAGAAGGTGATGAAGAAATGGAAGAACAATTAAAAAAGAAGCCAAATCCTGGAAATGGACCTTGTTTCAAAGTTATCGTAACAAATGAGAATGGGCTTCAAGCCTCAAATCCCAATAGGTGAGTAGTGATTTAGTGTTCAGTCTTTGAGTTGTGTGAAACCCTAAAATTATAGTGATAGTTTGCCTTGAAACTTGTTTGACCCTGTTCAGAAATCCTCTTTTCCTGCTCTAAGACACGGCTGTGTGTTTGAGGAAAGGTGCATTCACCTTGCAAAGGGTACTAGGAGTGCAGGTATCTTAACATTATTCCTTTCTAAATCATGCAGGAAGATGCTTAGAAATTGGTTTTAGTGAACTGAGGGAGAAAACAGGGGAAAGGCAACCTTGAAATGAATTCTGCAGTAATAAACCAGAACTTTGTATCTGCAAGACTGTGCCCATGGAAAAAACCCACTGTGATCTTCCCAAATCCCAGGCTAAGGAGGCACTAAGCAGCTTCAGAGTAATATCCCTGCTTTAAACTAAGTCATCTCCTTTCTAAATATGAGAATGCACATAAATGGTGAAGTTCAGAACTGCCTCCTGTGATGATCCTGGGCTTCCTTGCACCTATCAGGTGTGTGTGGATGAAGGAGCAGAACAGCAACATGCCTGTTTGCTCACATTTGCAAAGAGCTTGACCTTGGCATTCTCTGGAGCCTTTAATTTTAAAATGAAATGAGATTTCATCTGTGTGTGGAATCTGGGATGCAGTAATTGTTCGAGGGTACTCGCCCTACGTGACAGCTGACATGTTTTTTAACTTTCTGAAATATGGGTGGTGGGGTGGTTTTGTTGTGGGGGTTTCTTTTGTTTGGTTTGGGGTTTTTGTTAGCAAGTAGAATTCAGAGTTTTCTCTGAGATGGTGCAGTATGATGATATAACCAAAATATTGAATAACTGTGTGGATTTTCCTCAAAATCACGCAGCCTAAATCAGTGTTAAACTTGTCAAGGGAAGCTGTGCCAGATGCATATGGTTTTATTTTGGGTTAGATTGTAATTCTTTTGAACAGTGCATTTTTTCCTAAAAATAACTTGGGGACACACCCCACCCAAGTTAAAAACCAAACCAAATTGAAAAAATCAACACTTAAAACTTAGTAATTTTCTTTTAACAGCATATACAGGGTTTTGATGATCAGACTTCTCCACCTAGTTTTGCAGAAGACGCTAGATGTCACAGAGCTCATGGCTGACAAGATCCTGGAATAATTTTGCAAAATAATGTCTTGTTTTCCTTATTCAGGCAAGAATATCAGGTTGTTGCAGTGGAGTTAATAGTGATTAAAAGGGAAGAAAGAACTAGGCTTACAAACTGAGTGCTCTATTCTCTGTCTGCTCCTCATTTTCATTGAAATACTAATGCACAACAAGCTTTCCAGAACAAAACAAAGAGTGTAAAGTTACTGCTGGAAAGTTTACTAAGCTGTAAAGCCACAGTGTGTACTCTGGGAGTGACTGGGTGAGTAAGAGGAGGTTTAGTTATCAAACCATCTGCAGGGAAATTCACAGCACGTTTGGCTGTAGACGTGTGAAAACACAGCGGTGTAACGCCACCAAAATTCCCTTTAAGCGTTTTCCTGATCGACCACGCCTGGACATACCGTGTGGAACACGCCCGGCAGCAGCTGCTCCACGTGCCCGGGCTGCTGCACAGGATGGCCAATCTCATGGGAATCGACTTCCACGGCGAGATCCCAGACGAGGGCAGCATCGAGCAAGTGCTGCAGGAGATGTGGAAATACAACCAGACCTACCAGCTCTCTCAAGGAGTGAGTTAAAAAAAAAAAAAAAGCCTAGTTAGGATGCTAAACGTTTTGGGGTGAAGACATTCGAGTAGGTGGATGTTAACAGAGAAATGTATTCAATTAACAAAAGTCCTTTACAGGCATTTCAGAATAAACTTCTATTTGGAAGGGAAGCAACTGCCACGTAGAGCTAAAGCACAGCTAAAACAAGCTTTCTGATGAGAAATTTGAGGGGATTTTTATAGAGAGGAGAAAAGTCTGCTGCAAAAGAAGTCTGCTTGTATGTTATGTCTTTTATTTTTCTACTCAAACTTTTTCATAGTGGAGGAAAGAACCTCTCATAGAATCAACTTGTCTTGCATAAAAGTGTGTGTTTTAGCTGTGTTTGCAGTTCTGTATAGAGAGCTTTACACACCAGGGCTGTGTGTACACTGTCAAATAACTTACCTTCCTGGTTTGTTCATGCTGTGTAAATGTTTGCTTACCCTCAGGGGAGAGCCAGCTACCTTCAGGATGGAACCTAAGTGTTTGTAGGCATGACTTACTCCAAGGGCTGCCACTTTTAGGTGATAAGACACCAGGTTTGGTCACTCTGCCCCACATTCTTCAGCTCTGTACCAGCATGTCCTGAGCCTTCAATCACTTCTAGTGCACACCTACCATTTCTGTGGGAATACATCTCTCAGGGTTCAGCTAAAACACGTTTTGCAGGGTTTGCAGTGTAGCTCCAAGGCTAGTTTGAGTCTTCAGGATTAAAGAGGAGAAAGGTGAATTCTTTGGGCTGAGCCCTGTGCAGTGGGAACATGATCAACCTGCACCTCTTAGCTCAGGGACTTGAGGTTGTTCTCTTCTTATCAGTTAATCTTGAGCTTAGCTCACAATAGAATCAGGCCCAAAAATTCCCTGAGAAAGGGATTCATTGTGACTGTTTCTTCTTTTTCCTTGAATAAAAAGGAGATCTGAACAGTATCTCTGAGTTTTTCTATCCTGTGTCTTTGTTTCCTAACTTGTCATGAATAGCTTGTGAGGTGGAATTATCTGTGCTACCACTTGAAAAGTGATTTTCTGGAAGGTAATTAATTCAACCTGTAGGTAACTTGTCTTCTGTTCCCTTCTCTGGCATTGAACTGCTTGAATATCTCAAATCTAATCTCTCTGCCCCATCTCTGACTCTGTAAAAGGGCCACAGCAGTTCTACCAAGCAATTTAAATTTTATTCTTTCATTCACGATTTTTTTCATGAAAATGTTGCAGGAAGGTGTACTTTGATGAAAACTAATCCTTCTGTCTTTGGTGCTTTTCTTGCTCTTGGTATGTGCAGGATGTCTCACCCTGTTTCCTCTTACAGACTGCAGAGGAGAAGGTTCCTGTCTGGTACATCATGGATGAGTTTGGATCACGCATCCAGCACTCAGATCAGCCTAGTTTTGCAACAGCACCTCTGTTTTATATGCCCCAGCAAATTGCTTACACTGTTCTCTGGCCTTTGAGAGACCTGGAAACCGGTGGTAAGTGTGGTTTTATTTATTTTATTCAATGCTTGCAATAGAAGCCGGGCCATATTCTTACAAATCACTGAGCATTTCCCAGTAGAACAAATATTTCAAGACCAAAATGGCTGCATATTTGTAATGCTGTCAAATTTAAAAGTTCTCTGCCTGGTATTTCCATAATTTGTGAGATCAGGACCTTTACCAATCTAAAAATTTTGCTGTTGTTTTATTGGCAGAGAACTTCAATCTTGCATCACTGTCATAGTGAAACTGCCAATTCAGTCATCTGAGGGTTTAAAAAAAATCCTTAAAAGTCTGTTTGTAGCTTTGAGTCAGAAAGTCAAGTATTGAAAGTTGGGAAATACCAGGCCAACAGTTTATTCCTGAAATCATGATGGGGGGCCACCTTATGCCTCCATCAAGTGGAGGAGATAAGCCTCCTAAATAATGCCCTTTTTATTGTGGTTCTTTAATTACCTTTAATTCAAGTAACAAAAGTTGTGGTGGTATTAACTCTCCAGCTGTCCTTTATCATTATGCCATGATAAAGATTTTCCATAGAGGAAGAAAGACGTTTCCTAAAGGTTCTCCCTGTTTTGCTGCAGATGAAGTCACTCGTGATTATGCTCATGGGGAAATGGATAGATTGATCAGGAAGTGTGTTTTGTTACCCTGGGTGCCTGAGGAAGTGTTGGATGTCAGCTGCTTCACACCAGAGCCATCAGATGAGTATTACCAGGTATCATTTCAACAAGCCAATATCATATTTGACCTCTGTCAAGAAGAGGCAGTGCCTGAAAAAACATTGCAGGAGTTCTGATCGTACTTCTTTTTAAACCTAAACACTGATTCAGAGTGTAGCCTTTAAATTAAAATAAAATTCACAGCACAGTAAGACAAACATATATAACATTTAAGTGTTTAAATACTGAAGCACCATAAGTGAGTTCTAGCAGTATTGTGTAGCTTTTTTTATAAGCATGCTACAAAGTACATCGTATGAGGTATCCATCTTCCTGTTAGATATTTGATGCATTGCATTTATGACTGTAGCACTGCTGTTCAAGTCTTGAATTACAGAAAGATTTGTTTTACTATTTTAGGAGTGGTTGTACATTTTTCGGGCTGGCTACTGAGCTACTCCTTTAATGTCATGGTTTAGAACCATTAAATGTTGGAACAGAGACATCTTTAATTGGATGGCACTGTTATAAAGTACTCATCTGGTTTGTTTCAAGCTCTCCTTTCTGATAAAGGATATTTGGGATATTTTAAGGATGTGAAATTAATGTTTGGAATCTCCTTTTCATGAACCAAGTCTGCATGAGATTCACTTTTAAGAAAAATGAAGAGACCTGATGCCGGTGAGGATGCTGTCCTGGCCACTGACAGCATTCAAAGTGCAGCTTCTAAAGATGAGTCTGTACCCCAACTGTCCATTTCTTATGAGAGATGAGAGGCAGAAAAGGCTGTGTCCAGCTTGTTATTAACAATACATAGTCAGAAATGGAAGTTAACCTGCTTCTACTAAGTAATGGCATACACTCCAAATAGTTAGGCAGTCTTGTAACCCAGGTCTGGTTGGGATTTGCATTTTTGGAAGAGACATACTTTGCATTAACAAATAAGCAAGAACAGTGCACCCACAGTTTGTCTTACATGTGTTCTCTGGGTCTCAGATAAAGCAATTTTTTTTTGCATGTGTTTTAATTCTGTTTTGGTATGATCAGGTCTAGTTAAAGAACTGTGTGGCAAATGGGTACAGTGTCCTCCTTTACCACTCCACCTTTAAAATATCTTCTCAGAGTAGCCTGTTTTTTTTCCTTAACTGTGTCTCTGCCACTCAGCTGTTGAGATGAGAGCAAAACACGGATGCTAGAACCAACCCACAGAGCTTTCTTTTGCTCTAGAATGTCTTTGCAGTAGATTAAAGTCTTAACTGAGACCAGTGAAGAATAGTGAAGTGATACAGGTAGAATGAGTTCCTGTGTTCCTGACACTTCTAGTTCCCCTATTTCCACATGAGCAGAGCTGCATGCACAAAAATAAACTACAGACAACTTCAGAGATCTGTTTGCTGCATTAATATGTGAGCCAGCAATTCTGCAGGAAAATACAGCTGGGTGAAAATGTTTCTAAATGCTTCTGTAAGTCAGACCACTTCAAAATTGTTCACTGCTATCACTGTACAATTTTTGCAACTGCTTTACTACTGTGTGCAAATAATAGTTAAATGGGCTGTATTGTTGGCCTTTGCGGTAGTTAAGGATATTACATTTCTTATTCTAGTTTTTCTGAAAACTTCAGTGTTCTAGGTAAAATAATGAGAGAGTTGTTGCCACAGCAGTGTGGCTTAATGTTTTGATGCCTGTTTTTTGTTCTGTTACCTGTTTCTGGCCTCCAACACAGACCACAAAGGCTGTAACTTAAATGGTACTGTGGGTACTGCTGGGGCAATGATTGCAGAAACCCATGAAGTGGTTCTGGGATGGAAGAATTATTTCTTGGGACTAGAGCAGTTTGCTGTTCTGCAACAGCTCCCTGGGTTTGAGCTGCAAAGAAAGACAATAATGCATCCTCTGCTCCTGTTCTGAGAATTGTCCTCTTCTCTAGAGGCTCCATTACATAAAGCAGAACTGGGTTCCAACCTCCTATAATTTTGGTTATCTGTAATAAAACATTGTGGCTAAATGGTCAGTCTTCCATTTTGTTGGAAATACAGGAGCTTTGTCTTTTACTGTGATCTGAGATTTTGCTTAATGTTTAGGAGAAACAAAAATTTCTCAGGGTCCTTCAACAGTGTTGATAAGCCCTGGTCTTAAAGCCTTATTTCTTGTTCTTTTTTACTAATAGGCTTCCCTTCTGCCTCTGCTCTTGTACTGATTTATTATGTTTTTCTGAGCAGCTTATTACACAACATAATGCAATTCTCAAAATGTAGCTCTGATGAAATTCAGGTGCACCAAAGACAATGGTGAACCAATGAGACATGCAAGTGGACTGGCATATTTTCTGTGATTACAAGTCTATATATAAATTTTTATATAAATTTTTATATACATTTATATATGCCTATGTATTTTAAACATATTTTTATATATTTGCTTATTAAATATCTATAAATATATATGTGTGTGTTTAAATATTTACATGGAGATAAGAAATTGCAGGAAATTATCTGTAAAGGTTTACAATCTGAGAAAATTTCACCTGGCTGAACTTCAGCAGGATATTGCTAATAAAATGCTTGGATGAGCATTGGCTCACACAGAACATTTTGCCTGTAGCTTCACCTGAAAGACGATGTTATTTTTTCACTCACTTCTTTTATAAACCTGAATGTTCACACTTTAAAATTCAGTTTGATCTTAGCTGCTGTTCATATCTGCTGAATATTGTGGAGTTTGACCTCTTTCATTCTGCCTGGTATTAACTTTTTGTGCTTTTCTGTGTTTTCTAGGCCATTTTAGCAGAAAACAAGGAAAAACTGCCTGTAGCGATAAAGCCACCGGTTTATGCCAAAGACAAAGTTTTCAAGTACGTATCTGCAAACAAAATGCTTCCTTCCCAAGATCCTGTGTAGTAATTGCAGTGTGTTCAGGCTGAACAGCCTTTTCCAGCTTTGAGAAAAGTTAAAGGTGTGATCATATGTAGCCACTTGCCTGAGATTTTGCCTTACCAGTTGCTCTTGTTGGATTTATTCTTCAAAGTGGGTGAATTACCACTTACGGAATTTCTAAAAAATAGTTGGGTTTTCAGTGTTTGTTTTTTTTTTTAAATAAGTGCCACCTTGTGGGTGAAAAGAAAGTTGCATAATGTTTTAACACTAAGTGGTGTTTTCACTAAAAAGTATGATTAAGGTATATAATAAAAACTTCTCTCCTGCATTATAGAATGCATGTCCATAGGAGTACCTGTGCTGCTCTGTGCTGTGTGAATGTAACAGTCTACTCCCCTTCTTCAGATGAGATTGCCAAACAGGAATCTTACCAAAACCTGGGATGTTATAAATTGGATGTGTGTGGACCGTATGCTGTGAAACCATTCCAGAGGAAAGCTGGAAGAACATGGCACAGATAAGGGATTTTTGTGAGCAGAAGCAGTGGTGCTGCATGGCCAGGCTGCTTTGTGACTGTTTTTATTCCAGAAAAACATACCCTTGCTCGGCATGTGCTGTGAGCTGCACTCCAGGGTGTTTGTAGCCTGACTCTGGGATCTAAGTTCTTGCTTGAAACATTGTGCACTAAAATGTATTTTGTAGGTTTACTCACACACCAGCTTCTTGTGTTGAGCTGATTTGTTATTCACTAGAACAACTTTACCTGACAAGAACTACTGAAAATCAAACTCACTTTTTATTGGGAGGCATTTGTTAACTTGCTCAGATTCTGTTATTTAGTTGAAACCTCTGGTTACAAGGCTGAGTGAAAAAAAGCAAAGCTGCTTTTTTAACGTCATGTATTTGCCTCTTTTTCAGATACAGGAGTCAAAGGGAGATGCATTCTAATAGAATGTTGGGAAATGCTAATTTATTTTTCACTGCTACCTCTTCTGTTCCAAGCGAATGGCATTCACAACAGAGAGGGAAGGAGGGGGGAACACAGCAAATTCTTCCTGCTCTGCTTCTAAGGAATTCCATCCACACCCTGTCCATGTACTCACAAGAGATTTCCTCTCAATATTACAGGGTCAAGTAGGTGTTGTAGCACAGTAACTGCTGCCTAAGGAGATTGTTCTATCCAACTGTGCTGCATTGAAAAAAGAGTGAATAAAAGAACTAAATGCTTCAAAGACAACTTTATTATGAAAAGTCCTTCCATTTTGTGTTGGGCTTGATCATCTCTGTTTCTCTAGGTCTTCTCTTTCATGTTTCTCTTCAGCTGTTTCAGTCATTTTTTTAAAATGCCCAGAGAGCTTTTATGAGGCATCTCTTTGGACAGTCTTGTCAGCTCTGTGCTGCTGGAGTTGATTCTCATAACTTCTTAGCTTTAAGTATTTTGAGTAATTTAAGTAACATCTCAACATAGTTTGTCTCATTTGCACAATTTTGCTGAATATCTTCTTAAATCCCAGACTTTATAGCATCCCAACCATGACAAGGAGGGGAAAAACCTCATTTGGGAGGTGTGTTTAGCTGGGTTCATTAGTTCAGTGTGTCATTGATACTGGAATGAAAGGTCCAGAATAGGTTGGCTGATGCTACAGTATTGCAGAGTGGAGGTTCTGCCATCTGTCCAAGCCAAAATGAGATTTGGTGCATTTCTTACCTGTCTGGATGTGTATTATCAGAATAAACATGGAAATGTTTACCAACATATTTAAATAAAGTCAGGGAAAATGCCACAGAAGATCCTACATTGCTCCTTAGATAACAACAGAGGAACTGCTGGGTAATTGTCAGGTGCCTGCCCTTACAGTCTGTGTTCTTCAGTGCAGAGATCTGATTTTTTTTCAGGTTTATGCCTTAATACTAAAGCACCTAAGGGAGTCTGACCACTGAACTCAGTGACAGGTGTTGGCAGTGAAATACATTAATTTTATATCGTGTTTCCAGGAAATTTTCATTATGCAACTGGAATTATTTGGCTGTCCCAGGACCTTTTATGGTCAGAGGATTGCATACAGAAAGGGTGGAGAAACTTAAAAGCTTAGAATGAGTGAAATGGCCTTATTTTCCCTCAAATCTTAACCTCTGTCGGCTTGTTACAGTGGTATTTCTGCTCCTAACAGTTGAGCACCCCTGTTTCTTTTTTGCTGCATTTTTGTATTCTTTAAGAAAGTGTTAAAATGCATCATCCTGAGTGTCCTGGCACATGAATTTCTTTGCAAGACTTCAAGATTAAGAAAGCAGGCTTTTTATTCTGTATTTTACAGAAGAAGGGGCATTGGGGTCGGACACAAAAACCTCTGACTGATCAAATGATGTGTAGGGAATGATGTGGAGTAAGATTTATTGGCTTTATCAGATGCTGCCAGGCTCTCCAAGTGTCCTTCCGTGCTGTATAAGGCCCTCAGGCCCTTGGTACAGCAGCATTTTTCTTACCACTGTCTCTTTTTGACTGGAGTAAGGGAGTTTGCCACAGGTTTGACTTTCAGCACTGATTAATTGTTTTAACACCTCAGGCTTAGGTTAGGTGAACATCTTAGGTTCAGCCCCCTTGTTACCCTAGCTGGAAGAGAAAACTCACTTCGGGAACCAGAGGTTCCAAAGGTGTTTGCTGTGGGGGCAACTGGAGGGGAAAGAAGCCACTTTTCAAAATACATAACATTGTACCAGTTTTATCCAGCCACGTGTAGCAAGCTACAGTCATTCTGAAAGCTACTCAGAAAAGTAACTTCTAACCCTTTTTCATGAGCCGGAAGCCAGATACTGTACATACAACCTGGAGCAGAAGCCAGGAATTCTTAATGCAGGGATTCCAGCACTCTGCCACAAAAAATACGTGCAGTGTGTTGGCTTAATCACAAGAAGGAAAAGAACAACAAACAACAACAGAACTGTTGCTGCTGCCATTTACTGGGTAGATATAACAGGCAGAATCCATGTGTGTAGATCTGATGACCCTTTTGCTCCTAAGACCTGTTAGCCAGGTTTGGGTATTAGGACTGCATGGGATTAGTGTCTTTGTGGGATGGTGCCTTGTACTGTAGGGTGTGTTTGTAAGGAACCCATGTGGGATTGTCTGAGCAACTCTAAATTTTAGCAGTTCTCGTGCTGCGTGTGTTTTCCATGCATATTTGGCACATGGAGCTATGCAAAGCACCTTACACTCTTTTTCTTTTTAAAGAAGTTATTTCCTTCGTGACTGGGCTGTTTTTGCAGTTCATCTTTCCAGAGAAGTGTCTGGGGAATAAATCTTCCAGTTGGTTAGTAGTGGAGGAGGAGAGGAAAGTTGTACAATGGGTAAGAATAGGTCTGGAAAGGAGGAAGGATAGTAGTTTCTTGTGGAAAAAATTAGTGGTCGCTTAGTCTGTTTAAATGTTCCTTTACTATAAGAACGGTTTTTCTATATCAGTCTCATTTTTGAGTCAACATGCTGAATTCTGAATTAAGTGACCTCACTTCTAGCTGTAAAATCATCAAAATAACCCATATTTCTGTGTGCTTATTTTAGCATCCAAGTCACTGGTTTTATTTGAGAGGGGAATTTCCTAAGATAGGCAACATCTTTCTCATTCTTGGTCCTGTACTGGGGTGTGTATCAGGTTTGGGTTGGGTTTTGGTGTGGTTTTAAGTGGGGTTGAGAGGAGATTTGTGTTAAACCTCAAAGCTGCCTGTATTTCCTGCATGTACCTAATGCACACACATTTCATAGGTTTGGTTATTTGGAAATGTCTCTGTGTGGGAAGTTCTGACCAAAGGAAAATAATCTTTTGTAGCTACTGAGTTAACCTGACAAGATTTCCTGTGTCTTTCTTTCATGGGAGTGACAGCAGGTTGATTTTTAGAGCCCTTCCAGCACTGAAGGTATTTACAAGGTCATGGACGTCTCATGTAGAATAGTGAATTCCTGTTAGTGCTTCTCTGTCAGGGACTTGGTCGTCATCTTCTGAATTGTTACTTTTGTGAAACTGTCAGAGCTAAACTACCTTGGAGATTTCTGTCTCAAAAATACAATTTTTTGAATCTGTTTCCACTTAACTGTCTTTGAGATTTGTCTCAAAATATCCGTTTTGTATCTGTCCCACTTCAATTTAAAATGGTTTTGTGTATCACAGAGGGCGTGTGTTGGAAAACCATAATTCTTGCAGAAAGTCAAGATTGAAACTTCTCTGTTCGAACATGAGTTGATCAGTCCCGGATCAAACTGATGTTTCCCTTCATTTGCCTCTTTTTTTTTTTTTTTTTCTTTCTTCCAGGGTTTTCACAGACATTCAGCAAGTCCTCAACAACCTGACCCATCCCCGTTTCGTGTTCACGGACAATGAGGGGGAGGCAGACATCCTCTACAACTTCTCACACTTCAAAGATTACAGGTTGGAATTGTTCCCCTGAGAATACAATTTTTTTTTCCCAAAGGCCTCCCTCCTTCACCAACACCTGTTTGTTCTGTAGGAAGCTCAGTGAGGAGAGGCCTGAGGTGATGGTGAATCAGTTCCCGTGTGAGAACCTCCTGACTGTCAAGGACTGCTTGGCATCCGTTGCCCGACGAGCTGGAGGCCCAGATGGGCCCAGGTGGTTGCCTCGGACTTTTAACCTCCAGACAGAGTTGCCTCAGTTCATCAGCTACTTCCAGCAACGTGACAGAAGGTGACTCATGTTCCCAACTTTCCTCAAATACCAGTAGCCCACATTTTGGGCTTGGCAGCTGTTGCACCGCCACAAGTTGGCTCTTGCTGCTTTTATGTCCAAGTGAATTTTGCCTGGAAAGTGTGAGCTTTTTGGATTTTTTTTTTTTATTGTAGCAGTAGTTAAGCAGCACATTTTGAAACCCAGGAACTTTGCCGTGGTTTGAATACAGATTTGAAGTTTGTTGCTTTTTGTCTAGTCAGGACCTTACCTCTTATATTTAACTGATACACAAAGGCTTAAAATGTGTTTGCAACAAGCGTGGGGTTTTTTTTCCAGGGGACTATAGCAGTTGTTCCTGCACTTAAGCCAGAGTGGAAAATGTTTAAAGTACTTGGATTCTGTAAGGCTATGAAAGTAAAATTTAGTTTCAGTGTTAGCTTAAAGCAGTTGTGGAGCTTTAGGGTTTTAAATCTACAGCATCACCCTGTCCTAACTATTCTAAGGGATACATGGAAAGACCGGCATATTGCCAATTTTTCTGAAGGATATCTCAAAGAATTTTGCACCTGGAGGTGTCTGAGTACTAGAAAGTGAGATGATGGTGCTGTGCCTTCATTTTCTTGTAATGTGAGCTGTTGAGATATTGTGTGGTTTCTTCCCAAAGAGATGAGTTATGGTGTCATTTAATGTCACTGATTTGGAGGTGTCATTAGGGAATCAACTTGGAATATGGCATGATACCCTGCCAGAACGTCCTCACACTCCTGGCAGGATGATTCCACCTGGAGACCTGTGCATGTCCGTGGAGGTGCTGTGCTGTTGATGGGTTGTTTTCCCCCTTTGATGGAGTCAGATGCAGAAGAAGGAAATAACCAGTGAGATCATGCTAGACCCTTAATGAAAAAAATTATCTGTGAAAGATACCATTGCTTGTTCTCCCCTTTATTCCTAACACCTGCTGCTCCCAGCTGCCAGTTAGAAGTCCTTAGTTCTTGCACTGCAGCCCACAGCTTTATAAAGTATTTTTTCAGGAGAGGATATAGACCTGTTCAAGTGAATGTTCAGACAGAAGAATGAGGTGGATACTTACAGGTGTTGCTCTCTCTCTCTCTCTCTCTCTCTCTCTGTCAGAGGAGAAGACAACCACTGGATATGCAAACCATGGAACTTGGCCAGAAGCCTGGATACCCACATCACCAACAGCCTTAACAGCATCATCAGGCACAGGGAAAGCAGCCCAAAGGTTAGAGAGAGTGTGGTTTTAAATGGGATTTAAAGGGCAGAGCTGAAAAAGCTGCTTCAGAGAGGGAAGTCTGAAAAATGCAAAGGAAATTTATTTCCTTCAGATTTCCTGTGCTGAATAGATTCAGTGACACTTCAGTTTTCTGTGGTCTTGCTTTGTTGCAGGTAGTGTGCAAATACATTGAGGAGCCAGTGCTGTTCCACAGGGAGGACGTGGGGATGGTGAAGTTTGACATCCGTTATGTTGTGCTGCTGAGGTCCATAAAGCCACTCAGGCTCTACAGCTATGATGTGTTCTGGCTGCGGTTCTCCAACAGGTAATTACCTTCCCCTCACTGGTCTTGGACTCGAATCTGACCCTTGGAGGGTCTTGGACTAGAATCTGACCCCTTGGAAACTTAAGGAGTTGTTCTGTTCCTCAGGGCATTCTCCCTTGATGACTTGGATGACTATGAGAAGCATTTCACGGTCATGAATTATGCTCCTGGTGTAACATTAAAACAGGTGAGCAAACAGCCCAAAACACTCCCTCACCTCTCTGTTGTTAGAAGATCTTCCAGTGCCTGCTTTGTGTCTATTAGCAAATAACCTATTTCTAAGTACCCTAAGTCCAAGGCAAATATTTTCCTGGACTCCTTCCCCTCTTCCCCCCATTTGTCTGTGTTTCTATAAGGTAACACAAACCTTCATCCTGAATATAACCCACATTGAGAGAGACAATAAAAGAGTTACAGAAAGTGGCAGCTTGTCATTGTCAAAGCCCTAGTGTGGTCTCTTATGACAACAAATACTGCAACAAAGAAGGTATTCAGGAACTAATTCCCTTGTTCTCTACCTGCATTTGTATGAGTGGCAAAAAATATTGGATATTCCATTCCCTTGTTTTAGTCATTCCCAATGAAACTGTTTCAGGTACATTGTGAAGACTTCATTCCTCTGTTTGAAAAACAATATCCTGAATATCCTTGGACAACAGTACAAGTAAGTCAGCAATTCATCTTTCTCATGTAAATGTTCATGGATATGTTTGGGGTTTTCTTTACTCAGCTTTTCCATTTTTATCTCATAAGGCATATTTCATGTGTGTCAGTTCTACAAAGGACATCACATGCTGACCTTTACTTTAGAACCATTTCTTAACTTTGCATAATTCACCCTTAAACACTTTGTTGTTAAAGATTTTTATTTCACGATCTGAGGATTTTATTTCATGATTACACCATGTTGGACTTAATAACACAGCCAGTCCTGACTACCCCTGTGTTGTCATTAGGTCTAAATGCACATTTTGAAGCCAATACTGTGCAGATTTTCCTCTGTTGCCTAGTGTAATTTATACAAACTCTAAAAAGCTGTATTAATGAAGTGATTAGAAACATGTTTATTGCTTTTGTGGAACCTCCCTTCTCATTCAGAGTCCTTTTTCTGTTGTTAGGCAGATATTTTTAAGGCATTTGCTGAATTGTTCCAAGTTGCTTCAGCTAAACCTGCACCTCTTGGCATCTGTGATTATCCATCATCAAGAGCAATATATGCCATTGACTTGATGCTTAAATGGGACACCAGCAGAGATGGTGAGAAGCTCATTTATTTGAATGTTGAATTCTTTATTCTGTCAAGTTCTTGGCTGCCTCCTTGCTTCCCTTGTGCCCCTGCTGCTCCTGTTCTCTGTTTGGAGAAAAACAAAACAAAACAACCCCGGGGGAGTGGGGGAAAACCAAACAAAAGAACCCAAACAAGCCACCACACACATACACAAAAAAGCCAAACAAATGTGAGTGGCTGCAGTGTAAAGGAGCAGGACTGCTGGATATCCAGGAGGTTTAAGAAAGGAAGATGTGTGCTTGAGCCATGAAAGGAGAAGCAGAGTTTTCTGGAAGATGTTTCAGGCTGTTTCAAGCAAGGCAAATGTATCAGGGAGATCCTGTTAAATTGCTGCAAATTCTCATTCTAAATCAGGCACTGGATTAGCAGTGATTGCAGAATCTCTTGGATGATTGTCCTCTGGATAATGATGGTAGAACAAACCTCTGTCCCTCCAATAAAAGCCAAACCCACTGAAACAAAACCAACCCAGTTTGGGTCATAAAAGATGGCTTTTTCCAGCCATCTTCTGTAATCTCTGGATTAAAGACAGGTGGTGATTCGGGATCTCTCTAGAGCTTGTATTAATTAAGCTGGAGTGTTTGTGTTCACCTTCACAGGGAAAAGAATCATGCAGCCTCAGATCTTGGAGGTGAACTTTAATCCTGACTGTGACAGAGCCTGCAAATACCACCCCACCTTTTTCAACGATGTCTTCAGCACCCTGTTTCTGGACGAGCCCGACAACTGCCATGTGACGTGCATTGTGTAGCCACAGGAGGCATGACTCTTATCAGTCTCCTTCTCAGATATGCTTAACAGCAAGATAAATATTTCAGTTCTATGAGCTGCTGATGCAACTATTTTCCTATACTGATAACCAAGGGAAAATATATTATCAGAAGAATAAGCATATACTGTGTTGATAATCACGTTGTCTGCATTTCCCTTCTCTTCCTTTGTTCTTTCTGTAAATCATTGGTGTGTGTTAAAAGTGTCTTGTTTATCGAATGTGGGAGACCTCAAAACGGGACAGTAATTAGGACAGTGGACTTGTTTTTCAGGTAGCCTGATTGCTTGCTTGCTGGGAAGCATTGCACAAGATCCCTGTGTCAGCATTAAAACTATAATTTACTGAATCACGTTGGAGTTTATCTCTCTTTCTTATCCATCCCTCCTAGACAAAGATACAGAAGTTCTGGTGGGAAACTAATAGGGTATTTGTGTGCAATGAACACAGGCTTAATGAGACTAAAGATTTTATGGCTCTTCCCATTTTCTGTATTTAAAAAGAGGCAAACCAAACCCACAGGTTTTAGGAACCCTTTAAGGATGTTGGCTGTCATCTTTAAAAAAATCAGATTTTTGAGAAGGGGTCAGTAAGAAGGAGGCAGTGCCAAGGGCAGCAGCACAGGAATGTAGAAGAAGCCTGAAGGAATGTAAAGGATTTGGAAAACTCTCCTAGAAGCCCAAGCAGTCTTTGGACTTCAAAGTTTAGGCCCTAAGGAAGAGGTGTTTGGGAGTGGGGTCTCAGCTTGAAATCAATTATTCCTAATCTGTCTTCTTTCCTCAGATCAGAGTAACTGGCTGAAATTTAGGGTTGCAAAAAATCCTGCTGTCATGACATATATATTGGGTGGATAGTCATTATTTCAGCCAGTTTGCAGCAATCAGGATGTGTTTGAGAGCAGAGTATAGTTATAAAATTGTATAAATGCTCTAAGCCTTGCTCCAAACTTTGTGAATATGGAGCACATTATCCCTCATGATCAGGAAGGGAAAGGGATATTTTAGGCTCTTTCAGACTGGTCTGCAGAAACCCACTTCTTCCCACTGACTGGAACACAGGCTGGAGAAATAAACCATCTGGGACTTAGGAAAATTGGATTGCACAGCCAGAAGTGGTGCTCAGAGCCTCCTGCTCATGAATCAGGACTGGTTTGGACCAGTAAACTCGATTAAGGAAATGTGGTGAAGTGCTTTAACACAGGTGGTGTGACTGCCTCCAGTGCAGGGAAAAGGTTTGGCTGTGATGTAGGATATCCTGATGGATGTAAGGAGACATTCAGATGTATTTGTCACTTGTAGGAGAGCAAAAGGCACTTCATGCCTTCAAAGGATCTGAAAACATGTAAGAAAATGCCTGTGGATCTAAAGGGGAAGGTGGGGCCCTCACAGTTTCTTCACAGGTGCTCTGAGTTTCCTATTTTGTCTTGCCCAGTGCAGTGTGAGGAGAAGAGATGAAGGGGCTGTCTTTAAGATCAAGTCCTGTTACCTTCTGCTACAAACAATTTAAAAACAACACAAGCAAGGAACAAGATAAGTTTTACACGTAGTTTAATGCATTCAGCTGACAGTAGGATGTGCCTTGCTTCGGAGTAGGAAGGCACAAATTGTTAAAAAAAGCTTGTCTTCAATGTTTCCAGAGTACAATGGCCAGAGGACAAATATCTGGCAGCTGTAGTGGGACTGTGCCTGGTGGCACACAGCACCTTTGGAAGCACCTTTCTGGAAGCTGGATTGGTATGTGGCTGGATTTCTTCCTCTGAACATGATGGAGTTCCTGCTTATTTCTGGTAATAGTTAAAGTGCTGCTGTCATAATGTAGCATTAGTACTTTTAAATCAACACCACTTTTTAGTTTGCTGTAAAACCCAGTCAGTGACTTGCCTGGTAAAGGCATATTTGTTTCGACAAGTACTGCTTTGTCAACTTGTAATTAGCAAACTAATGGCGTGAGTAGTTCAGCTAAAAATAAAATAAGGCCATAACTTTTATGTATAAAAATTATTGTGGAAAAAAAAAAGAATCTTTCTGGCCGAAAACTGGTTATTCGGGTTTTTTCTTGCTGGGATTGTCCTTCCAGATCCGATAGTTGAGTGCAGAAGCCATGGTGAGCCAGGCTAAATAAGGAACCATCAAATAAGCTGCTGTTCTGTTGATGTTGTACCAGGAAGCAGCTGTAGCTGTTGCTGTCCCAGTTGCGAGCAGGAGAGTCACCAAGCCCTGAAACACAGAAGGTGGTTAGTGTTGTTTTCCCTCATTGCGTTTCCTTGACTCCACAGTCTTTCTGTGGCTCTTCCCACCTGGCTCTGTCCCCCTGGGAGCTAATTCCTTCTCAGTAAACCAGTCAGCAAAAAAAAGATTTCTGCTGAGTTAAGAATCAGTTCAACTCATAAAATGATATAACAGGTACAAGAAAGGGCATTGCAAAGTCTTCCCCTGTTACAGCATCTCACGTATATCTAGAAAACCAGGGAAATATTTTATTTTTTTAATTTTTGAGCCGAGCTTTTTCTCTTCAGAGAACTGCAGAAAATTAGTCTCTTCTCAAATGGGTGTTGATTACCTGAATAATGTTGTAATAATAAGCTTCTTATCGCTGCTGTTTGCCCGAGAATTGTAGCAAGGCATAAATGTTTCCATTTTCTAGTCACCCAGAGCTCTTACCAAAGGTTGGCAGGAAGAGCTGCTTGAAATCCATACATTTAAGGATGCTCTAGAAAGGCAAATCCTCCCAGGTGGCTGCTGGCATGCATTAAAGAGAATTTTAGAAAACTTCTGCAAGCCTTTTTTTCTGTACTCAGGCTCATGGTTATGACACAAACCTTTCATCTGAGCACCTTGCAAATAGGAGTAGAAGCCTTTGACTTAAGAAACTTTAGTTTTCCACCTACCCATCCCATTTTGTGAGCTCCAAAAAACACTGGGGTCCATGCCCAGTTCAGTGCCAGCTGCCCTGCATACAGACCCAGGGGAACCACTGACTTCTCCTTGAAGCCTCCCAGTTCCTTCCACACCAGGTAGGAGCCATATCTGTAGGGAGAGAAGGGAAGGTGGAATTCACTGCACTGCTTAGAAAAGCTACCACACATTCTTGATCAAATGAAACAGATTAATAATTAATAATAGATTAATTTGGAAAAGTACATATACAGGTACTACTTGGCAGAGCAACTGAAAGCACAGGGTGGACCAACTGCTTTGGATAACAACCTGGAGAGAGAAAAATTCCCAATCCTGCCAGAGTTCTCACTCCTAGGTGAGATGTCCTCCTGCAGTTCAATCTCAAAAGAGAATGTTGAGATGGAAGCAAGTCTAAGATGCAAATAGTGAAGAGACTTCATTTTGGTCCTGGGAGATGGTGCTTTAAAGATTCAATAAAAAAATAACAAGTTTTTAAGTGGATGAAATGAATGTAGGAGAAATAGGAACTAAGTGGCATCCCAAGGCACGGTGGAGTATGGGGAAAGATGGTATTAGAGCAGGAGGAACCCTTCAGTCACTTTTTGGAAGGAAGGGGACAACGGTGGGGAGAACAAAGATTTTAGGAGAACTGTGGAATTAACCACAAGGAGCACCCAGCACCCTCCTGTCTGCAGGATCCTGGCTACTGAAAGATCTTCCCAAAAGATTTTGAACAGATTTTAATACCACAGAAGAACAGTTCACTGGAGGGAGCTTACAAGCTGCTAAAGCCAGGATTTGGGAGCTCTACTAAATGTCAAGTTTATTTTTGCACTGGAGAAGCCTGAGTAAAACAGGGAAGATTCATCAGCTAAGACTGTTTCTTTTGCTCATTTGACTTAGATTTCAGTCCAAATGACTGCACAGCCTTTCCAGGTAACTCCAGTAGAATCCCTTGGATAAAGTGCCACCATCCTGAATTGTTTCAGAATTGGAAACTGATACAGACTGTGAACTGAACTGGACAGCACGGGGCTCATTTGTATTTCTCCTGGCAGTGGAGCAACAATGGAGACCAACTTGTAGGAATTATTTCTTCAGGAGCAGACAAACATCCACAGGAGTAATTGCAAGGAGTTTGTCTTCAGTGGTAGATCATACAAGAAGGATTTTTTTGTTTGTTTGTTTAACCCACTTAGTGACCCAAACTTGCTTCTTGGCCATTACTTTCATAGGGACTGAACAATGCAGCTTTGATATTTTGGCAGTTTGACTGCAGAGAATAATAAAATCAAAAGAAAGGAGGGGGCAGGGTAAGCATTAGAAACTTAACAGTCTCCTAAGTAGAAGGAATTCTGAAGGAATGAAATGTCCTGATCATTTAAGGAATGTGTGTGCACGGTGGATTACAGGAGAAAAGCCCGGTAATAAGTATGATCTTTTCACTGAGCTAAATGTACAGTACAGAACTGAGACCATCCACCTTCTGATATACTGATTCTGCTATTACCAAAATAAGGGATAAGCTGTGACAACTTGGATTTTTTTTTTCTAAGGTTTTTAACCTGATACCCAGGTTTATGATGAGGAATCCAGGAACAGGGTTTCAAACTGTGCAGTCAACTTGAAGGAAGCTGGGAAGGCGACCCAGATCTTGTCTCTTTCATAAAAGGCATGTTTTCACTCACAGGACAATAATGATCTGGTTCAAATGGAATGTGTCTTGCAACAGGTGGTCTGGTATTTAAGATAACCTGCAGGGTGACTATGTAATGTTCACTGGGAGAAGATCTGGTCTCTGAGAGTTTATATAGTTAACCCAATGCTATACACAAACTACAAGTCACTTAAAATGGTGGGAGAAATGGGTGGGGTGAGCCAAAAAAGGCATATTACAGCCCAAAAATTATTATTGGGTTATCAACAATGCGTGTTTGAGAGCTAGGAAAAAACATAACTAACTTTGGTAGGCACAGCTCATCACAGTTTACACCAAAGCACGTGGTGTTGGTGCTTTTAGAGCAGGGAGGAGGATCAAAACTTCCCAAACTCCTGAGACAACCTACGTCTACAAATATTTTTGCTACATCATATTAAAAGTAACAGTCACACTGCCAAAATACAGTCTTATTAATCTCTCATGGTTCCTGTGGGAATGGTACTTGGCCTTGTGATTCGTTGTTCATTTGACAGCACTTGCTGTGCTGTCAGGTATTTTAAATGAGTTAAAGAAGGAGACAGTGTATGGTTTCAAGCATTTACAGTTTAGCAGCCTGGAAGTTTTATTTGAGAGGACATGTATGTTTTGATTTTGGTTTCTCTTGATTGAGCTCTGTTAGAACAGTTCTATCCTAATTTTCCTCCTTGCCCCTCACATTTATTTGGTTTTAATTTTCCTAAAACTACTGAAGGACATACTTAGAAGACATCCCAGTGCTGCAGCTTGGCAGGTCTCTCCCTCAGAATGAACGAGGAAAGCAAATTAGTGACAGCTTTTCAACCTCCTGCTTTTGATGTGGATGCCTGTGCATACAAAATGTCCCATCAAACCCACACACAACTCCCCAGACAGGTTTCTACCTGTCCAACAGGCAGGTTGACACAGTTTCTTACAAACACAGAGCCACAGGAGTACAGTGATAGTTCTCTGGTCCAGCATTGCACAGTAAGGAACTTTGAGATCAGGTGAAGTGCCTTAAAAACATACCCCATGGATGTATAGAGAGTTCCCCACACAGGAGCAAACACCCAGTTAGGTGGACACCAGGATGGCTTCTGCAGAGTTTGATACCACGTTGGGATTTCCTTTTTGGTTATACTGCTTCCTAGAAATCCCCCTGCATGGGGCAGAAGTGTGAAACCCACCGCTGGGGCCCAGGCTGGTACCACTTCCATGGAGACAGTGAACCTGGAACAAAACCAAACATGTTGATTTGGCACAAAAAAGTTTCCAATTTTAGCAGATTTTAAAAGATATACATGTGTGGGATTTGATCCACAGCCTACTCTGGTCACTGAGAAATTAATGGATCTTGTTCCAGCTTCACTGGACAATGCTCCTGTAAATTGGGAATGGGGGTGGCAGGACCCTTTACTTCTCTCTCAGCTGTGTGCACTGAAATTACTGAATTTTACCTTCATAAATATCCCTTAAGGGTGTTTATTTCATACCCATATGTATGCCAGAGGAATAAAGCAGTTTGATATGTACTTGGAAAATAAAAAAATGCAGTAGGAAGTACTTCTGCATTCACCAAAAAGCCCATTCACTCAGTGAAAAGGCACAGCCAAGAGTGAGAAAAGAGCATGTGCAAAATCATGTTATATGTTGTACTGCAGTTTTTAGCCTCAAAAGCTTGCTGAGGATGCTCAATGGGGCCAGTAAGAGGGTTGTGAATTAGTAATGGACACTTGAGAAGCTGCCTCTGAAAACAAACACCAGGGAGGACAACGAGAAGGCAACGACTTAAATGATGTTTTGTAAACAAGGAGATCTCAGCGGATGAATGGGGAGCCCACCTGTGGCTCCTCCGTGAAGCATTCAATCAGCTGCAGCCTGGGAAGTGAACTGGATTAAATCCACCTCCAGAAGTGGCACTAAGCAATGCCTTGCTCTGCTGGGCCGGGCTGCTTTAGTTAAGAGCACAGGCGGCAGGAAAAAACAGTGAGCAAGGAAGGAGGAAAAAGCTTCGCTGCAGACTTTCTGGCCAAAGTCCAAGTGCTACAGAAGAGCTGTGTTTAGTTTACTGAAATGTAAACAGATCAGAGCTACAGTAAAAAAGGGCAGGACTAAAAGGTGGGTTTTTTCAAATATGCAATAGGCAAATACACCCAATTCCTGTTCCTCTGTCGAGGCAGCAGGAAGGGAAGGTTGCAGCAGTGAGGAAAGAGAAACTGTGGAAGGCCCAGGGGATAAAAGAGTTTTAAAGCAACAAGCATTGCAGGGGCTTGTCAGAGAAAAGTGCCATGTTGATATTGTCTTGGCTCTTGTCTTTCCCTGCATTTAAAAACTTCCATTGCTAAGGTCAGCACTGCTGGGATGAGGAGGCAGGGATTCGGGAAGAGGAAATCCTACTTGTAACTGGTAGGAAATGGAGCACAGATTTTGTTGCATTGTGGGGGCTCTGATGTGATGGATTTCTGTTTGGAGATCAGGGACAAGCCTGGCCAGCAAGGGAGCTCCTGCATTATGGTTTTTGTCCTTGTACTCAGGGCTCTGCCCACACAGCTCTGCAGATCTAATGAAGAGATTTCAGTGGCTGGGACCACAATCCACGGGATCAACAGAAATCCTGGTGATAAAACCAGAGCAGAATTTGGAAGGCAAAACCGAGAGCGTGGAGGGGCTGGTAAAGCATGCAGGGATGAGAAAGGTTGTAAGGAGCAAACAAGAAAGGGTGTGAAGGGGCTGGGCTGTGGTCAGACCTTGGGGGAAGCCAAAAATGAATAAAAAAGCACACAAAAAAGGCAGCAGACAAAGCAATACAAGGTCAAAAACAGGACAAAAGAATGAATGGCTGAAAAAAACTAAGCAGGGAAGAATTCATAACTAAGGCAGGGGAGAAGGAGAGAACAGGATCACTTAGGTCTTGGGTGAAGGATGGACAAGGCAGAGAGGAAAAAATCTGCATAGCTCATTGCTGTCATACTCCTGCCTGATGGATTCGACCTGCTTTTTACCAGGGTGCATCTTAAATTTAAAGTTAATAAGATCTCACCATTTTTTAACCCTCTGCTTGTGCTTTGCCTACAGGGAGAACAAACACCAGGATTAGTTCTCTACACGTGCTGTCATCTGTCCAGTGTGCTGTCAAATACTATTTTGTAAAAAGTGGTAAGCAAGAACCCAGAGGAGTTTATGTTTTATTTGGATGTAACAAAGTGAGGGTGGTTTCCTGCAGTGTTAAGCAGCTGGACTTTGTCAGGGGTTCTGTCAGCTTCCCCCCAGGGAAGAAAGTCTGAAAGTGTCCTGTAAGCTGAGAGTGCTGAACACTGCTCTGTTGCAGTTATTAGTGAATAAATGATGTAGGGAATGCACTGAAATAATCCTTAAGTGATGGGAGAAAGGAAACCAGGCAGGCAAATAGAAACAGGAAAGGCACAAAGCAAAGCAACAAGAAAGCCACTTGTAAACAGCAAAGGGGAGGAAATGCAAATGAAGAGACTGGACTTACTGGCTTGAATTGAATGTTGATGTCCCGGTCTTTTGACCACTATTAATACTGATTAATTATATTTCCCAAGAGATTAAATACTACTATCAATTTCCCACCAAAAAGCACTAGTTAGCTCAGGGAACACACTACCTGGTTATGGAAGAAGCTTTGTCTTCTCTCTCTGGTTACTTCATGTGAATCTTTAGCAAGGGAGAAAGTAAAAGACAAGGATGCAGTGGAGAGCCTGTGCATTCTGTCAGTCCTAAGGCATTTATGTGGTGACCTGTGCAGTGTGAGAGGTTTATAGAACACCCAATACCTTTTTTGAAAGTAACATAACCACAGAGGTCCCTCAGCCTTTTTAGTTCCTTTAGTGTATTGCTGACACTCTGAAACGATTCGGTGATAAATTACACACCACAGACTTGCTAACACAGCCCCTCTGAGCTGCATCAGGATTACACAACCTAGAAATAATAACTACTTTCCCAATCCTATCCCAGCTTCCCTTCAGGGCGAGTTGCACAATATTCTTGCACTCTGATTTCCATCCTGAGGAAACCTGGATGTCTGTAGATGGTATCTGCAGTGTACCCAGCAGGTACTGTCTGAAAGAAATATTTTCTTCTCACACACACTTAACTTGCTTATTTCTGTTTCCACTTCTTATCTCTGCCCTGCAACGTATTCTTCATCATCCTGCCCATTTTTTGTGACTTCAGGCAGGTTCAGCAGTCCAGTGGAGGCTACTTTTACATACACATTGCAATAATTTTTCTAGGTATTCAAAACATCTCACTTGCCCAAAGTTGATTCCAGCTACAAAAAGTAAAAGGAGAAACAAAGGGGAAAAAACCCCACTCGTTCAACTTGCTTAATTTATATTGATAAACTATGTGTGTGTGTTGTGGCTTTAAGTCCTGGGAGACTGCAAGACTAAAACCAAAGTTATGTCACAGTCTGTGACACAGAAAACAGCTACTACAATAAAAGTAGCCTTTCCTTTGCTACATCATCTCAAGTAATGATTTTGATTTGATTTGAATCTCAAGTGACACTTCAAACAATAAATGCTATATAATATATCTAACAAGTGTACAATATATGTTTATAATAAGTGTTTTTAATTGAAAACAATGGTGTTTATTTAAGAATATAATGCAAGGTGTAGGGATAGAAACAAAAAAATCTCACTGCCCAGGTTACACTTCTTTTAAAGTGGCAGAGCACAAGTTGTGCAAATAAATCTATGATTTACTGAAGGTTTACATACAGGGAACTGAAATGTATACTGGAACAAAAGCTTCCCAGGCAACAATTTGCCATTTGCTGCTCAATCTCTTCTAATTTTCCCTATGTCTGTTTGCATTAAACCCTCTGCATGCAGATAAAACATCCCTTCCTTCCAAAGAGCCACCCAATGTCCTGCTGTAGGTTTTTCTTCTTCATCATCCATACCTTCTCTTAAAAAAAAATTAAGTTTCTCCTGGATATTTCTAGTTTAAGTGCTGCCTAGGCCTCACTCTTTTCAGCTTGCCAGGTATTCTGATGAGGTAAAATGCATCACCACTGCTAAGTCTCAAATGCTTTACATACAGACTGCACCCTTTTGCTGTTGGGACCCCTGTGATTCATATCCTTCTCCCACCTTGTACTAACACAGTAAAAGTCTCTTTTACTGAGCTGCTCTGACTCAATGCTTGATACTGTTTCATAACCTTTATATGATGCAAAGTTATTACACAATTGCAACTCTGGCACAGCAACTTTCACTTTTTTCTTTCTTTTTTCTTTTTTTTTTTTAAATAATCTTGCCACTGAACGCTCGAATTGTACCACAGAGCGTTTTGCGCTGATTTGCGAGTATTACCCAAAAATTCGGAAGAAAAACCCAAGCCCTTTCTTTCAGCCTTAAAGAAACGCTACCGGAGGAAGAAATGTTACCGAAGGGAGATGCCTTTAGTTATTAAGAGCGGCCTGAAAACTTCTGCCGAGTGCAGAGAGCGAACGGGCACAGGGCAGACGCGCAGATCAGAGGAACAGGGACTGCGGGCACGGCTGGACAGCTGCGAACCGCTGGGAAACTCATAACGCCGGATAAAAATTAATAAGGGACTTCCTTGTTTTCTTGGGGGGTTTTTTGGTTTTGTTTTTGGTTTTTTTTATGTTCTTTTTTGAGCACTTTCCACGCCAAACGCCGGCACGGAGCAGCCGTGGCTGTTTTCCCCAAGCCCATGAGCCGCAGCAGCCCCGTCCCGGCGCCTCCTTCCCGGGTGTCCCGGGGGAACAGGTCCCTCCCCGCCGCGGGATTAACCCACCCCGGATAAACTGCCCCGGGGTCCCGGCGGACGGACGGTGTGTGCATCCAGCGGGGGCTGCTGGATGATCCCTCCCGGCCGCGGGCAGCGGGATAAACGCACCCAAAAGTGCCGCGGGGCGCGGCGGCGGCGGCACCGCTCCGGGAGCCGCCGGGACCGGGGCTGGGGCGGGCGGACCCTCCGGCTGCGTTCCACATCCCACCCCATCCCATTCTATCCCACCCCAAGGAACACCGCGGCTACCTCGCTCCGCTGCCGCCGGTCGCGCCTCCTCCCGCTGTGCCGCGCTGGGGCAGCGCCCGCCCCCGGCACCGCCCGCGCTGCTCCCGCCCCGGGGCGGGATCTCGGCGCTGGGCGGGCGGAGCGCAAGGCGGTGAGTGCCGGGGTTTCCCGGCCTCCTTCCATCCCTCCTTCCCCGCCCGATTCCCGGCCTCCCTCCCTCCCTCCCTTCCCCGCTCCCTCGCTGCCCCCCCTCAGGCGGGTCCGCCCCGTTGCCGCGGCAACGCCCCGTGCGGGTTGGCCATGGGCGGCCGGGCCGTGTGGGCGCCATGGCGGCTCGCTGGCTGCAGCGGGCGCGGCGGCCTCCGCGGCGCTGCGGGCCGGCGGCTCAGCTCCCGGGGCCCCGGCGATGGGGCGACGCTGAGCGACCTCCTGCAGAGCTCGGTGGAGCCGGGCGAGGCGGGGGGGGCGCCGGCGGCGGCGAGGCGGGAGCGGCGGTGCCCCCAGGAGGGCACGGTGCTGCTGTTCCCCGGGCAGGGCAGCCAGTGCGTCGGGATGTGCCGCGGGCTGCTGGGCTACCCCGGCGTGCGGGACATGTTCCGCCTGGCCGAGAAGGTGCTGGGCTACGACCTGCTGGCGCTGTGCCTGGAGGGGCCGCGGGACGCGCTGGACCGCACCCAGCACTGCCAGCCCGCCGTGTTCGTCGCCTCCCTGGCCGCCGTGGAGAAGCTCAACCACCAGCGGCCTGAGGTGAGCGGGGGGGGGGAAAGGGGCGCTTCTCGGGGCTCCCCCTCGGCTGGTTCGAGCCCCGGGGGCTCCCCCTGGGCTGATGTGGGGCTTGGCCGCGCTGTGTCCCGCAGGTCGTGGAGCGCTGCGTGGCGGCCGCCGGGTACAGCGTGGGCGAGTTCGCGGCGCTGGTGTTCGCTGGAGCGCTGGGCTTTGCCGAAGGTGCCTCTGGAACCCTCCCCGGGGAGATCTCCCGCCCCCCAAAAGCATCGCGAGCCCCTTCCCGGCGTGTTCCCGCTGGGACGCTTTTTTTTTTAGGCGTTTATTTACCCACCCGTGTGTTCTCTCCCCAGCGCTGTACGCGGTGAAGGTGCGCGCTGAGGCCATGCAGAAGGCGTCCGAGGCTGTTCCCAGTGGGATGCTCTCGGTTATGGGCCGGCCAGAGGCGAATTACAAATTTGCCTGCCTGGAAGCCCGCAAACACTGTGAATCTCTGGGTATTGAGAACCCCGTATGCACGGTCTCCAACTACTTGTTTCCGGACAGCAGAGTCATTGCAGGACACTTACAGGTACTGCTGCAGGATAACTTAACTACTGCTTCAGAATTACTGTTCCTTCAGTTGAACTTGGCATTTCACTCTTTTAAAACTGTTGCTTTGCACTTCTGTGTGGGTGTTATGTATGGCCTTAGTTTGTCCAAAAACTGGGTTTTTTTCCAGCACGTGTTCAGTTGATTCTAGTGATCCTAGTTGATTCTGTGATTCTTTTAGGATATGCAGAATTCCTGCAGAGATCTTTCAGTTGTTGGGTTGGAAGAGGAATCCCTTTATCACCATAAGCCTGATGAGGTGGTTCTTGTGGGGCGACTGAGAAAACCTTTGTTGTGCAAGACTCACTTTCTCCTTCTCTCTCTTTTACAGGCTTTGGAGTATTTGCAGCAGAATGCCCGAAAATACTATTTTACACGTACAAAAATGCTCCCAGTCAGTGGGGCTTTTCATACCAGACTTATGGAACCAGCAGTAGAGCCTTTGGCCGAAGTCCTAAAATCCATCGAGATCCAGAAACCACTGCTCTGTGTGTATTCCAACGTTGATGGCCAAAAGTACATGCACTCCAAGCACATCAGGAAGCTGTTAGTGAAGCAGGTGGTGTCACCCGTTTTGTGGGAACAGACCATGCATTCGATGTACGAAAGGAAACAAGGAACGGAATTCCCTTACACCTACGAAGTGGGGCCCGGGAATCAACTGGGAGCCATTCTCAGAAAATGTAATTTAAAGGCCTGGAAACAATATAAACACGTGGATGCTCTGGAAGATGAGGAAGCAGCAGAGACTTAAGTGACCTTTTGAAAAAAATCCACGCAACTTGGGTTTTTTTCAGATTTAAAACTTTGTGCTCCCAAGAGAAGTCTTAAACATTCGTGGCTTCTCCTGATGAAAAGAGCACCATGTGCTTCATTGCAATGAACGTTTTCCTTCTCTGAGTGCCTCAGGTGTGGAAGGGGAGAGCAGAGTTTGGCTCTTCCATCTGTGTTGGGACTGCAAAGCTGTCAGCAAACAGGCCAAATAACATTGTTTGGCCTCCATCCTGCAAGCAACTTTCCCTCTCTTTTTTTTTTCTTCTTTCTTTGTTTTTTTTCCTTTTTTTTTCTTTTCCAATGCTTTTTTTTTTCTCATGGATTCCAGTTAAAGTTGGTAGCCTTGGCTGTCTGGTGCAGGGATCTTCTGCATGAATACAGGGGTGGAAATGAGCCGAGTTGTGAAGGCTCTCTCTGGGCTTGAGGGTGCATTTAGAGGATCTACCTGGTTGATGTTCCTGTTTTGTAACTCACCTGACTTGTGGGATGTTCATCTGTGTAAAATCCTTTCATTTTGTTCCCATATTTCCAGGCAGCAGCCGAGTAATGCAGAAGATGTTATTAGGAACGTGATTTTCTTAAGGTTAAACTATCAATAAACTACGAAGCTTTTCTTGCTCTTTTCAGTGCTTTGGGGTGCACCATTCTTGGCCTATAGAAATTTTCCCTCCAGCTGTCCAATGCCACGTTGGTTGTGCACAACGTTGGTTGTGCAAAGTTCCACAAAGAAACGTTTCACTGGGGGGAAGAAAAAAAAAAAGCTCAACAAAAATGTGTACATTTCCTGGCAGCAGGAAATGATGAGCTGGAGAGCAGCAGGTTGTCCTAGAAGGGAGGGTGAATAAAAAGCACTGGCCTTGATTCTGATTGCTAAGTGGACTGTATCATTAAACAGCTCTTTTGTGAGCTGCAGTTGGCAGCTCTGCCTGCCCTTACAGCACAAATTCCACATTTTTGGCAACACATGTAAACATTAACAGTTAGTGAAACACAGAAGAATTTGTCAGCTTCACCACTGGACTGTTAGAGGCTGACAAATAAGGGCTGGAGTTACTGCAAAGAAAATTATTTCAGTGAAGGCTCCCATGTTACAGTTAAGGTGTCATTTATTCAGTAAAGTATAAAGTTTTCAATAGGTGGTTAGAATATTGCAACTAAATCCCACTCATGTTATTAAACACGGGATTGTGCTGTGTTAGAAGCTTCTGACTACACCTTTTAAGACCAAATGCAACGTTAGTGACTTTCAAACCAGCTTTTATGATAGTTGGGACTGAGCATGGCCCATTGGTGGCACTTGTTTTTTTGCTTTTAGTACAGTGCTTTAAAATTTCTATACCTTCTTTTTAATTATTTGAATTTTCAAGTTGGAGAAATGTTTTTTATTTGTAGTGCTCTTACCGTAATTTTTTTTTCTTTTTTTATTTCCATGTTGTTGTAACTTTGCCCAGAATTAAAGCTCTTTGGGAAAAATTGTGGTAGAAATCTTTATTTGCAAACCACTGGATAACCTTTGTGCCTTTCTCAGTGTGTGATGCTGAAGGGAAGTCTGTATCCTAAGAACATTGCATCTTGGGGGCCTTGTTTAATTAGTGGGAAGAAGGACCTGGATGCTGTTTGCTTTGTGTTTCACTTGTTTCCTTCGTGTGATTGGATTTTCTGTTCCTCAGGACTGTGTTTTGCTCCAAGCTGGATGATGAACTTCCCCTCTCTTGTGGTTCAAAGCCTTGCATTATTGATTGCAAGAGTGGGGGAAAAGCAGAGTCGTCCCACACAGCTCTGGGATGAAATGGGCAGTGCATCAGTCTCCTGAAATAGTCCACTTGAGCCTGGCTTTTCTTTTTTCCAGAAGGATTTTCTGAGATGGGCAGTTAGGATCACGATGGGATTTGGGCACCATTCATTAAGGAGAGGAAGCACATTCCTCAACACCCTAAAATCTGACTTGACTTGGCATTTGTCTTAACTAAAGAAAAGAGGGGTTTAAATTCCTTGTCTGATTTAAAGGAGGGACTTGAAACGCCAGCCTCGATCACAAATCCATTAAATACTGCATTTTCCTGTTTCAAAAATGCACTGACTGTAGTAGTGGCTTGGCAGGGCAAGCAGCAGGAATCCCCTGTGCTGAGGGGAATACCCAAACCACAGAGATGCACTTTCGTTTTTCTCTCACTGAGAGTCTGTAAGTGTCTACTACACAAGAATCAAACACAGCCTGACCTGTAGTCTTAGATAGCAAAAAGTACAGGACAAGATATTGCCATTAATGTGTCTTGGAAAATAAAGCAGACAACACTGCAAAAGGTTTGAAGCAACAATTTAATTTTTAAAAAAAAGTATCATGGTTTAAATCTTTACTCTTGCTTTTACAGTTTTAAAATTGAAAGGATGTCCAGCATGCCTTCAGTCTTCCTCAAATCCAGGTTCTCTTTAACAAACTCATTTATATGAAATAGACACTTTATATTGCATTAAAACAAACACACACACACAAAAAGACAGACTTTGTAATCGCCTGGAGTCACATTTCAAAACTAGCAAGTCAGGCAGTTATCCAGCAACAACCTCCTTATTTTAAACATTTTTAAGTCTTTAAAAAAGAATGAAACAGCAGTGACCCAGCACTAGCCTAGGTTTTTAAATATTAAAGAGATTTTTTATCAGTGTACATTTGAAAAACAAACCAGCTGCCACCACCGGGGTGTTGATGATGTTGGTCAGAGTCCAGCAATGACCTCCTGTTGTAATTCCATGTGTTCACTCTACAGTCCATAATTCAGGGCCCACCAAAAGGCAGCGACCAGCAGGGCTGCAGGCACCAGCTTCTGGCAGACACACCTGAAAGGAAGCCTGGGAACCTGGCAGGAGAAAGGAGACAGGAATTAGGGATAACAAGCAGCAAAAAGACGATGCAAAAAAGGCGACAAGTGTCAAATCCAGCTGCAAAGAGCCTTCCTCTCTCCTCCAGGGTGAACACTGCTGGCAGCAGGCACTGCTTATCTCCCCTGGGATAGACCCTCACAGCATTTTCCAGTGGGAGATGCCTTCCCTCTGCCAGGAATCCTTGGAGCTGTGTGGGATTTGGGCAGCACACCCTGGCAATAAATGAGAAATTCCAGCCTAAAGGGAAAAAACTGGTCACCAAGGAATAAACCCAACCTAGAGCTGCATTATATCCTTTACTCGTTGGCACTTAATTCCCTTTTAAGTGTTGCTGTTACTTCCTTGTCAACAAAAATTTGGGAGAAAAGGGGGAAACCATACCCAGCTTCCGCAGCCAATGATCCGCTTCGCCCAGTTACTGCTCAAAACGTTCCGAGAGCTTCTTATAACACTTTTAATAACATTCCATGTCTGGAAAACACTGATAGCAACCCTGAGGATTGAAAGAAAACGAAACAAAACAACAACACAAAAAAAGCATGGGGATGGAAAATTCATTCTAAAAATTGGCAAAGAAAATACCGAAGTTTAGAAAATTCAAAAAGGCAACCAAGAAAAAAAATCAACCAAAAAAAATCAACCACAAAAAAACCCCAAACCCCCAAAAAACCCCAAAACAAACAACCCCCCCAAAAAACACAAAAACAACCCACACAACCACCACCACCCCCAAAAAAGCCCCTCACACCCAAACAAAAACCTCCAATATGTTCCTTCCTGAAAGTCTCATGTACGTGCATATTTCTCTAAATATTTAGGAAGCAGATCTCAGAAAGCTAAAGGTAATTTGCTTTCTGAATTAAGTGATTAAGTGGCAATCTCGTGCCTTTTGACTTTAAATGGCCGCAGTCTGTGGAAACAATTCACATGCTAAAGCTTTTCCTTGTAAAACAAGCTGCAGCGTCTGTTTTCCTTCCTTAGACTCTGTACGAGGCAGCAGTAGTAGCTATAATTTTTTTTCTTATTTTGTGTACAGGAACACAAATTTTTGGTTACCTAACCTGGTTTTTAGAAGGATCTGCCAATAAGGTGACTTACAATCGTGCCAGGTGAAGCAGTGTATCTTCTAAGGTCCTGTGGTACCTCCTGTTAAATTCATCCCCGATCAGGGCCAGCTGACGGCCAACCTGAGTAGCTGAGCTGCAAGATGTGCACGTTAGAGGAGAATTCTGCGACAGCAAGTCCTTAAAAGCACTCTGCAAATGTCAGGTACGGTTATTCCCCCAACAGCTGGGCATGTAAAAGGGAAATGTTAAGGTTTGGGGTTTTTGGGTTTTTTTTCCCCACGTTATTTATGGTTTTATTGATTAAGCATCTCACGCCCACGTTTATATGCAGAAAGAAGTGCCTTGATGTTTTCTTAAAAAGCTGCACATTGGGCGCTTTTGAAAAAAACCTGTTGATTTTTTAAGTGTCTCATTTCTTTATATAAGACAATGGAATTCTGGTCGAGGTTTGTTTTTTCTTTCCCACCTCCACCGCCCCCCCCGAGTCAAAATATTGAAACAGCCTTCACTTAGAACCTCTCAAAATATTTCATCTCACAAAAATGTTGCCTCTGTCATCCAACATTTTTACTCCAATGATTTCCATGATGCAGTCTGGGTCTCCAGCTATTGGGTGGTACCCTGGTATGAACTGACCAAAACCTAAAGGCTTTTAGGGGGGGCACAGAGAAACCTGAAAACAACATCTGTGGCAACATTTTGATGCCAAAAACTGATTATGCCTTCCTGATGAAAATCTCCAGTTACATTTAGCTTCTCTCAGACACAGGTTTTTCTTATTTTGGTACACAAATAACAGGAATATACATTTTTATTTTAACTTGCATTTCTGCTGAGATCTGCTTGTGAGATCTGCTGAATAGTCACTGGGCTTAAGAGCTTAATTCTACAGATCTGCTTAAAAAAACTTGGGCTTGGTGTGGTCAGTCTATCAACTGAAAAAAAAAAAGAACAACCCAAAACAAAAACCACCCACAGAAAGGAATTTTCACAGACAGGGGGAGAAAGGCAGCCCCTGACTCTTCAGCTGGAAAAAATGCACGTATGGGATTAAGCAAAACCCAAAGCAGCCCCACCAGCTTGCTGTGAGCGGCGCCTGGAGAATTATGTAAAAATGGCCTCTTCAGCTGCTTGTTATAACAGGTGGGTTTCCAATGAAGAGCCACATCTGTGTCCCTGTGCAAGATTAAAAACCTCACAGACACTTTGTGCTGCCTAATCGTGTGCTACAGGTTATCTGCACTTGCATCTATCCCGTTCCCAGCAGCACCCACTGCGATTATTTGGCTTAGCAAAGTCTTCTGGAAAGTCTGGCCCTCTGTGCTGGGGGGAGGACAGGAGGAGTATTGATGTGGTGATACCTGATATCAAACTCCATTTGCTCTGTGGTGTCTGGGATTGTCTGGAGGTTGCTGTAGGTCTCCTCTTCTGGTGCTCCACTGGGGTAGCTGGAGAGGACAAAGTGCCCGGGGGCTCTCCTTATTTGAGACATCTTGCTCTGCAGAGAGTCATGACAGACAACCTTGTGGCTTCTTGTTACGTAAGGTCTTCCCAGCTTAGATGGAAATTAGTCTTTAAAGTGCTCTTAAAGTTACTCTTTTTACTCCTCCAGTCAGAACACGAGTGTTGCTAATATTAACTATTTTGAGAGCAGTCAAAGGAAAGTTTCAGTGACCCAACAGATGTTCAGCAATTCAAACACGCAGCATTTAGATGCCTGCTGCTTTATACTGGCCCAAAACTAACTAAAAATTGGAAAATCTCGATAAATATAGCTAGTGTAGTCAAGTATAGTTTCTCAGTAGTTTCACTTAGCACGAGATGCTTTCCTACACTGATTGCAACAACCTGCCTGGCATTAAATCAACTCTAACCCATGGAGATCCCCAGGCAGCCAAGTATCTAAAACAAACTTGAACAGGTTTTCCTAAGTCTTTAATTTAGGCCCAAGTTTACACACCTTCCTCAGCTGGAGGCCACCACAACGGAAATTACAAGCAACTCACCACAGAAATAAATCTAATGAAGATTTAAACCCATTGAGAGCTTTCCACACAGAGGAGTGGACAGAAGGAGCCACTGAAATCAGTGGAGCTGCCTCCTTGTACAGTGGGGAAGTTATTTGGAAAACACTGAGAGAGCAGAGCTTGGAGAGGGGCTGATGTTTTTGTAGTTATTAGGATTGTTTTATTTTGTTCATCAAGGGAAACAACATCAGAGTTGAGGATAGGGATTATTTCAAACCACACACAGCCTCGGGCAGGTAACACTCCTGCCTCTTGGATATTTGCTGGCTCTGCCTGTTGTCCTGAGGGTGCCTGATTATGAACTTAACTAGTCTTCTGGAGATGCCCTGGTTTTATCTGGCATTGGTTTTGCCCAGCTTTTTGGATGGTTTCTTTGCTTCCCAGCTCTGTCCTTACAGGACTGATGCCCTTTGTTGATGGTGTGATCTTGGACAGCAACAAAGGGGATTTCCTCCAGCTGGATTCCTTTTTCCTTTTAAGCACACTCCCAGCAGGTCAAATTAATAAAACTCAACGTGAAATATTCTCCCAGAAATGAAACTAAACCAAGCAAAAAGTAATGTCCCCTGGATATGGATTTGGTTTGCCACGTTTCTGCAGCCTTGTAAACCCTTTAAATTTTACACCGGGGATGAAGTTAAGGCCTTTGTGTCCCGAGGGAGCCTTGATCTTCTCTCAGTATTTAGATGAAGTTTACATTTTCCACAAAGCAAAGTTATTCATAATTAACATGTATATATTATTGCATGAGCAAACTCACAGAAATGTGATACTAGATAAATGAAAATATACTTGGTTTAAAGAGTAGGATCTTCTTAGTGATGTTTATTGTGGCGGGGGAAAAGCACCTACAGACTAGTTTCAGCTGGGTAGATGTTATGTGTCATAAAGTTTGTAGTTTAATCTTCTGGGTTTTTTCCTTCTGTTCACAGCATTTCTGCTTTCCTTACAAAGATGTGTATAATCTAGGATTTTAATATGTCCAGAGTTCTGAAAACCCCAGCAGTGCTGGGGTCAGGTGTTCTGAATTTTACTGCAACTGCTGTGAGGGAGTCGTGGGACCAAGCTCTGTTTCTGAGGGGAAATAGTGCAGTCCTTTCCTCCAAGGGAGCACCTCTCTGAACATATTTTACAGGTGAGTTAAAAGGCTTATTTCATTCAGATAATCTTTTTTAAAAAAAGAGTCTTTTCAGGTGCTATACTTGTTTCAAAAGATGCCGTGTCCTGTTTTAAATTCTTCCTTTATATATTCCTGTGTCTCTCTCCTCAGTCCAAAAAAAAAAAAAAAAAGGAAAAAAAGGGGTAATGTTCATAGAGGAACTTAGTGCATTCCTGATTTCCAGATACTCAGTCACCCCAAGGACTTTGTAGCTCTGAACCAGGGCAGCCCCTGATTTGAGAACTACACCAGAGCTCAAGAAACTTGGGAATGGCAGAGCAAGGTTTGGAGGATCCCGGGGGTGTGAAGTGCTCACTCAGACACCACGCATACAAAGTAAACATCCAGGTATGTTTGTGGGGTATTCCTTTGGCCTGTGGGTATGGCAGGGAGACTCAAACAAATGGAAATGGACTCATTGTGTTTCCTCACAGCTTATAAAGTCCTTAAAAGTTACCTAGTAAAACAAGTACTGTAGTGGATAAAATGTAGAAAGGCCAAGCATAAAAAGTCAGCTCTCTACTGCACATATATACTAACTATTTTTAGCTTTCACAACCATGTAGTGAGGGAAAAAGAAGAGAAAAAAAACACTAAAAAAAGGTATCTTCTTTTTCTCTCTCTTTTTTTTTTTTGTCTTCTTCATTTCTAGACTAGATGCTGGTTTCACATTCACGGGGCCACACAACGGAAACGTCTATATCTGTGTGAGATGAAAACTGTGCTCTGAAAAAGACCTATAATAAGTCAAGGCACCACAGGACTCAGACATGTAAACAAACCATACAACACCACAACAAAAGCCCGAAATGCAACATATGCCACCTCACACCTGTTACCATGATAATACCTTCCTCCCACGGGCTAAAAAAGAAACTGTCAGAGCTGTTGGGTCATGCTCCCCACAATTCAGCTGCAGCCCGGGATGTTGGCTTTGCCCATCCAAAAAAGAGGGGAGTTATAACGTATTTTATGGGATGGACAGTGGTGAGGCAAATGCAGTCTGGCAGGGCTGCTCTCTTAAAGTACAAGATGGCTCTAATTTAGTTTCAAAGCAAAGCTCAGCAATTACCTTCTTGGCCTTGAGGCCATTTACTGATATGTGTCATCATTTTTAAAATTTAGGTGTATGGGTATAATGTAGAAATGCACATAAAAGCTACATTAATATGGACCTGTTCTGTTCTTCAGATCTGGACCTGTGCAGAGGAGCAAATATGAGACTCCACAGGCTCTCCTGGTTCCCCCAAGCAGGATGTGTTAATCTTCTACCACCCATCTTGCACTTGCCTTCTTTCTGCCTACAGCAGAATAAATAATGTATTTCAAGTTTAAATACATACCTAATATTCTGCTGAATATCCTATATCCAAATTTTTAAAAACAGCCCTCTAAGTGGCTAATTATATGGCACTTGGAAATTGTGGCAGTTTATGAACACAATTATGACTGAATAATGAAGCATCCTCAGTGGAAAGATTATGTTTACGCTGCGTTTACTTTGCACAGGCAGGGTTTTTTTATTTGTAGGTTGTTTCCTTTTTTTTAACCTAGCAAAAGAGAACAGAAAATCTTCTTGAAAAAAGGACATGTTGCTAAACAAGGCATGCCAGCCGGTGAGTGGGGGGAAAACAGAAGGATCTGAAATTTACTTTTAGTCAGAAATTTAATTTATATTTGCTGTGTTAACTGTTTTTAAGACAGGCACAATAATACTTCAGTATAATGCACTGAATGCATTAATTATAGTGAATGTATTATCTTCATGTATTTTATGACATCTATAGTACAGTCTATGTGCACTTTATGTCTTAGACATACAATCTTACATATTTTATGCAGACATGACACCATAAAGCTAACAATAATTACAATATGTGGTTTAGTATGTTTTAAAACTGGTTATGATAACGGGAAAAGTAATAATCTAATTCCAATATTTGGGCTCAAGATTCCCAGTGCCCACCTACATAAATACAGATTTCCAGATAGTACCATCACTGTTTACCCCCAAGGTACCAAAGCACATCTCAAACTGTTTCAGATTCTCCCAGCTGCCCATGCAAACCAAATTTAAATGAAAAACAAACAGAGGCTTGGCTGTTTGCATATATACCTCCAATCCATAGCCAACTCTTCCAAAACATGACATCATCCTCCCTGCTGTGAATACAAATCTCTAATGCCGTTTTACAAGGGCGAGTCTTTGATAAAACCAGCAAAGATTAAGAGCCAGTTCAGGTTTCAGAGAACCAGGAATATGAATATGCCATCAGCAACCTCAGTTTCTCGTGGAAAGATGAGAGGTGAAGTCATTGCTACTCATTTTTTTAATAGTGCAGGTTAGTTAACCCAGGTTGCTGGATTAACTCTTAAATCAGTATCAGGTCAAGGAGCAAAGATAAATTAATTCTTTGTCTCATACCGTGTTCTCAGTCAGCTTAACATCAATGACCTTGGAGACTGTTTACACAAAACACTTGTTAATATTGCCTCAAACAGCCATTAAAGGCACACTTCTGTAAATCTAAAAAATACACATTCTGATTCTTACATTTTCCTTCATTTCTGGTTTTATGCTCATTAAGTTAGTGATGATAACATGCCTTCACTGGGAATTTAACACAGGTTCTCTCACCTCAAAACAGGATAGGGATTAAGCATTTGATTATATTTAAACAGAAAAAAAGAAGTATTCCTTAAGCAAGTTCTATGACCTCGGTAGCAAAAGAAATGCATAACTGAGGGAACCTTTTAAAGTAAAGAGCTTGTACAGGTATTCTGTATTTCAATCTCTGCTGAAATGTTTAAGGGGCCCTGGTTCTGAGTCAAGACTTTGAGAATCCCTCAAGATTTTTATGCATCATCAGCATTTGCATGTTGTCTGTGCACCACTCTACCGTGCCAGTTAATATATGACTCTGGAGAACAAGAGATCTCCACCTTAAAAAGCAGGCAGTACAGTTATGTCCACATTAAAAAGCCATGATTTGATAAGCCTACAAAGTATCACTTTTCTTGAAGAGTCCCCTGATTCCTTCAGTGCTCACAAATCCATTTCTTCGGCTTCTAAATAAACAAGAAACGAGGGGTGTCTGCTTTTAGCAAAATGAAAACATTAATTACCCAAGAGGTTTTATGGGGAGAACTGAGAACATTGAAGAGAAAAATATATTGATACCAAACTGAAACTATTTCTATTAAAAAAAAAAAAACAAACACAAAACCTCACACACACTCTGCCACATTCAGATTTTTGTTTTGTGACAGCACCACCTATCTCAGGGATATCACCTTTGTTCTGTTTGTTTACAAAGAGCTAAGGTTTAGATTAAGTCAGAAAGCTCCTGCTCTAACATTTACATTTCCCTTTCAAAACATCTTCTGCCCTTTGCACTCCTCAGTCCCACCAAAAGGTCGAGATTCTTTTATAATGAAGAAGCATTTGTTTGAAATTGTTACTTGAATTGCACAGCCAAGTTGTAGGAGGTAAGTATGACAATGTACATAGTCATCTGTTTACATTCATTCAGGTGCCTCTGAAACCCCAGTTATTGCTGCTGGATTGGGAAGATGAGAGACGTAAGTACAGTGTAACTGTAAGCGTAAGAATTCAAATTTAACTCACTATTTGTGCTGTCATTCCTGTTCTGCACATCAGTATACAGAATTAAATTGCCACACTGTTCTCAGTTTTACTTAGGCTCTCTATATTGGTAGAATTTTAGTAGTAACAGTTTTACAAACACTGTTTCAGTTAAATTATAAATTTATTATATTATTCTAAATTACAGCATTACAAAGTTATGACTTAAAATCCTAGTTCACCTACAATGTTTTAGTGTTTGGGGGTTTTTCATAATAAAATAGGTAAGGTATATTCTCTACCTCTTGAAGACATTGCAACTCACAATAAAAACAGGGTCTCTTATTAAACAGATCAAATGTACAGAACTGACTGTGAAGAGCAAACAAAGGTTTTATGCACAGAACTCATCCTGCCCCAATACACCACTGTATTTCTTCAGACACAATGTGTTTTTCACTCATTTTCTTCTCGTAGATTTGTAGCCCTCCCTCACGTAAGCTTTAATTTTAGCATTTGGCTTCCCAGTTTCATTTCAGATTTACACAGCGTTAGGAGGGGTTAAACTACTCCTTTTGGTAACCTCAGCATCAAGCTCAGAGTTATTATTCTACTCCCACCAGTTCTTGCTTTGGCCCTGCAGAAGCTGAGTGCACTCAATTCTTCTCAGTCCACTCTTACAGTCAATGGCCTACTGATATAAAAATCCTTAAAAAGAGCTAAGACAGACACCTACCAAACAGGTAAAGCAAGAAATTTTGTTGAATTTCTTCTTTCAGAGATAGTCTCTACAGTGGTGACATTCTGACAGCAGAAGAGATCAAACACTTTGAATAAACATTGATTTTTTTCTTCATTATACTCAGTGCTAACTCCCATTCAACTGACACGCATCAAATGAAAAAAGATAATTTAATATACCCAAAATAAGTTAACTCAAAATAACTTTGTCCATGTACCTGTGACAGAGAGTGACAATGGAGCCCACTCTGTCTGAGCCCACTCTGTCTTCTTGTTACGAACATGGCCTAGGGAAGCAGACTCAGGCTAACACTCACTTTCCATTTAAAACACCTAGAAATCTGCTTAATCACAGGACTCACCACGCTGCTGAAACCACTCCTTGTGAAATGATTTAAACATTAGTGAGGGTACACTGCCCTACAGCGCTGTGTAAGGTATCCAGTATCTGTCCCCATCCCTGCTGCCGCACATCGCTCCCGCTACCAACACCCTGCACACAGGCGGAGAAAAGACGAGTTACTCGGGAACACTTTTAGACGTTTTAGCAGCGGCGCGCACTTTGCGGTGCATCGCGGGCTTATTTTGAGGGCTTATTTCCTGCTTTGCTAAAGAGTGAAAGCACACGTACCGCGCTCGTCATTCGCCCCGAACACAAGCACGGAGCACACGGGTCCTGCCCGCAGCATCCTCCGGGAGGGCACACGGGAGCAGCGAGCACAGACAGCAGCCGGGACAGGGAGCAGCCACCCTGGTTTGTTAAACCACATCCATCCCTCCTTCTCCTCCTCCCGAAGATGCTGCGCCGGAGCCGGCGGAGGTGCCGCCTGCGCGGGACCGTCCCGGGACACCGCGGAGCGCAGGTGAGGGAGGCGGCGGGTCCCGCAGCGCCAGCCCGGCACCGCAGCCCGGCTCTGCCCCGTAAACCCGGTTTCTCCCGCTCCTCCTCCGCCCCTCTCCCGCCGGGACCCCGCCGCTCACCTCGTCCCGGCGCCGCGCGAACGCAGGGCGGGCGTCGGGAAAAGGGGGATCCCGGGGGTCCCCGGGCCCGCCGCGCCGGCCACTCACCGCGGCGTCCCCGCCGAGTGTCCCTATTGTCCGCCCGGCCCCGCCCCGCCCCGGCACGGCCGCCCCGCCCCGCCGGGGACACCGCACGGGGGGAGCGGGCTGGGAGCGACGGGGCGGGCTGGGCTGGCAGTGTCGCGGTGGTGTGCGCACTCTTGGACAGCGAGGAGCGCGCTCTCCTCAGGGTTCGGCTCAGCTGAAGCGGCTGGGGGACACCTGCGTCCCCCTGCTGTCCCCAGGGTACCTAGGGGGAATGCGGGCGCAGAGCAGGAGAAGCCCCGGCAGCAGTTGCTGAGGGGTTAAAGAGAGAGAGGTTTCGCTGCTGACCCCTCGCCCGAAAGGTTTAGTGAGGTCATGGGACTCGCAGTGTTTTTCTTTTGTGCTGTTGATAGCAGGGCGGTGAGTGATTCAGGCGGTGGAGAGCACGGTTTTACTGCAGAGGAGCTTTAAAGGAACCAAAAGCCCCTGTTGCTCCACGCTTTATTGTCATGTCAAACAGGAGACTTTACCCGCTAGTGTTTGAGAGTGGACTTTGCCCTCTATTTATAGTATGATTTCATCGCTTTATGAGTGAAGGTAAACACCAGGAGGAGCAGAACCAGCAGCATAGATACAGCACTCCCCCTGGAGCTGGGATGTCCTTAAGACTTTCACGGCTAAGTTTTTAAATGTACAGAAGTGCTTGTGTACGTGTGTATCTTATCCAAACCACTTCGGCACTATGCATAGCAATCCTCCTTGTCACGTGGATGTTTTTCTCTCATTCTCGAGCTCCGTACACGAGGTTTACTCATCTGTGAAAGGAACATGACAAAGCTTATCTTCCCGCTCATGCCAAGGACTGTGCTGTGTTTGCATTTGCACATGTTAGATGAAAATTGCCTCGAAAGTACAACATAATAAAAGGGAAATTAACCTCCGTAATATCACTTCTTGCCATGACTTTCTCCTATTCACGAGTTTGGATATTTCAATTCTTGTATTTACTTAGCTTCAAATCAATAATAGTTCCTCTCCCGAAACCAGGCTTAATTCTGCACATGCAGGTAACCTTGCTTAACTTGGTAAGTCGCCTCAAGCTTAAAATAGAATACCCAAATGTCATCATAGGAGTGATTTCTGCCACAAAGATAACACGCCAATGCTGCCACAGCATTTCCTGATACAATAACAACGAGCATCACTGAGCTGCTCTCAAATTACCCCCCACTTCCCTTGTTTTAACAATAATGTTACAAAGTGGAGATGCCTTAATATTAAAAACTAGAGCGTCTGTTATTAGCTGTAATTTAATACTGTCAATGTACATTTCAGAGAGACAGCAGACTTCAAAGAGTAACACCAAAAAGCAGTCTTTAATGAAACACTTGATACATTTAAAAAGTGGTATTTTTTTCTCAGCTTTCCTCTGAGGTATGATGGATGCAGGGACCAAAAAAATAATGATTGACAGCAAGGAGAAGATTGAGGTGCACTTTTCTTGCCACCAACTGTCACAGCAGAGGTCCCTCCCTCCTCGATGGAAAGAAGGCTGTGGAGGCTGCTCCCCTCTGCTGCCAGAGGTATTGTGGTGCCAGGAAATTTCCACTGCACATGACCGTAGGATGATACACTGCATTTTGCAGCTGCTTTCATAGCTGAACTAGGGAATATTTAATATCTCCAGTTATATTAATTATTAAATTTAACTTTTTCCTTTTAGTCGCATCCTCGAAACAGCCTATTACCATAGGGTGATCTGGCAAATTATAAAGGGTATTTATTTTATTCAGATTGTTTGGGGAATTAAGGCTCGTAGGAAATAAGAGATCATACACAGTTTCAGAGTTATTTGCTCTACTCCGACACACTGCAAACTGCTTATTTCAGCCACTGGCTTCGTGTATCTATTTTTTTTTTAATGAGCAGTTTGTCTTACAGGGACAGATTAAAGGTACCATAATAAGTAATTTGTCCATTTGTCCATTGTGTAATACCTTATTGTTTTGTATTGGGCCTACCACAAAACGTCAGTGATCTGACATTTACGTCAGGTGTCTCAACATAATCTCTTCTTGGAAGGAATTCTGAATGTGTAAATCAGGCTTCTCTGCACAGGAGTTAATGCCGTAACTTTTTTCGTACTATTTCACTGTGAATTATAGTTGTTGATCATGCTGACGATGGCACAGGTTGCCCAGAGAAGCTGTGGCTGGCCCGTCCCTGCAGGTGTCCAAGGCCGGGTTGGACAGGGCTCGGAGCAACCTGGCCTGGTGGAAGGTGTCCCTGCCCATCCCAAACCACCCTGTGGTTCCATGATGATACTATGACCATCTGGGTGAAAATCTGGACGCTTCCTTTGAACAGTACCGGTACAAGAGCAGCTATTCCTACAGCCACGTGGGCGAGGAACACTTCAGCACCCGATGGGCTCAAACAGAGGGGCTCGAGCCTTGGCATCCGAGCGCCCCTGGGGGTTTGGTGTTGCGGTGACATTCAGGGATGTTACGTCCCGCCGTGGCCTCCCGCCAGCCCCCGTTTGCCCATGAACTCTGTGCCGGGTCGTTGCTGAAGGGCCGCCCCGCACACGACATGGCGACCGCGCCATGGCAGCCCCGCCCCGGGAGCGCCGCCGGAACGGGCGGGGCGATGGCGGCGGCCGGCGGGGACGGCCCGGCCTGAGGGACAGCGGCGGCCGCGCCTCCCGCCGGCAGGTGAGAGCGGGGCGGCGCGGGGAGGGTCGTGTGTGTCCCTGCCCTCTCCTCGACATCCCCTGCACACGCATTCCCCATCTTCCTCCTCCGTCCTCCTCACCCCTCTGCCACCCCCCACCCCCCCCCCACTCCCCCCACACCCCCTCCATTCATCCCACACACCCCCTCCCATTCACCCCACACACACCCCATTCATCCCCCCCCACATCCCTCCAAAAACCCCACACAGACTCCCATAAACCCCACCCACACTCCCATTCACCCCACACACACCTCCCCGTTCATCCCCCTCCACACTCCCATTCGCCCCACACACCCACAC
>NW_020897754.1:1559185-1593229 GCF_003984885.1 Neopelma chrysocephalum | reverse complement strand
GGGGGGAGTGGGGGAACACTCATGGAAGTTGTTGTGACTGGTTGTTTTGGTTTTTTTTTTCCTTTCTGAAATGCTAATTTTTCAGGTTGATGGCATTCAGGGAATATTCTTAAATTTTCACTGTGAGACATCTAACACTGAAAATTCTTGGTATCTATGTCCCTGCTCTTATCCTCTGTGAAAAATGTAGGAGATAACTGATTTGATGACTTTGTCCTAGGCTTCTGTAGCATTTGGGGGCACTTCAGTCATTTTTAGGCCCTGCTGGGGCTTGACCTGACTATCAACAAGCCAGAGAGTCCAGTAGGGGCAGTTTGTCATCTTCCTGTCCTCACTTTCAGAGGAGGGACTAGATAAAACCTCCAGCTGGATTTAATTTGCTTTGCTAATAGAATTTCAGGATATGTTGGATTGTCACTACAGCAAAATACTATACTATAAAGAGAAACAAGAGAAAAAAAAGATGAAGAAATGGGAGCATAACCATTTCTGCTTTGTCCTCCTGGGTTGTGTTTCTTGGGAGAAATAATTTGGTGCCTGTCCTTGCTTTCAGGATGAGCGTGCAAACCATCAGGAATGTTTTCAGTGTGGAAACTGGATACCGCCTCTCTGATGACCAGATTGTCAATCACTTCCCAAACCACTATGAGCTGACCAGGAAAGATCTGATGGTAAAGAATATCAAGAGATACAGGAAAGAACTTGAGAAAGAAGGAAGTCCTCTTGCAGAAAAAGATGAAAATGGGAAATACATTTATTTGGGTGCGTTGTTCTCGCTGTCAGAGTTCGTCTTTTTTCTTACATAGTCAATAACCTCGAATCGATCCAGCTTTTCTGAACCTCTGAAGTATTAGAACATTAAAGTGACTGTCTTGAAATGCTCTGTTCCTGTCAGTGAAAAAAAAAAGTGCACTTTGTCCTAAAATTGTTTGTTGCAAACCCAACACCCTTCCCTCTCCATCATCCCCTTTTCCCTCCCCTCAAATCTGGAGCATAAGGAAACACAGGAATAGGGAAAATGGTTAAAACAGTAGCAGCAAATGTTTCCTAGGAAATACTATATTTTCAAAGCTTTTCACAAACCTTGCTTTGAAGGATAATATTTTACAAATTGAGAGGAATAAAGAGAACTTGTTGAAGTAGAGACAAAGCAGGAATAAAAGATTGAACATTTCCTTGTTTCCCTGTTGTATTCCCACAGCACTAAGCCACAGTTCCTCCACAGTGTTACTACTCAAGGAGGAGCACAAATTCAGTTTGGATGCATGGAATTTAGTTTTGTTTTAATTTTTAGGCTCAGTTTTGTAAGTAATAAGGTCCTTAAAAACACTGAACTTAATAGTGCAGCATTATCTGAAGCAACATTGGGTGAAGTGATAGTGGAATTATTATTTTTAAATGTGAGGGTGCAGAACTAGATTTGTGAGTAGGATTTTTGTGGGGATGTGTGGGAGTCTAGAGGATGGGTTGGTTGGTTGGATTTTTGTTGGGTTTGATTCATTTTGGGGTTTTTAAAATTATTTTGAGGAGGGAAAATTGCAGGATTGAGGTACTTTGCAGTAAAATTAGTGGTGGAACCAAAGGGCCCTGGTACTTCATATGATATAGGGTTGCAGTTTCTTTAATTCAAAAGTGAGAAACCATTATCTGAAAATCTTATACTGGAGCAAAAACTAAAATAAACTTTTGCAGAAAGGCTCTGTACAGAACTGAATGAACAAACACTTCAGAGGAGAAATTTGGGAGAAGTTTGAGAACAAAGAAAAAACCCAACAAAATAAAAAGAAAACCAGACTAAAAAAAAAAAACACCAAACCAAAAAACAACCAAGAACCCCCAAACTAAACCAAGAATAAATCAGGAATGAGGAGAGTTGGTTTGGGGGTCAGAAAGCATCAAAGTGAAGCAGATGGGAATGTGTGGAGTTGATTTACATCTTGGGAAAGTGAAATGAAAACTCTTCATATCCATGTAAGAAAGAAGCAGTTCTTTATAGATGGAAGTGAAGATAATCTGATAGCAAAAAGGGAAAAGTGCTTTTCTTTAGATTTCAGTAATCATGGTAAAACTTATTATGGGAGAAAATAAGAATAACTCATGGGGGTTACGTGGAAATAAAAATCCACATCCAAAGAGGAGGCAACATCAACATTCACGTTTTTACCTGCACAGGGGATGATAAGTTGGTCAATAAAATGGTGAAATTTTGATTAAAGTTGAAATGATATCTAGTACTCTAATTTCACAGCATATAAACAGAAGAAGAAAAGTGATTCATGTGAATTAGAATCTGTTAATGTGAAGGTGGCATCATGTAATATTTTGCAATTGTTTAAGTAAAAACTAGAATTTAAATGGGATAAAAAGCAACGTGAGTCTTAATGAAGGTGGGTCATGCCAGATTGGAAAATTTAAAAGACAGAACCTTTTTTTCCCCATCTTTATGTGTCAATAACCTTATCAGATATACTGTCCTTAATTATGCACCTTTCTCTTTTCCCTCCTTAACTCAGATTTTGTTCCTGTGACTTTTATGCTTCCTGCCGATTATAATCTCTTTGTTGAAGAATTCAGGAAGAATCCCTCCAGCACTTGGATTATGAAACCTTGTGGCAAAGCCCAAGGGAAAGGGATATTTCTAATCAATAAGCTCTCCCAGATTAAAAAATGGTCTCGAGACAGCAAAACATCTTCGTAAGTTCTTAAAACCTTAAAGCCTTTATTGTAGTTTCTGTAATCAGGTGAACCACATCAGCACTCTGACTGTCTGATGCATGGGAAAAGTATTCCATGATTGTTGTTGCTTTGTCATTATAGACTTAGGTTTGCATTTAATCTCAGTTGTTATCTGGCTTCCTCCTTCAACAGGACTTGTTTTGGCATGAGGAGGTATAAGTAACTATTCTTTATAAAAATGCTCTCAGTGTTGGGGGTGGGGGGCAAAACTGCACAGAAATAAATTGTTCTGCTTCATAGTATTAAATAACAGGAAGGAAGAGAAAAATCTTCCCCTCAGCAATTTCAGTAATAATTTCATACGTATTAAATCACTTTCTAAGTTAGTACGAAGGAAGAATGGATTTATATGAAATAAATGCGTTGTCCTTTTGAAACAGAAAATAACACACCTCATGTTGCTGAAACAGTTTAGCAATCTATGCTTTTCTCTACTAGGAGAAGCTTTGATCACACAACTAATGTTAAGTTTTGTTCCTGTGATCAAGTGACTGGCTGAGTATCACTTGAGTATTTGTTTCCCTGTTGGACTTGGAATCTGAGGAATGTCACAGTCTGAAAGTTACCTGAACTTTTCACAGTGGTTTGCAGTTGCACACCAAGCATAAATGCAAATATTCTGGTGGTGTAAGACCTTGAATAAGGAAGGTAATGTACTGTGTGCCCTTTGCTTGTCTGAACCATGCCAAGCTCTAAATCCTCTCTGAGGAAAAAAATGGCTTGTAGAGCTGCATTTGGGATGGCTTGGTCAGCTACAGTGTTAACTTCAAAACTAGGTTTAAATGGTTAATTCATATGGGTCAATTTTATTTTTATATATATATACACACACCAACTTTTTGAGATATATATATATATACACACACACACATTAACTTTTATACATATATATATCTACACCAACATTTTTGGTGTTTAATGCCTGATGCCAAGTGGGTATTATCAACCACCACAATTTTATACATTGTCTTGGCAAAAGATGCAAGATTTCAGTCGATTCAAAAATTTACAGAATACTTCTAAAGAAGAAAAAAAAGACTTACTGGATTGTATTGCACACATGACTTGTGTTTTTCAGGTTTGTGTCCCAGTCTTCCAAAGAAGCCTATGTGATTTCACTCTACATCAACAATCCCTTGCTTATTGGGGGGAAAAAATTTGACCTCCGTCTGTATGTTTTAGTATCTACCTACCGTCCACTGCGGTGTTACATGTAAGTTTGTATACATTTGTATTTTGTTTTGAGACAGTGTCAGAAGCAGTCCAAATAATGTTGGACTTGTTGCTGAAAGAAGTTTTAACACGGACTTGGTAGTTGTTGGCCTTTAACACATTTTAATGACTTTTTTCAAGGTATAAACTGGGATTTTGCCGGTTTTGCACAGTAAAATACACCCCAAGCACCAGTGAATTGGACAACATGTTTGTACATCTCACAAATGTTGCCATTCAGAAACATGGGGTAAGTGTTCTTAAGTGCTCTCTTGTAGCAAGACTGATCTTCTTAAATTGTCCCAAAACCTTAGAATAAAAAGGTTTTGTTGTATTTTTCGTGACCTTGCAACTAAAATGCCTCAACTTGCACTTACAAATAAATAAATTTTGGAAGACTGGAGATCAAAAGCGTGCCAGATAATGAGTTGCAGCTCTGTAATAGGCTGTGATATGTTCAGCAGTTGAGAGCAGGGGTGTGCTTCCAATCTCTTTCCATTTAAATGTTAATATGCTCACTTAGGGATTGAGCAATGAAATTAATGGTGCTTGGTTCATGTGGATTTGTGCTTTATAGCAGTGCTTTTAATATCTTCTTCCTGATCTCTGTGTGCTGCCTGGCCAGCTGGTGGCTTCCTCTTGCCTGGACAAAGATGGAGTTCTGCCTGCACAACAGTTCTGTCCTGGGATTTACCATTGATATTCATAAAACACCTGGAAACACAATAGCTCTGACAGCACATCCCTGTGTCCCAGTGGGCTGAAGTTCAGCAGTGGGGAGGAAAGGCTGCTGGGTCAGGGGTGACGTGGCATTTTTGTCGATGCTACAAACGTTTCATTGCTCAGGTGCTGATTTGGAAAGTGCTTTAAACACGTTGTGGTCTGACAGGGCACACTGAGGATTAGTTATGGTGTGAAAGCAGGTCCCACACAACTCAGAGAATAAATCCTGGTGCTGTTTTCAGTAGCAGTGAAGAGGTGAGGCATGTGATATGTTGCCTGTCTTGTTATTATACGCCCTTCCATCTTCTCCACCCGTTAAAGAATGACCTTCAAAATTTTTCCCAAATAAAAGCAGCAGTGAAAGTGATGGTGAGGTCATTTTGAGAGAAAAAAGAACAGGAATGGGTATGGAAAGAGCAGCCTAAAAATGTGGAATCGTTGCTAGAATATTTGAAAAGCTTTTCCTAAATTGTAAACCCCTGATATCTGTTGAGTTTTGCAGACAGGCATAAGAGAAGTTTAATGTAAAGCCATCCTGTTTGTTCTTCTGTTTTAGGTGTGCCTGTAGCTTGGGAGGCACTTAGGCTGTACAGTTTTAGTCTTCTAAAACTCTACCTAATTTGAGCTGTCCACTAATTTGTCAGAATTATGATGAGGTCTGGAAAAACTCTTCTAAGTTCTGGCTCTTAATCTCCACTCTAAGCCTTGTGTGAACCATAGACTCCCAGTGTGTTTGTACCCCACAAGCTCATGTGAAAAACATCCCTGATTTGAAAAGGGTACAAATCAGTATCGGGAGAGAGAAAGGGTAAAATTAAGGAAGGAGGGTAAGTCAGAATACCCATTGTAATATTTCTGGTAGAAAATACAATTCTAAGTCATTATTCATTCACTGCATGTGCGATACAAGCAAACCAGCAATAATTCTTATACTTAATTATTTTCACTCAGTGATCTCCTGTGTGGCCTGCAATATCCTACTTTGTTTTATTGTCTTTAATTAAACAACTGTGATTGTGCAATGAAATGATCTGAGGAGAACGTTTATAAAGGGACAAAGCAGTTTTCCTGAGAGTTATCTGAGGGCTGAACGTGTGTCTTTCCATCAGTGTGAACACCCTCTCTTTGCACTGGTCTTTGCATTTAAAGAGAAATAATGCAGAGCCTTGATAGCCTCTGAAAAGACAAATATAAGGTGTCCTCCTGTTTTTCCCTGTCCGATTTCAGTAACAGCAGGGGTTTTGTACTGAATTACTTGAAAAATTAACTTTTAAAAACAATTTGGGTGTCATTTATTTCCCTGTCTTCTGGAATGTAACTGTTGTCAGTTAAGAAGTCTGTTAGAAGAGACCATGTTTACCTTGTGGGGAACAGACAAGTCCTATTTTAAATGAATAAACACAGACAAGCACTTTCAAGTGCTGCATTTAAAAACAGCTAACTTCAGTGAAATTTAGCTATTGCTCCCTTAATTGTTTCTCTCTTTTCCCCAGAGGAAGAAAACATTCAATTCTTTCCTTTCACATTCTAAAACTTACATTTCTAAATCTTAAATCATGTCTTCCACTAAAACTATCAAAGTACCCATTGTTTTTTACTTCTAAAAAAGATTTGTTACTTGATTTACAATGTGAAATATCAGCATATATAATAAAAACAGTTATCCCTGTAGGAGGCAGTTCAAAGTAAAGCTGCAAGAACAATTTGCCAAGTTTCTTTTTAGAGCAATACTTTCATGTAACTATAAGAGTGGACTTTTTGTGTGAATGAAAAAAAAAACCTGCTGAGCCACTTCAAAGTCTTAGACTGAATGAACTCCTTAAACTCTTCAGGATGATTACAACCACATCCATGGGGGGAAGTGGACAGTGAGTAACTTAAGGCTGTACCTGGAGAGCACCCGTGGAAAAGAAGTCACCAACAAGTTATTTGATGAGATCCACTGGATAATTGTGCAGTCCCTGAAGGCTGTGGCGGTGAGTACTGTCCCTGGAACGCTGCCAGCTGCAGCATTAGGGCTGCAGGCTTCTCAGAGCCATCAAAGTGAGTTTGCCATCAAAATCCCTGCATGTGTCTGCTGCTGTTTGAGTGATGGTGTTGGTGCTGATTTCTGCAGTGCTGTCGTCTCTTGATTTCTCTGGAGAATCTTGGGTGGGTGAGCTATCTGCCTGTGTTTGAAGGAGTGGGTAAATCTCTTTCCTTGAGGGCTTTGTGAACTATTTAATATGACTTGATACTGCCCTTGTGAATAGGATTAAGTTCTGCCAAAATGTGTGATGTCATTGCAGCAATAACAAATGTGTCAAGGAAAAAAATACCTCTGGAGGACAATTCAGCAGAGAAAACCTCAGGCTATTAGTTCATCAGAGTTACATAACCTACTTTCACCTCTTTTATACACAAGTCACGTAGTTATAATGAACTTTTATTAGAAAAAAAAAAGATAGAAGAAACAATCAGTCCTCTGCTTGAGTGACTTTGTGGTGTTTGAGTAACATCCTGTGATAACTTCAGAGAGCAGGTATCGCTCTGTGGGTCACCTGGGGTAACTGAAGAGCCCAGTGGTGCCAAAGACTCTCCTGTTCCCTGTTCTCCTGTCTTGTCCTCTGTTTTGGGTTGGTCCTGGCACTGCTGTGAGCTGAGTCAGCTCTCTGACAAATTGCTCCCTTGCTTTATTGATGGGTCTAGTGTTCTGCCAGTGCAATGAGCTGAGTCATGGAAGGAGCAGAACACCAGACTCAGCACGAGGAGGAGGGACAAGGTCACACAGCAAGGAGCAGTGGGAGGTGGGGAAGCTCGGCTTAACCTGGCCTCTGCTGGGCAATCCTATTTGGAAACAGTTGGGAGAACAAAAGGGATTAAATCCAATGATTGCAGAACCTTAGAAGCGAAGAGAAGAAGTGCTGAGAATGACTGAGCATGAAATTTGTTGGTCCTCTGACTTTCTGACAGTGGCAAATGTAATGAGATGCTTGTTCCTCCTTCCCCCTTTCAGTCCCTGAAGAACTGAAAAGCTCTCTCTCATTATTAGTTTGGGGGAAGACATCTCCCTAACCTGTTACTAAGGTTTCTCTAAAAGATCTGATGAGATTTGCATAGAAGAAGAGTCTTACTGTGCCCACTGCAAATGTTGAGCAGATGCTGGAAAGCTCCTGATTCTCTAGAGGATCAGCCAAGCACGACTTGTTCCTTGGTCTCTCCTGGCTTTGGGGTTATAGTTGGCTTGAGCTAATTATAATTTACAAAAGGCATCTTGGAATTGCTTGACCTAAAGTCTCTTCATAGTTGCAGCAGCAGGATAAAAGAAATGTTTTTGAATGAGTCTTCTTTTCCTAAATTTTAAAGAATTTGTGAAGCTGTACATTTTCAAAGTTCCTGTTTTCTCCTGATGCGTGCAGGCTTTAAATGTTTTTGCAAAATATGAAAACACTTATTTTTGCAAAATATGAAAACACTTATTTTTACACTGGAAACATAATGGAAAGTTAATGTAACTTCATACTTGGCATCAGTGCAATCATTAGTATTGAAATATTTGCTTACAGCTTGGGGAAAAAGAAGGCAATCCTGAACTTACTAGTTGAGAGAAAAAAAGGGATTTAAACCAATGTTAGCAGAACCTTTAAAGAGAAGAGAAAAGAAAAAGTGTTGAGAATGATTAAGCATGTGATTTGCTGGTCGTCTGCCTTATATCAGCTTATATCAGAGTTACAGCACTGAAAACCATTGTAGAAGATTCACAATGTCATCACGTTGTAGCAAACAAAGTGTGTAATCAGGTTACTTACTGAATTGTTGATTTTAATGCATATTTTTGTCTTTTCCTTTTTTTTTTTAGCCTGTAATGAATAATGATAAACACTGCTTTGAGTGCTATGGGTATGATATTATCATTGATGACAAGCTGAAACCCTGGCTAATTGAGGTAAAGTTGCATGAAATACAGGAAAAAACTCCCTTCTCATTTCACAGGAGAAAAACTAAGTAGATTTCAATGTAGTCTTTCCTCTTTTTAAACAGTGTTTTTTGTTCTTTCATAAGTGGATTAAGAAAAATGATGGAAAGCAAAATGGGCCATGTGATGACCAAATTGGTGTTTCTATTTTTTAAATCCAGTGCATCCATACAGTTGGACTTCAGAATGTTAGCAGCCCTGTTAGATACTGTAGCTGTAAAATTGGCATTGGCATAACATCAAATGAAGTTTTTTTAACACTAAATTTAAGTTTCAGATGCTGTCAGTGTAGTGCTTCGAACAGAGAGCATGGATGTGTTTTTCAGCTCAAAATTTCACAGAATCACAGAATATTCTGAGTTGGAAGGGACCCACAAGGATCATCAAGTCCAACTCTTAAGTGAATGTCCCAGACAGGGATCAAACCCACAGCCTTGGCTTTATTAGCACCCTGCTGCAACCAACAGGGGAGAACTCAGATTAAGAACTTAAATAAAAGTTGTTAACCTAGAAGAGACCCCTGGATTTCTGTATGTAACAGTGAACTGGACAGATTTAAGTACTGAAATTTATGGGGTTTGTAACCATGTAAACTTAGTTTAAAAAAAAAAATCTACATCTTGTCTGATTCACCCTGGTGATCTCATCTGAATAAAAATCTCCAGGCTGACACTGCAGTGGTGTGGTACTTTCCTTTTTAAGTAAAAAGAGAAATTCCCAGTGGGGGGATTCCTTCCAGTGTCTGAGGAACTAAGATGTGCTTTGAGTCTTCCCCTGTAGAACACACAGTCATCACAGATGCACTTTGGAGAACTTTATACCACCCAAAAGATTGATGCTGGCTTTATTTTTGTCTTTTGTAGGTCAATGCTTCCCCTTCCCTCACTTCCAGCACTGCTAATGATCGGATCCTGAAGTATAATCTGATTAATGACACCCTCAACATTGCCGTGCCTAACGGGGAAATTCCTGACTGTAAATGGAATAAATCTCCACCAAAGGAGGTCCTTGGCAATTATGAAGTCTTGTAAGTTTTGTCAGTGTTTTATATTGTGGTTTTCTGTCACCTCACTCTTTTATTTATGTGTAATGTAGACCAAAGAGAGAAGGTGAACTTCCTTCTGGAGGGAAAAATAGGCATAAAGTACCACTTCATGTCTGTGGAGCTGCAACAGTGACATTGGAGGTGGAAGGAGTTGTCTCACCTCATGTCTAGAGAGAATGTTGTCTGATAAGCCCCTGATTGCACCTTCTGAGCTTCCAGCAGCCAAGATTTGAGGGACAGAGACAAAGGGAATGTTTGTCTTCTACATGTGTAGGACTGTAATTGTATTGAGGGTTAATAGATGGTAGTTAAATAGATACAATAGTTATTTGATGCAAATTTTGTCCCAGTTCACAGAAAGAGTGCTTCTTGACTCCTGTAATTCATGGATGTAACAATAAATAAAGTTGTCAGATGCTTTTTAAATTCCTCCATCTGTATTATAAGGAGAGAAATGAGTTACATACATGGTAGCAGTGAATACCCATAAAATAGTGTAACTAAGTATATATTTTGATTGTTCTACACAATGTTATAGTATTATCTTTTATTAATTACAATTACCTATCTATAGCTAAATTCTGCTTGGAATTTGCATAGCAGCTGAGAGGTCAGTATATACTGAGTTATATACTTAGGTAAGTATATAACTCAGTATACTTAGACAACTCAGTATACACTGAGTTATCTGAGGCCATAGATACTAAAGGGATATTATAAGATATTTAAAAGATATTTTATATAGATACATGAAAAGGTATTACACAGATATATTAAAAATTATATAGGTATATTAAAAATATTTTAGATGTTGTAAAGGCTTAGCTATTTTAAGAACTACTCATCACTGTGGTGAAGTGTTGCCAAATCCATGTCATGAAATGCATTTAATTTAATCACATGGTTGCTCAGTTCACCTCATTCTTTCCCTTCTCACTCTCTGATGCAACGGTGGAGTTTTTAACACTGCAGCTAAAAATCCTCCCTTTGAAGCAACAGCTTAAGACTTTATTTAACTGGCAGCAGCCTCGTGTTCTGCTTAACCACAGAGACCTGCAGAAATACATGGGAAATTTCACAAGCACAAAATTTCACAAGCTCAGGAGTTTTAACTAAAGCTGCCAGATGGTTTGTGTTTCTTTCAAAATGCAGCTCAAGGTATTTCAGATGATCTGTGTTGTAAAATCACATGTACTTCATAGAATCAAAGGTGCATGTCATATCATGCAGGCACAAAGCTGCGTGTGGGACAGCTTGTATTCACTTTCAGTGCTAGATATTAAGCAAAATAGAATATAAAAATAGAATATAGAGGACTTACTTTTGTTTGTGTAGCAGGAGCAGGCACTGAACTTGTCTCATTTCCAGATATGATGAAGAGATGGCACAGAGTGATGGGCCCGAGCGGGACCCGAGGGGTCGCTCTGGGCAGTCCACTGGAGCCAAAGGAAGTCGTGCAAGGGATTTAGGAAAGCCTGTCCTGACCACCTGGAAGTGATAACAGGAAAAACAGCTGCACTCCTGGTAGGAAGATATCACGAATAAAACAGCAGTTTTACAACAGGTTCCTGTGTTTTGCTGCACTGCGTGTAGGAAACACTAAAGGAGACAAAACAGCCTTTGAAAAGAAGTGAAACAAATATTCAAAAACCAGGAACTTTACTAGACATACACTGGCTTGATTATTATTACAACAATATATGTATAGTGTGTATGTATATATAATAATATTTATATAATTTGTATAAACTGATATTCTCTTGGTAATGATTAAGAACTTTCTATATAAAGATGACAACTCCAAATATGCATTCTGAAAGAAACTCCTTGCTGTGCTGGGTATTATTTATTTCCTCCAGCAGCCTATCCCTTGCTCCCTGTAATAAATGAGCTGTGGATTCTGTAAAAGGGTGAGAGAGGTAAGTGTTAACATTGTCATGATGGTGATTCAGATTCTTGTAGTAAAAGAAGAGCAAATAGGAAAAATTAGGAATACGTGCACTTGAGGCTAATGTCAGTTAATGCAGCTAATGATTTATGCCAGGATTAAGAAATTGGGAAAGAGCTCTTTATATGCTGAGGGTTGGGGGGTTTTATTTCCTTTAAGTGTTCTGAGCTTCTAATTCTTTGAAGGTAGAAAGCTTGGTGGACTGAGGGAGTGTTTCAATGGTATGTGGATGGTATATTGATTATTTCACTAGTCATTAATTTTTGTTTTGAGACTATGCACGTCTGTGGAAAAACAGACAGAACAACCACATAATGTGATAAATCTCATTGCTTGAAGGTGATGGAAAATCTTTATTTGCACCAGAACCCCTTAGTGTATTTATGCATGTATATAAGTCAAATATCTGTATATTTTTATATATTTTATGTGTGCTCTAACGAAAATACTGTTGCACATGGCGAGCTATTTCTGGTAGCTTTGATAACAACAGTTGTGATGATTAGCTACCAAAACATAGAGCAAAAGATAAAAATGGGTATTTCAGTACTTCTAACAGCAGAGCAGATAAATAAACTAGTTGGATCTGTGATTGCTGAGAGTTGTAAATGTCCATGGAACCATAAATTTGACCTCTCCCCAAACTCTTTAGTTTCTTGAGCACATAAAACAGACCTCTTTGCTTGCTTTTGAAGGTCCTCCTAGCAGAGGGCAGGAAACTGTGGTCTTTGGGACATTTGGTGCTGATGACTCTTCAGTCTGAACACAGGGCAGATGTGGGCTGGGCTCACCAGTAATACCCTTACACATAGGCTGGGATTCATCCTTGCAATGAAGAATGGAATATGGGGACTGAGTCACTCCAAGTGTAATCTTGGTCTTCATTGGTCTTGTATGTTCCATTACAATAAAGACCAAAATCCAGCTGATTCTGTGTTCATCAGACTCCAATCTCCTTACTGGCCTCTGCAAAAGCACATTCTAGTTGGCTCTTGAAATAAGGCTAAGAAAAGATGATCCCTGTAGGATAGTAAAGCTCATCTAAATTCCAGGTCTCACATATTTTAGGGGTTGGGATTTTCTGGTTTTGTTTGGGTTTTTTATTGGGTTTTTCTTGTTTTGTTTTGTTTTGGGTTTTTTTATTTGGTTGGTTGGTTGGTTGGTTTTTTTAGTTCCTAACTGTGAGTCCTGCTTGCATATTTGAACCTTGACAGGTAAGTAGATCAGCAGCAGCGTTGTTTTAATTACATATTTAGTGGGCAGATGTTTCCAATTTTACCCCCAACTGCCTGTCAGGGGTAAAGTGGGAAGTAGTGACAGCCTTAGGAAGTATGAGACTGTAGTAAATAGGATTTTATACTCAGAACATACCAACTGAGCTGCAGTGACTTTCAGTCTCACTTTTGGGAAGGCTTAAAGTGAAAGCAAAACTAGGATTTATTGCTGTAGAAGGCTTTGGAGACTTAATCCAGGGGATACTTTCAGATGTAATTTCACTGATGGTAATAATCTTGATCCTGATCTAAATAATCTTGTTCTTTCAAACTAGTTTGTCAGGTGGTTACTCTGTGTTGTGTTATTACAGTGAGTTCAGTCAGGGCCTCCAGAACACAGACACTGCCAAGACAGAATAGTAATGGCACTGCCTGTGATATTACTAATATGGAATATTCTTATTTAATTGTTCAGGGGGGTTCTAATGGCTTGGAAAGGGTGAACTCACTTTAGCTTGTACCCTCAGTATTTAGTATAATAAAGCCTCTCTTCCACTGATTTAACATGATGACAGTTTTTCAGAAGTCAGGGTTGGAATTCTTGGCATTGCTTTCAAAGAATAAAGATTTCTGTCCCAGTGTGTAGCAGATGTATTTCATTCAAATATAGTAGTTGCAGAGCAATATTTTATATGGAAAATATTTTTGTAGCAGAGCTGTCAGTTCTGAACACGCAAATCGTTCTCTCTGGCCACTGCAGTGTTGAGAAAGCATATTTCAAACTCTTGAGGATGAAATATCTCTCTAAAATAAGTAGTAAATTATCATTACTATCTCAAAATAAAAACATTAAAATATCACTAACTTGGGGGGAAAAAGGAAAAAACCCCAAAATGATATGAAACTTCGACTATGTAGTACCTAATCTCAGAGCCAGAATTTAGATTTTAAATGTTGATATCACATTTTACAGTTATATCTCCAACCAGCGTGTTACTACTAATTTATCTTGCTGGCCCAAACATGAATTTAGTAATGCAGCACTCCCTTCAAAGAGCACATGCAGTGACCTGATCTCTTCCTGATCTCATTCCACTTTCTTTTTAAAAGCAATAGGCCACTGATGATATAAATCAGGCTGCTTTCTCCCCACTTCCTTTTCCAACAGGCTTTTTGCAGAGGTTGAAGTTTGAAGGCCTGACTGTATTTTCAGTTCCAATACATGGAAAAACCTCTGTTTGCAATGGGAGTTTTAAGGAGCAAAACTGAAATAACACGAAATTCTAGAATACTAAGGTTGGATTTCTGATCAGAAATGCTTCCTTTTCTATGCAGAACTTGAGGCCTCATGTGAGTGAAATGTTCTTGAGAAACTCAAAATTAGGAAGCTGTGTTGCTACATAATGTCTGGGTTTGTTGTTTGTTTTTTTTTTTCTGTGTAAGACTTGTTGAAAAATACAGTGATTCACTGAAGGAATTTGAATAAGGAAATTTTTGAATGAGGAAAGTTTTTGATTAAGGAAATTTTTAAATAGGTAAATTTTTTTAAATAAGGAAATAATTGAATAGGGGAATAATTGAATAAGGAAAGGGTTTGTAGTAGCTGGAATGGGTGTTTGCTCTTGTGCTTGTCTGGAGATTCTGAAAAGGAGGATGACAAGGAAACAAAAGTAGTCTTAGTTAATAGGAGGAGGAGGAGGGTAGTATGTGATATCACCCTGTGAGATGCTGGTTTGTACCTGGTCTTGAAAGGTAAAGGTGAAAATCCAGTGAGGAAGAAGAGAAACTGGAAAGAAAACTTTTAATTGTTTACTGAGGGATAAATTCTTAAAATTTTTCACTCCTTGAAATAAATCTGCTGCTGTAATAGGACAGAACTAGTGGTACCAAGACTGGTAAGAGCCTGGGGGATGCTCTGCCATCAGCGGCGGCTGAGGGGATTGGGGAGACGTTTTTGAGACGGATTGACTGAAGGTGTGATGCTTACAAGTGTAATAAAAGCTGATAAACCTCGTGGGGATGCTCTCGTTCAAAGGTAAAGTAGCTCTTTTTGCCCAGTTCTCCAAAAGATTAAAGCCTGGTTTACCTCTGACTGAGAGGGCTTAAGTGGGTTTAAATCTGCAAGCAACAAGCTCTTAGTGCTGACTAACTCACTGTGGCCTTGGGCCAACTATCCAAATGTATCTGGCTGTGGGGCAAAGACGCTGGTTTGGCTTTCAGGGGAGCAAAATAAAACAGAAATAACAAAACTCATAAGTTCTGGCTTGGGCTGGTGCAATAACTTGCTGGGCAGAGCTAACATAAATGTGTGTCTGAGCCTTAAAATCCTGTTCCTGGTCTGCTCAAGTGATCGCTGGCATAAGGACAGCATTGTGTGCAAAGTTAAATAGACAAGCTCCGAACAGCTACAGGGAGTTGTGATAATGGCATCAGTGTAGAAGGAGCTCATTGCTGGGGTTGAATAGGGGGCTTTGCTTCCTGGGCACTAACCTTTCTCCCTATTAATTCTTTGACATGGAAGGAATGAATAAGATTCCCACAGAATGGCTTCTTTATGTGGCTTTAGGAACTTCATTAGTAGAAAAGAAACAGTGTTATCCCTAAAGCGACTTTGTTACTGTTGGCTTTACAATGGGACTTCTGCCTGAAATGTCCCTGTCTCCTGCTTCACTTCCTGCTGTAAACTCAGCAAAACAATGGACATTTCACAGAAGATGTATAGCCCTGCATTTCATCAGCAGGACGTGTCAGGCAGAGCTCATTTATCTGCAGGAGAGGAAGGGCTTCACCCTCTCACCGTAAGCTGGTGCCGTTTCTGAAGTAGTTTTAGAAAGAAAAGGAACGTGTATAGCCAAGAAAAGCTGTGCCTGTGGCCACAGTTTTGTTAAAAATTTGATTATTCAGAGGAAATAGGAACAGAAATGAGCATCTTGGAAAAACTGATTGTTTTTACTGAATGGCAGGAAGTTGCGTGTGCTGGACTGGATGTTTTTTCCACCTTTTTTAAGTTGCCATCAAAGCTCAGGCAAAGCTCTCCATAGAGAGCAGCCCATGGCCAGAACTCTCCCAGTTGGTGTAATGACATGGATACCTTTACCAGTGACAGAGAGTCATCTCTGCCTTAACTGTTCTCAAATTTTATGCCTATTAAAAGCACATTCACATCTGACATAATCATGCTGTGAAAGATAAAGTTTTGGAGAATATGAAACTCATTAAAAACAGTGATGTGAAAAATGAGGAGATAATAAAGAATATTTCAGACAGGAACATGTCTTGTCTTTGAAGGGTTCATTCTCAGTGAAAGTTGGGCAGTGAAACAGTGAAATTGCTTGATTTGAGTGCAATTAAATTTCATAATCTATAATTCTTTGTCATTGGCTGGCTTATATAGTCACTAATGGCATTACATTTCCAATCCAAACATGGTTCAGGATTTAAATTTACATTTAAAGTTGTAAATAAAGATGTATAACACCTGGACTTCCTCAGCAAGAGGGAAACATTTTGGAGAGAATGCTGAAATGTTATTGCAACAGTCAAGAAACACAAATAAAATTTGTTCTGGGTGAAGCCAAGAGACAGAATTTCCTTACAGAGAAAGTACTCATGCCTGAAAGGACACATGGAATTTCTGAGGACAGCAGAAGAAACAAGAAGCATATTTAAAAATAGATTGTGTTAAAAGTAAAAATAACCGTGGGATACTTATCTAAAATAAGAGAGGAATTTTTTTTTCCCCAGAAACTTCCTGTCCTGTTCCTAACAGTCTGAATCAAATGCCCACCAGAGCTGGAGTGACTGTCAGCTGTTCTTCTAAGAAAAAGATTGAGATAAGCTTTCTCAGGATGTCACATTTTTAATAGAACTGGAAGTGCATTTTAATATTCTGATTTAATATTTTAATTATTTAATGATGACATTTTAATGGTTTAATATTTTTAATATTGAGGGAAATATAAAAATACTAAAATCAAAGTGATTAATATGTTAAAGTGTGACTCACTCCATCAGAAAATTATTTATGGCATCATAATAGTGTCATCATGCTGGGAGCTTGCATCACTGATGATAGATATAACGAGACCACTAATCTCTTTTAATTCACTACAAGAAAAGCTGAAGTGTTTGAATATACATAAAGTTACTTTACATTTTATAAGTTGAAAGAAATAGGACTTTATTAAGCACTGAGGTATATTTCCCCAAGCAGGTTTTCCAGTGCATATATATATTTATTCAGTGCATGTAGCCTCAAGCAATGTATATATTTAGACATACATTAAACTGTGTTACTATAAGTAATGAAGTCAAATTACACCAACATGTGTAGTAACCTCAATGCAGCCAAATTCACAGGAGGAGCAGTAGTGTTGATCCAAAAAGTGCCCTAAGATGACTCTAAAAATTGTGTCAAATGGTACATTTGGAAAAGGAGCCAAAAACCCCTGACAGTTAAAAATGTGTTTTTAAAATTTTGATAGTGGTTATCATCTTGATTGGCTTCCAAAGGTGTCTGATCACTTTTCAGCTAAGTGTGAAAAAAAAAAAAGGATAGAAAAAATCTTGCAAGCAGAAAAGAATATTTTTTTTCCAATTAATAGTCCTGCCTTTACCTCTTTATCTTCAAAATTATAATTTCATAGCATTTATAAATATGTTTCATGGCAGTTGCTAATTGATTTATGAAGACGTTTAAGTGAAAAACTGGAAAATCATTATCTCATGTTGTATTAAAATCTGAATCCAGTTGTTAGTGTAAAAAATGTTGTGTGAATCCTTAATTTCTGATCATCCTCCATTCCTTTGGAAGGCAGTTCAAGTTCCATGCGAAGAAGACTCCCAAAATAACATGCTGTGACACAAGGGCTGAACTTACTGTACCTATATTTGTGTGTGTATATATATTACATACATTTATATTATATACATATATATTACACATATATATAACATATATATATATAAAGTATAGTAAGTATATATATGGAAACACAGCAAAATGTATGTAAATACAGTAATAAATTATATATTATTTATATGCACATATTATAATGTAACAGGTATAATTATACATTATATATGTATATATAGATATATCTGTATATAGATATATCTATATATATCTATATATATATATAAAATATCTATATAAAATGTGTGAGCAGCACACTGGGCCTAACAAAGTCGATGCTGGTTTAAGTCCTGTCCTCTGCCAAGCTGGAATTCCCTTTCCTGGGAGGATGAACTCAGTCCTAGCAGGGAGCGCTGTGATTTACACTGAATTCCTGTGCTGCTCCTTCGATCTTGGAACAAGTTGGAGCATTATTTGACCATACAAAGAGATGAATGACTGTTTTGATGTTGAGGAAAGTCTTTAAGTGTTCTGGCAGGGAGAATTCCCAGCTTTGACAATGCTCCAGGCAAAACGGAAGCGTGATTCCATACAGAAAGGGCTGGATTTACGACTGGATGTGTCCCTTGTCATCTCCTGTATAACACTGGGTTATGCAAAGCTTGATCTCACATTTCATAAGGCACTGTGAAAAAGTAAAGTGCAGCTGTGGTCAGGAGTGAAAGAAAAAACAGTAAATTTCCAAGTTTCTCTTCTCTAGCGTGAACTGTGGACTTTCAACACGGGAGAGAGAGAAGAACAGGAGATTAGGGGAGGGAGAAATCATGTTCAACCTACAGAGCTTAACCAACCTGACCAAATTTCGCAGCGATTGTTAATTGCAATTAACTCAAATCCATATTTGAAGGACTTTTTTTTTTTTTTTACCAGTAGGTAAAATTTATCCCAGTGCTATGGTCTCACAATCCTACAGAGCTGATCTAAGTTCCCAGTGAATTTAAAGCTCCTTAAGTTAATGAGTCACAGACTAAGTGAAGGAGTACAGGAAGGCTTGGCGCCGATCCTGATCCTATGCAGGATCCTTCTTGCATAAGAACCGTGGCCAAGAGGAAAGGACTCTCAGGACTGTGTTCCAGCCCTGCCCACCGTGCTGTCCTCAAACCGGGCTGTCCCGGGGGACAGCGCCGGAGGCACAGCGGGGGTGAGGAGGGCAGATGGCAGCCAAACAGCAGGAACTAGGAGAGGAGAAGGCGAAGACTTTGAAGGGACGGCACAAGGTCACCGCGGTGGCTCCTGCTTGGAACTTCAAACAATCCTGGCTAAAACAAATATCCCCACCACGTTCCGCGGGGCTCCTGCACGGACACACCTGGATGTGTCCCCCCTCCCCAAGGTGACCCCTGAGGTGGCCGGAGATCCCCCCCCGAGGTGACCGGAGCCCCTTGAGATGACCCCGAGGTGTCCTGCGGGGACACACCTGGATGCGTCCCCCCGAGGAGACCGGAGTCCCTCCATCCCCAGGTGACTCCGCAGTGTCCGATCCCCCATCCCGAGGTGTCCCCACAGTGTCCGATCCCCCATCCCGAGGAGAGACCGGAGTCCCTCCATCCCCAGGTGTCCCCACTGTGTCCGAAGCCCCATCCCGAGGTGCCCCCATAGTGTCCGAAGCCCCATCCCGAGGCGTCCCCGCAGTGTCCGATCCCCCATCCCGAGGCGTCCCCGCAGTGTCCGATCCCCCATCCCGAGGTGTTCCCCCACAGCCGCCCCTCAAGGCTCGCGCACCGGCCGCGCGCGCACACGCACCCCGCCCCTTCCAGCCCCGCCTCACCCCCTTTCTTAAGGAAGCGGCGTTGATTGACAGCCGCAGAGAGCCAATGGGCGCCCCGGCGCCGAGCGCGCTCAGCCAATGGGGCGGCGGCGGGGCGGGGCGCGGCGGCGCGGGGCGGGCGGGGGCGGCAGTCGCGGCGGCGGCGCCGAGCGGAGCGGATCGAAGCGGAGCGGGAGCGGGGCCGGAGCGCAGCGCTGGGGCCCGGCTGCGTCCGCCGCGCTCTCCCTGTCTGGTCACACCCCCCTACACCCCGCGACCCCCGCCGGGCACAGCGCACAGGCGGCTCCCGGCGCTGCAGGTGAGGCTGGAGCCTTGTCGAGAGGTGCAGGCCGGGGTTGCGATCCACGGCGGGCGGTGGGTCCGGTCGGGCCGCGCCGGGCCGGGCGAGGAGCCCCGGGGACCTCGCGGCGGGACCGGCGGAGGGGCCGGCGCTGCCCGTGCGGAGGGCGCGGGGAAGGTGAAGCTCTCCTTGCACGGCGGGCAAGGGCAGGGCTGGAGCCGGCGGGGGATGACGACACTGGCTCGGTTCCTGTAGGAGGGCAGAGCACGGCGCTCGCCGAAGTTTAGTGACCCCCTCGGACGGCGCTGGCTTTGGGAGGGGGGCGAAGGGAGAGAGGGCGAGGATGGAGCCCCTACACTCGGGCGGGTGGGTTTTTCCTGCCGGCGGTGAAATCCCTGGGTGGTGAAATCACCCATTGGCAGGTGACGGTGCTGGGTTGGTGGGAGGAGGTGTTTCCAGGGGGGACAGTGATGTTTTAAGCGGCTCACACCCCTCTGAGTGTCCAGCTAAGCCAGGCTTCGTGGTCTTGCCGTTGCCGCCTTCTTTCTGGACTTTCCCTTTTTTGGCTCCTGGAAAGAATCTCCTCATCTCCCGAAACTGCGTGAGAGACAGACATCCCTTTATGTGCAGCGGGGCTACCTGGTCAGGGAAGGACAGGGTCTGTATAGTGCTGGCTGTGTGGATCTGTACAGCTGCCTGGCTGTCCCGGGCTGGACTGACTCAGGAGCTGAGAGATTCGCTCTTCTGAGGGATTCATCCTTCTGAGCCTTCACCCTTTTGCCCTCTCAGCAAAGGAAGCCAGGAAGATGCAGTGCTGCCCTTTGCAAGCTGAACCTTTGGAAACTAAATGTAACCTTGCAGTTTTGAACCGTCAGATTACTTATTAAATAGTGAGGATAATTTAAAACTAGTGCACCGCTGCACCTGTTTGTTTAAGTTTGATCCTTTCCACCTGACCCAGACTGGGGTGAAAAATGAGCCTTTGGATGTGTTACTTTTGTTTTCTTCTGTTGTGTTCCACAGCCCCCGAAAGACTTCTTAAAAGGTTGCCATGAGACTCTTTTCTCTTGCTTTTGTGGGGGGAGGATCCCCTTCTGCTAATTGGGATCTAATTCCAGCATTTGTTCAGCACTTTTCTGAAAACAAAACCTTCCCACTGCTTTTAAAAGTTAAAACAATGATAGTGCATTATATATAGTCATAGTGAAGACTGCATTATGTAAACAACTGGGCTTTAGTGCAACAAAAGGATCATTCTCGTGTGTCTGTGACACGAGACTGATAGAAAACACTGTTTTGTTGCTTCCTTGGGCGGGGGGACACACAGGACATGATGACTTAAAGGTGAGAGGCACCTCAAGCAGTTTGCCAGCTGTATTTCAGATGGGCAAAACTCCTTAATTGCATTCTTCACTATTAAGGTTATTAACACCGAGGGCTAATGTGCTGACTCTTCTATACCTGTACCTGCCTGAAATGGTGTTTTGTCAAACTTGCATTTTGCCTTCGAAGGTAATAGTTATATTCTTCCAGTTATGACTGTAAAAAGTGTGTAATGTCTATTTAGCACAGTGCAGCATCATTTTGGAGGTCTCTGATCACAATATACCCCAGCTTGGGTATGGTGAGGAGTGCAGCTGCTGTTCTGTGTCCAAGTAAGTCATTTACAGATCTGGGGTCGATTTTTTTTTTTTGGCTCAGGTCTGTGTGTTGTTCAGTGCCACAGCAGAATAAACATTAAAAACTGCCCTGGGGTTTGAACTGCATACCACAAATCAAGCAACAATATCTGTGTTGAAAGAAGCACAAATGATTAAATACTTTATTAAGGGTTGATAGGCAAAACTGTTTGGGATTTTTTTTTAGTGATTTTTTTCCTCATTTTAGAGAGGGTGTGCTGCAAGTAGGTGCAGTAATTAATATTGAGCTGACAAATTAGATGGCATTTATGATTGCTAGGCTTGGTGTTTGCTCTGTGAGTCTGTGTGGATGGCCTTAAGTGTTCTTTCACCTTTTTTATAACCTGTTGTAGGGTAATGAGAAAGCTTCTCCGTTCCACAAGTCATCTCTGCAAGAAAAGCTTGATTTTACTTTGTGGTATATAATTCATTGTATTTTTCTACTTGTTCTTTTTTATGCCTTTGATGTACCACCATAGTGACGTGGCTTTCTGACTGTGATCGTTGTGATCAACGAGTGTTTTTAAACAATACCTTCAGAAAACACCCAGATGATGTATTTCTTCTAATGGGTAGATGTCTGCTTTCTTTTGTTGTATCAAGGCACTTGAATGTTGGTCTGAAAATCAGTATTTTGAACCTGTTCTTTGACGTGTTTGGATGATTTAGGGTTAGACATGAGAAGTTTTGTTCTCGTGGTCTGTCTATACAACATATGGGTGCCTTTTCCTCCTCTAGAGCTGAGTGAGCCACTTGCTTAAAAATGTCCATCTGTCCATTCTGTGCTTCCCTGGCTGTGCTTAAAATGAGCTGAAGGCTCCTGCAACTTGAAGTGGTACAAGAAATTTCTGTGCTTGTTGCAGGAACTGGAGGAGGATAAAATGCTTAGCAGTGCTGCTGCCAGTCAAAAATTGCCTGTGCTTGTATGAATCCGTGGGAGTAATACAAAGTAGCTAAAAGGTAATTAAAAAAAAAAGGTGAAAAGCTAGTAAAAGTAGCTAACTGAGCTTTCTGTTTCTGAGTTGGTGAATGGTTTTCTCACTGTGGGAGAAGCAGGTCCTGGAAAAAGTGCATCTTCTCATCCAATGGGCCAGGAGAACAGTAGATGGAGATGGAAGGGTTGGTTGGGTTTTTTTTTTTCTTTAACAGAGTTGTTTAAACATGCATGTAAGCTGATACATTAGTGTCTTTTAGGTTCTTGGAATGTCTGCTTTTTAAAAAAATACCAAGATTTAATGACTTACTTGTTGCCTGGAATGAAGCCTCTCATGCTTGAACTCAAGACCAGTCTGTGAGATTAACAACTTCTTTGTAACACAGGATTTAAATCCAGTTCTGTCTTAATCCCCAGAACTTCAAGAAGTGACATTGTTCCTTTCAACCTAACCCCAGTTACTGATTTTTGGCTTGACTTAATGTAATGATGGATTGTTCCCAGGAGATGAAAAGGAAGAAAGCAGGAAATAACTGTGATGTAACTGTACTGAGATAAACCCACTTAAGGATTCTGAGTCTGTGGTTGAATAAATGACATATTTAATATGAATGTTACCTGGCTGATTGACCCACTGGGGTCGACAACCTGGAGTTGATGGTAAATTCTGTTGTATTCTGGGATCTACAGTTGTGTCACGAGGCTTTAATGTTGTTCCTTTGTGTGTTATCCAAGGTGCCTTTTTTGGGGGAAGGGAACAGTCCAGATTTCTCTGATAATGTTGGTCCCTGGAGTGTGGGTGATTCTGCTGAGCTTGTGTGTGTGGGTAGAGCCCTGTGATCCTTGGTGGACAGGATGTGTCAATATTTGAGAAAGCACCAGCCCTAATTAGTAAATAGGAGTAGAAGTGGCCTGGCTGTTGCAACCCTGCACAGTAATGGGCTCTGAAACAAAAAGAAAACGTCTCTCAGGCTTCAAATTAGGTGGTTTGGTTCAACTTTTACAACATGCAAATATTTAAAAGCTGTTCTGGTGTACAGAAGGTATTGTAAATATTTTGGTAATAATGGAAACCTGTATCTTGCATTGTTTGGCTTTGGGTCAGTGCATGTTGTTAACCCTTTTTTGGACTCTGCTTTGAGTTAAGAATTAATTACAAGGCATCTCCAGACCAACTATTTTAAACAACCTTCTGTGCCTTTTATCACATACTCTAAACCAGTGAATGACAAACCAGAGTACAATACAACAAAATACAGCAAAATGTACAGTACAATACAGTACAATACAGCAAAAATGGTGGGGACAAGAACAGTTTATCAAATCATATTATTAAATACTTCTTCCAAACAGTTTTACTGCAACAAAGGCTGCATTTTATGTAATCTCTTGACATAAAACTTATAGATGTGATGTAGATGCAGACTGTGAAGTGAAAAGAATATGACAAAGAATATAATAAGCTTGTGTGTTTGTTGTTTTCCTAGTTTCTGACTTAACATGTTAAATAAAGGGTGCAGGGTGAATATGCTTAATGTGTCCTGTAATGGGTAGTACAGATTTCAATAAATGGTCTGCCATGAGTCATAGGACAAACAGGACATCTCTGTAGTTTGACTTATGGCTCCCATCCTCTGCCTTAATAGAGGCTTTCCTGGCAAATTGACAGATCCTTGGATCCCTGCTGAGTGGAGCAGTGCTGCTTTCTTGTTGGGAGAAATGATAAATCTGTGATAATATTGATAATATGTTAAATGCCATGTTAGGATGTTGTCACTGTATTGGATATTAAATTCCACACCAGTGTCAGAGCTGGGAAAGGGAAGCATGGAACACCCATCAGTGGGACCAAAGGATTCCAGGATAATGTGGCATTTTCCTTCAAGCAGCAGCAGCTGCAGGAGCAGCTGAGAGCTCTGTGTTGTCGGGTGTGTATTGGTGGTCTCTGTTAGATACCAGTAAGAGCCGTTGGAAGATGTTCCAGAATGTCTGGGGAGTGCCAGTGTTCCTTAAAGCAGCTGATATTTCAAATATTATTGCAGAAGTGTCACCACTCCTTTCTTGGCCACTTAGTCCTCTCTACCTCCATTATAACCCCACACAAACTCTTCACTCATGGGACATGTGCAGTGAATTTCAGTGGTGTTGAACGGGCTGGATTTATGTTCCCAAAGGCAAAAATTTAATCTCTTACTTGTGTGCTTGCACATTAACAATGAAAATACCTTTTTGCCTGTCTTTTTAGGGTCTCAGACTTTGTGTGTTGTCTGTGCACTTGCTTATTCTTTGTGTTAGCAAAACATCTTGTAACTAGTTAAACCAGCTCGGAAGTTTGTTTGTGTGACTTCTACTCACCAGTGATAATCAGGATGTAATAAAGTAAGGAAAATGGAGTGTGTATAAATACAATTTATACATAAATTGTTGCTCATGCTGGCAGCTGAAGTTGTGCTACGTGAGCTGCTCAAATACAACTTACTGACTCAAGGCTCTACCCTCAAACTCTTTATAGTTCAGCAAATTGAAGATGTGCTTAAATTTATGGTCCTTGATTTTTACCAATTTTAAATGCACGGGTGAATAGATAATAAGTATCAAATCTTCTTAAATTCATAAATGTAAATGTGAACTTGCTGGGTTTTTCTTGATTTTTTTGCTTAAAATATTTTAGTGTGGAAGGACCAGAAGACAGTTGAAAGCGTTTTTAAAGTTGAACAAGTTCCAAGTAGAAAGGAGCCAAAAGTCCTTGTCTTTTAACTTTGAGAATACTCATTTGTGCATGTTTCTAAGGTATAATGCTGTAATTATTCTTATGTAGTGAAATACTGTTTTTATAGAAAAAATCAAGTGTTAAATAATTTTTTGAACCTCCTAGCAGAATGTTTAAATTAATCTGGTAGCACATTGTCGTTAAACCAAGTTTTGAAGAAATAGCTTTGAATTCCAGTTCAAATACTTAACTTTCAAAATTTGTGGAAAGAATCAAGTTGTGTTTTTAGAATGTTCTTATTTTTCCCCCTTTTTTTTTTTCCCCTCCCAGGGTAAAATCTGGGTCTACACAAAACCCATGCCAGCTCTCTTATTTCGTAGACTGGAAAAGCTACTTATTGTAACCTGTTTTTGTTTGGTTTTTCTTTTTTTTTTTCTTTTTTTTTCGCTTCTTTTTTTCCTTTTTTTCCCCACCCTTTTTTTTTAGAATTAGTGGAATTCTAGAAGTAGAATTAACTGGATTCTTCTGTTACTTTTCTAAGCCCGATCTGCTTTCTTCGCTTTTCTCAGTAAAGTACTATTCCACCTGTTTTTTTTTTTTTTTGAAGCAGGTGCTCAGATTGGCCAGCAGAGAACATTTTAGCAGACAGAACACTATTGCAGGACATTTTGTGCTGTTCTTTGCTTAATTGCTCCCTTCACTGGATATCGTGAATATCTTGTCTGTTATTGAGGTGGGACCCAATTTATTATTTATCTTTGTAAACACAAATTTGAGGAGATTAAAAGACAGTCCATGTAGTTTTAACGGATCTGCAGGTGAACCTTAAAAATGATTTGAAATTATATTTGATCTTAAAATTGGTTTGAATTTGGCTAAGAAATCCTTTGTCCAAAGTAGTATTAAAGCAGCTGCTTTGCTTGTAGTGTCCCTGTATCAGAGAGCAACATGTGGGTTTAGTCTGTATCAAATGACTGTATTTTTAGCACTTGGTTTAGAGGCTATTCCATAATTCCTAGTAGAATGTAAATCCTGTGGGTGGTGTGAGTATCATGAATGGTGCAAATGTTGATCATTGTCAAGACCAGTAACTGATAAACACAAAGAGATAAAGCAAATACCATGCCTTGATTCTGAATTTATTTTGGGTTCTGCAAGACAACCTATAGGTTTCTTTGCTTTAGACTTTGATCAGGCTGATAAAATGTGATGTATTCTCCAGTTATCTGGGGTTTTTCATTGTGGAGAAACTAAAACTGGAACAGGAGATTCCCCTTTATCCCTCCTCCCCTCTCCTGCCAAAGAGGCCACATAGGAAGCACCTTTGTTCGTGCTTGTTCTTAGGTATTGCAGAGACATTTTGTGTAATTGTAATTAAGGCAAAATGGGGCTAAATTTAGCATGTAATGAATGTGCTGCTGAACAAAATTACTGGGTTTGCAGTAATCATTTTAACAGGTTTTATGCTAAAAGGGGTTTCACTGCAAAGCAGGGAAGTATGGAAAGAGATGAGCAGGTTTTCATGTTTTCCAACACATCTAAAGGTATTTTCATTGTGCACATTTTATGGGTTTTTTTTGTGCTTCCAGTGTTTATTTCATAAATATGCATAAAATACTACAGTTTTTGGGTGAATAACGCTGTCCAAGTATAATACCTTTTGATATTATTTATCCGAGTTGTGAATGATGTTGGTAGCTCAGTTTTGGAGTTAAAAATCCCATAAAAACGTTATAAATTTTCAGGGACGTGTCAGGTATCTAATTTAGGAAGGATACACACTGGAATGCAATTGATTAGGGAGGAAAAAATACCATGAAAAGCTGAAGATTTTATAAATACGCTTCTCAAAATGTGTTTTGAGTTTGCCAAGGGAAAATGTGTCACGTGAATCCTTGGATTTTCTTATTGCAGTGAAGAGTTAGAGAGCAAAGTTATGTGATCTCAGAAAGAAAACTTTAATAAAAATCTTGTGAAACACCCTCTATCATGCAATAGCAGTTGGCTTGTGCACTGTTCAACCCTGCAAATGGGGAGAAATAAGCCATTTAAGACTCCTGCTATTGTTAAATTGCTTGGTCAGCTCTTGTTGCAATCCTCCAGGAATCTCTGCAGTGCCTTCCAGAATGAATTAAATTGGAGCTGCTTTAGTTATGCAGCTGAAGTGGCTTGTGAGAATTATTGGAATGTGCAAAGAATTTTTTTACATTTAAATTGATTTTAAAATTTAATTTAATTTTATTAATTTTAATTTAATAGATTTTTAAAAATTAATGTAAAATGAAACAAATTTAAATTTAAGATTAAAAAATATTGCACCTAAGCATTTACATCAGAATCAGGATGCAAGTTTTAAATATGGAGTACTGTGAAAAATCTCAGTCTATCTGTAGTATCTGCCCCCAAAAAAGATGGAATGTAAGTCATGTCTTCCATGTATCCACCATCATCCAATTTCAAGTGCTTCACTGCTTTATGTAGCTGTGAATACTGAAAGAGGTGCTGGAAATGGAACTACAGAAGCTTAAAAAGACATTTTTATATCTTGTTTCCCAGTTATTTTTCTGGTTTAAGTAAAAAAATATCATTTTGGGTGAAAGACAAGTACAAGTAGGGATTTGACATGCACACGTCAAATGCATCAAATGAAAATGGAATAATTGGAAGTTTTAGCTAAAGCTTAAATATTCAAGAAGTTACCTGCTTGAAAATTCACTTCACAATTTGTTATTGAATTTCTTCTGATGTTTCCTAGAGTTTCAAACTTGATACAGAATTCCTGATTATCTGTGTTGAGCTGCTGAAGAGTCACTTAGTAACTTGCATCCAGATCCTGAAATCATCGAATATATTCTTGGGATATTCCTATTGAAATACCCTGACTAGAGGACTGGTAAAGGTGATTTTAGAGATTTTGGGAATTTGGGATAAGCTCTCAGTGCCTTCATCTTACAGGCAAAAGTGCTGGCTTTGTCTTGGGCCCCTTGAGCCAGAAGTGTTTTGCTAAAAGAATCCTTTCTGTATAATTTTATTCTGATTACTTTGTGTCTGAAATTAGGAGGAGCTCCTCTCCTTTCCTCCTCTCCTTTCCTTTTTCCCCCCCTTTTCCCCCCCTTTTTTTCCCTCTCCCCTCTCCTCCCCTCCTTTCTTTTGGAATGCATTTGGGCCTTGATCATTGCTGTGATTGGGAATTGCAGCACTGGATTCCTCCTGCTCTCAGAGGAGCATTAAGCACAAGGTCAGATAATTGCAGAGTTAATAATTGTGTGACTGTAATGAGATGATAATGCAAGTGCTGAGGGGGAAATAAAGAGGACAAACCTCCTGCCAGGGGGTGTGACAATAAAACTATGATCATATGATAAAAACCAGGTAGTTACACCGGGATGGAACAGTTATTGTGGTGACTTCCCAATTAAAATCTGGCATTAAAAATGCAAACAGCTCTGACCTGTATTTTCTGTGAATGGGGGGATTTTTCCTGATTGACTAATTTTTGATTGAATTGGATTTTTCCTAGTGACAAACAAAGCCTGGTGAACTGTCCTCTGTCACAGGTAAAGCTCATGGATTGTCAGACTCCAACGCAGCCAAAAGTTTCCAATGCCAAAGTGTTACCAGCCCATGACAGGATCAATAAACATCAGCCTTCTTTGTTTGCAAATCGGCATTTTCAGTTGGAATTATAGCCACAGTTTTTAAGACATTATGACAAGTATAAAGTAGGTAATAAAGCATTTTCTCTTCCTATGAAATATACTGAATATTCAAATTTTATGAGGGGAAAAGGGAGGCAATTTGTTTGAAGGTGTCGAGAGTTGGACATTTCATTTTCAGTTTCATAAATTACAAGGTACAGAATAAATGCACATTGTTTAAGGAGTCAACTTAAGGTTATTTAACTCTTGAATACTCTATATAGCACATTCTTTACTAATGCAATTTTTTAGATGTGGTAAAACACAACTGTTTTGACTGTAATACCTATTTTCATTTTTTTGGGGTGACTGATGCATCATCCAGTGTTCCTTTTTTAAATTATAATTATACCTGAAACACATAAGAAGGAACATTTTGCATGTTCTGAACTAACCTCAGTAAATACTCCAAAGAATATTTTAAAAATACTTTTGAATTTTGTTCTTTTGTGTGCTCTGAGCTTTAGGAGGTTTTCTAGGGGCAGGCCTGCTTTTTCTGGTTATGTTCATATCAGATGGCTCCATTAAAGCTTTAAGCCTTCAGAACCAGAAGTGAAAAATGCCTGTTCTCAGCTGAAATGTTCTTGGCTTGAACTGTGACATGATTATGAAAAATATCTGTATATGTGGCTTGTAAATATTATAAAATCCTTTTATGGGCCATTTTTGTCATGTTTTCTTCGTTGTCATTCATTTTCTTCTTTATTTGTCTAAGCCTTTTTTTCCTGAATATTTCAAGATCTTACATATCTATTTTATTCTTTCCACTGATATGATAAAGATAGTGAAATGTGAAATTTATTATTCACTGAGCAAGCACATGACTTGGTTTTCTTATTCTTGGGGAAGCAGAAATCTTATTTTCAGTTCAACTTTTAAGGTATTTCTGCGTAATTGAAGCTTTCATCTTGCAGCTGTTGAACTCATCAGCCCTTTTTTAGGCTGGTGAAACAAAAACTCTGTAGAGGCTGTTTTTATATGTTTGTGGTATATAAACCACATATATATGGTTTATATGCACGAAGTACACGTTAGAAATCTGGCTTAAGCCGTTCCTTTTGAGTGTGTGCAAGCTTGATATTGTAATTCCGGGATGATTTCATTGCATTTTATTTTTGCATCGTGCAAAAGTACCAGCTGAATTTTTATTTTCATTTAACAGGTGATGCTGCATTTGAATGTAATGACCCCAGACTTTGTGGAGTCTCACATTGTGCAGTTTTTCAGTTTGATTGCCACGTGTAGAGTGATTTGCAATAAATTAAATGGCTTTAAGAAATGTGATCGCTCTGTTCTGAAGCTATTTGGGCCTGCTCTCCTCAGCTGTTATGACTATCACACATAAATTAAATTCATGAAGCAAAAAAGGTATATAATTCTACCTTTAGTAGCAATTGACCCTGGTTTTGAGAATCCCTGTGTAACCATTTAAAATGCTGAAGTTACTCAATGAAAAGGCAGTTTGTATTACTGCTTTTACTAAGCACTTTGGACCATATATATTAAAAATAGTCTTGCATACTTAAATTTTCAACAGTAGGGTTTTTCAGACTCCACTCTCGAGAGAGCACTAAACTGAACTTCAGATTATCTCCCTTTCTTTTATTTTTTCTGCCTTTTGACTCTTGCCAATGTGCAGGTTCCAGCTGTTGAAATGCTCTGCAATCAGTGATGGCACATTTCTTAACTGCAAAAATACAATGGTAATTGTGAGGGGAAGAACTGTCGGCTCGTGGGGCCTCTTGTCCCAGTTTCCTTGAACTTCAGTCCCATTTAGGTTGTGGAGGACATGGCTGACCTACTTGTACTTCAGTCAAGCATTAATTGGAAATGGCATTAAATGGTATAAAAAGCTTTCCTTTTCCTGAAAAGCTGGAGAAGGGTAAAATAAAAACCCCAAGTCTTTCTGAGGTTAGTGCACCAAAGTAAGCACTTATTTCACATTTAGGAATTCTGCATTTGAGTGATTTGTGTGTTTGGGCACATAATGTGTTCCCAGATCTGGGAAAATCATCAGGCAGACTGGGGCTGCTCTGCTGTGCTTTCTGTTCTAAACCCTTAATGAGATTAGTGAAACTTTCGAGAAGCAAAGGAAAACTTTCACCTTCTCTCTTGCCTAACCTGGATCTCATATGCCTCTTTTAAAGCACCACACTGAAAGCTTTAGATTTTTCAATTCCATTAGAGTTAAAATAGGTTTAAATGTACTGGCTATGTTTAAAAAAACCAACCAAACAGAAAAACAACAAAAAAACCCCCATTTCTGTCTTTGCTTCTCAAATTATGGTACAAGGAAGGCCATAAAATATGATCTCTCACCATAATATTTAAGAGTGACACTTTCAGGTAGCTTAGACCAGTGAGTTTGGTATAAGGAGCCAGTTCATTATATTTCTTACAAAAAAAATTAATTAAATGTTTCTAGGGAATATTTAACTCTGCAGGGTCAGCAGCCCATGTTGTGTAGATTACTGAGTTGTAAGTACAGGTCTTCTTGCTCTGTTGAAGTACTTATCATTTCAGGAGCAGAAAATTAAATTGCCCAGAAAGAGGAGAGATTGTGGCTAAAGTTTAGCTCAGATTCACTGAGCTGAAAATCTGTTCAAACAGAACTCAAGAGTTTCTTTTCTCAGTGGCCATGTTGATGAAACTAAGTGTTGAGTAACCTTTTCCCCAACTCCAACACAAGCACAGTTTAATTTTCCTAATAATTCCTTAGGAGCTGGATTCAGTTTGCTTTAAAATCTGAATTAATCTTGTTTAATCTGAAATATGAAATACTGTCACATGCTCTTTTGTCGTGTTACAGTATGGCATTGATTTTGAAACACTTGAACAGATCTTTCATTGTTCCTAAATGAATAATTGCTTATTTAACTTACTGGAAAAAAAAGACAGTTAAGTGTGGCTGTGGTTATTTTCTTTCCATATTTATGAACTGTCCATAAATTTTGTATTAGTTCCAGAAATGACCCCTCTGAAATGATGTATAAAGTTTATCTGATGATGATCACAGCTGGAAATGTTGCTTTTAATTTGCAAGACTGTCTTCATTAGCCATTTTTACATTGATGGTGCTTTCCCCAAATACTAAACTACCCTTAAATGTATTTTGGGAATTGAGGAATGTTGCAGGATGATTTGACCCACTTTTTGCCAGCAGGGCTGTGACAAGGAGGGGGTAACGACTGCAGAAAGAATTGGTAATAATGGAAACTACTGTTGAGAGCTTTTTCACAGCCAACACTTATGGAAGTGGTCATTTAATTAATGCTTTAGCAAGAATATACACAGTTCTGTGCCAGCTTTGGCTGCCCCTTGAACAAAAGCCGTGCCAGCAAATTATTCCTGATTTTATAGGTGAGGAACTATCCCAGAAAATTGCTGGCTTTGCCTCGTGGAGAATAATCCCCTCAGCTCCAAGAGTTCTGTGAGGAAATGGGACATCTCTGTACTCTTTATATGAAGTACAATGTAAAGTTGTTTGGTTTTTTTTAATGAGTGTATTGTGGTACGAGAAACTTGAGTTATTTTACTGGTTCTGGGAGTCTTCTCCTCTCTCATCCTCAGCAGTTTTTTCCTGAGACATTATATAGGATGGTCTGTTTTTCTTTGTGCTTTCTCTTACTTTATCCACAGTTAGAAAAGATAGAGTGGAAGACAGAGTTTGCTGAGATGTTGTGAATGCACAGATTTACAGTTTCTAACAGCGCTTTAGGCTTTGGAAATAAGTTGGTGTTAAGGACAGGGCTGAATGTGGCTCAAATGAGGTCTGTGAATTGGTTCTCTCCTGAAGTAAAGAACAGCAACTCCTCAATTTAACCTTCAGATGCAGGAAGAAAACCCTGTTTCACCTTAATTGAAGGGTTTGGACGTGCTTCTGTTCAACCCACATCAATATTTCATTAATTAGTATCACAGCCCTGTATTTCCTGAGGTGGAAAAATACAGCTTTTGACTGTGAAACAACACAGCTGTTTCCTAAGTCTGCAAAGTGTGCCTCCACGTCTCACTGAGATATTTAAAAACACTCTTCTCCACTTGTTGTAGGAGCAACAATCATAACCTTTACCATGGGCTACACATGGTCTTTCACACAGTAAACCTGAATATTCAACTTACAGAATATTCTATTACCTATAAAGCTGAATATTCGGTTATACAGAACCGTGTTGGGACTGGAAACCCTTGGGTTGTTTTGAGTGCTGCAATGTGTGTGTATGTGGGGGGAAAAAAATGACATTAGTTTGAGCTGCGAGGTTTTCCTCAGCCCACAGGAAGTGCTAAAGTCCAGTCTGATGAGAGAATTGTGTTGGTGGAAGTGGAGGTCAGGCCATGGCGTGCAGGTAGCACAATTTTCTGTGCCTTGCTGAACTCCATATGTGGAAAAAAAAATACCAGTTTATTAAGGCTTGTCTTTTCAGGTGAGTATTTTGCAAACAGAACATGGAATGGCTTTCAAAGAACTCTCCCAGTTGCATTTTTTCCTACCAGAAATGTACTGTACTGTGGCATAGCTGATATAAAAGCTTTTTTGGCCAAGGGAATGTGGTGTTTTGCAATGTTTGTTTGAGAGTGTTTATCATGTTGGAAATGATGGTTCTGGGACCAAACAGCCTGCTGTCTAAAACATCTATTTCTAGAATGGTCATTGGATTATTTTTTATATATGTGCTTTTATGGACTTTTTTTTCCCCCCAAGTAGATCAGTGTTCATGATTTGTGTGACTTGTGTGGTCAGATAAGTAAGCTGTGATATCTGAGGCAGGGCTTCTTGTAATGTTCTATTTGGCTCCTTCATTTTATGCCATTTTAGAACAGTCACTTTTCTCTGCATCTGCTTTGTCAGTGCAGCTGGAAATGCTGGTTCATGGTTTCTCTCCTGGAGAACACATCGATATTACCCTTGTTTTTGCACTGCTGTAAAATTCTACTTAAACTAAATATCCAGTGTGTATTCTTTAGATATTTCCCTTGATGTTTTACTGAAATAAATTTCCATTATGGCCACCTAATTCCACTTGGTAAAGGAGCAGTTATTTATTTTTTAAGTATCTGGGCACTTAAAATTTCTTTCTGACTAAATGCTTACCAAGTTTAATTTGCAAGTTTCAAGGGGTTTTGTGCTCCCTTCATGCTTCTTTGAAACAAACCCAAAGGCATATTTATCTCACTTTTATTTATGAATATTAAGGTTAATGTTTAGTTATGAATATTAAGGTTAATG